>NC_037591.1:10338613-10643613 GCF_003073045.1 Pomacea canaliculata | reverse complement strand
GCTGAAGGGGAAAGTAGGCCAAAGCTGACGGAGACGTTGTCATGGTGATCTTTTGTGACGGAAACCCCCGCCGCTTGCTCTCTGTCCAAGTACGAGAGTACCGTTATTGACGTCACGGTAGTGTCCTGATGGCGCACACTTCTGCCAGCGTCGAGGATTGGCTGGACGCCAACCCTGATGTCATGGAAGACTATTTCCTTCGCAAGGCCGACATCGGCCTCGTCAACCGCTGGCTGACGCAGCACGGGCTGAACGCGCTGCCGGAGATGTCCCCGGTCATCGGCAAGCACATGTCGTTGTCGGCTGATAGCAGCGCCCCCTCTTCCCCCGTGGACACCCGCTTCGGGGAGTCCGGGTTCTTCGAGTCCCGCCACCACCGGTCCAACTCCAAGAAGTTCCGGACGTACGAGCCCACCCCGGATAGCAGTGCGGAGTCCCGCCGCAGCAGCCTGAAGGAGATGCGACAGTTTCGCTCCCTGCCCCCCACCTCCGTCAACATGCTGAGCCTGCTGATTCAGTCCAAGGTGCGCCTGCCCAGGTACCCCAGCAAAGACATCGACCACAAGCGCGAGCTGCGCTACACCAACGAGCGAGCCTTTTTTCTGGAGATTGTCAAGGATATCTCCAACGATCTCGACCTCAAGTCGCTGAGCAGCAAGATGGTGGCCAACATGTGTTGTCTGACCGACGCCGACAAGGCTTCGCTGTTCCTGGTGGAGGGTCGACACGGTGGGCGACCATCCCTCGTGTCCAAAATCTTTGACGTTCACGCGGGGACTAGCATCCTCCCGTCCACCACGGGGGACACCCGCATCCCTTGGGGCCAGGGGATCATAGGACACGTGGCGCAGACCGGAGAGATGGTCAGCCTGCGGAACGCGATGGAGGTGAGTAGGTTTCTTGTCGTCTGCCAGCCTGAGTGGGTGCAGACTTCTTTGTCTGATTATTACTGAATTTTGTCAGCAACATGTGTGGCACGTCAAATACATAATGGAGGAATGGTAGACCCATCTCTGTGGTTGGAAAAGGTTGCTGGGCTTACACTCTGTGTGGGTGTGTTTGTGGACGTGTTCGTTTCGTGATGTTTGTCATCATGATGAAGCCTATGATATATATGTGGGAATACGTATACGTGGGAAAATACCTATTCTATTTAGTGGATACACTCACACCCATGGCTTTGCATGTCTGGACCTAGTTTTGTCTGCCCTCCGCCCCACCACAAGTTGGTCAATACCTTGATCTCAGTCAATACCTCCCGATATTTTCAGCGTGCTGTCGCTGTTTGATCATGTGGACGCATGCACCATGGGCACTCTGGGAATCTGAACACAAAAAAGAAAAGCGGTTAATTCTGACAAATATTTCATAAGGACTGAGTTCTTAGAGTCATTCAAACATGTCCTATTAACTCAGTTCTTCCATAAACACCTGGAGTTTTAGTTCACAAACTTCTTTCTGGTCATTAAATATCCGCTTCAGCTTTGAGTTTGTTTGCTGTTCAATGTCTACCGTTTGCATTTCTCAATGTAATAGACTAGAGCTTAACTCTAGTGTTGTGGTAGAGATATATACAAGAGTATTAGTATTAGGTATTAGTATTAGTATTAGTATTAGTATTAGTATTAGTATTAGTAGTCGTCAGTAACAGCACAAGTCTGATATCTTAGTGGCAGTTATTTTCTTATGATAACAGTTCTCCCCAGTCCGACGATTGCCGGTGCCTTAACAAGGATCTCACTCACTCACATTATTTGCAGTTTTTGCAACTTGCCAACTAAAGGAAAACCAAAATAAACGTATTTACTTATGAAGCGAGAAATAATTACTATCCACGCAAAAAAAAAAAAAAAAGATCCCATCAAGATGGAATCAGTAATCTTAATAGTACTTCCTCATACTCCACCCCCCAGATTTCTCCAGTCACTGATATCTATAGTTACCATTTTAGTAATTAAAAGGGGTTTGTGTATAAGGAAGCGAGTCAAGCGTGATGGGAGCTACCCATCGGAGGCAGTGTCAGATATTCGGCAGCAAGTAGAATGTCAACTAAAGCCACAAATTAGCTTGGGTCAGTATGTTATCACCACAACAAAACCTGCTTCAGTTTCATCTGATGACACTAGAATCAAAGAAACAGGTAGTCTGGTCCGACTCAGCTCGTCATTCCTACCTTTTAAATCTCTAGTCAGTGACAGGACATCTGTTGATCAGCGACTTCGCAGCCAATCAGAAACATCGAGACAGGGAACTGGGAGGTATTAACTGAATTTAACGGGTATGGGTTAATTATGACAACAGTGATCTGGCTTCAGATTTTTTGTATGCTTAGTTTCTCCTAGTCAGTAAAAATTTTCATTATACGTCGAGACATAAAAAGCGATTTTAATGCAACCGTCTAGCGCCAACGGGTACCATCTGAATTACCTCTAATGACGTCACAGACGGGACGGCAGCGGAGCATAACTCCAGGAATAAAATGAAATGACTGAACAGCTAAAAAAAAATCATTGATTCTTTCAATATCCCTCCCAGATGCGAATCGGGATGCTGAAATTTTAAACTATAATAAAACTTCAGTCACGTGTCTACGTCAAAGCGAGCTGGAGGTTTTATGCCGTTTTGTTCATGAATGTTGACCAACCATTACAAAGACGACAACGAAACATTAATTTCTCAAAGAATCGACAATAACAAAACATAATAAGAATATTTTAAATATTATACTCTCTTGGCGCAGACGTACAGCCATTGATTTCACATCCACCACCTCACATGCACGAATGCACAACAAGAATAAACTAAATGCGCATCATTGCTGTGGTGTTCAGTAAACCTCCGTCTTCAGAATCGTGATGACTTCGAACTTTTAAACTGTACTAAAACTTTCGTTCAAATGGTTTAAAGAAAACTGGCTGGGGTTTAATGGCAGACTTCAGCTCTACTCAACCGCTAGCTGACCAAACTACATTATTATATAAAGCAATAAATTTTAATTTACTCAAAGCATTGAAAATTATAAACAAGAAAGTAAATGTGATTTGAAATTATAAGAAAAGTTTGCCTCCAAGGGGTCCTGGTGCCTTGTGTTTGGCAGACAAGTTGTCCCCAAAGATAAGACCTATAACACTAAACACGAATGGTTTCACGAGTTCGCATGCATTTACTTATCATTCTGTGTGTGTGTGTGTGAGACTGCCCCAAAGTCATATCATCTTGGGAAACTAATTTGAACTTAGCTCAGCATGTTGACTAAAGTTTCAGAGCCCCGAAGATTCACCCCCAAACCATTGATTTACCGTGACTTTTACTCACAACTTGTCCAAGAGAACATTGAATGAAGAACCATGATTGTTTACATGGGTACATTGTGCTGTTAATGAGAGTTAGTGTTTCATCTTGATCGGTTTCTACAACTAAAACTAAAAAGGGTCCAAAGACTAATAGGTGTGAGGAAGTAGTTTGCCCTGTACAACACGTTTGAAATATTTACAAAACGCTTATTTATAATTATTTTGTAGATTGTTAAATAACATATAAATATATTTTATACTTAACAGTTATCACAGTTTAAAAAAATATAAGGTATACACGTGTTAATATATTATCAAGAACGATCACTCGCCCAACCCTTATCCGAATGTGTTCCGGTCACCGCCATCTTTAAATATAAAATACAGCGAAATTGGAGTTACACTTGATCTGATCTTCATTCTTCTTCAGGAAAGATCTTCACGCTTCTTCGAAAGTTGTCAAGGTACAAGTAAATAGAATTTAAAATTGTAATATTCATTAACCAGCATATGAAAATTAAACAAAGATGATCGATTCCTACTTAAAATGGAGACACATCGAAAGAAATTACTCTAGGCCTAGGGACATGCAGTCAAATCTGCCCTACACATGTAGCAAAAGTTAGCGAAATTAGAAAAAAAAACTATATTCAACTGCACATAATTTAAGTGTCTATGTAAAAGTTGTTGTAACAAAATTATGTGCATTTTTGCTTTCCATTTTTTTCTGCTGGGTTGACACCTACAATTTTAACTACTTTTAGGTTCTTCAGTACATCTGATTCAAAACACCAAACAAATACATGTTCTTTATTATTCAGTTTTTCAAAGCAGAATTTGAGTCTATGTGAGTGTATATATGTGTATATTGTTTTCATTTTCAGTCACTAAACCCAAATGCATGCAAAGTTAAGTAAATGTCATTAGCAACATTTACTTTTGCCCTGAATTTTGTACTTATTTGTTCCTATCCTAGCATGTTACCATATTTCTATACTATACAACAGGAAATTGATATTTGTTTGATGCTTAATAATTATTTTAAAGGATTTCTCTTTTTGTGTGGTATAAGTCAATGATGCTCATAAATTACGTTCCTTTAACGACAGGAATTTAAATGGATTGAGCATGCGTATATATAGGCATTGGAAGGGTTTTTCTGCTGAAAGCATATTATTTTTGTTAGCATTAAATATTTTCTATCTGTTCAAAAACCACTGTATTGGGAGGGCCCTTATAATGTCAAATACACCTAATAGAAAATGCATGATCAATAAAAACAAAAGAAATTGTAAACAAGTTATTTGGGTTGATATAGGCCAGTGTCCAATTAAAATGAAATGCAGTATTTTGATTAAAGAAATAAGATTTAGAAAAGACATTTAATTTGTTAAAGTTTCTTACATAGTCTTTTTCTATTTATTTGCTAGGTTTTGATGATCAAAGATTTAAAAGATGGAAAGAAGTCTGCAGCCATCATGCCCAATGAATGGCTAATCCCAGAGAGCACCAATAGATATTTCTTTGTTAAAAGTTAGTTAAAAGTAAATTATTTTCTCTGTGTGTGCTCTTTGATTACTCCTTTGTTAAAAAATTTAAAAAATATCTTCTAATGCACTAATGATACATTAAATATAGCACATCAAAGAATGTTTCATAAGACTTTTCTGGTGATTTGATCCCAAAATTGCTTGTTTTAGGAGCCCTGGCTGTGAAAGCAGTACATCACCACTTTGTATTCCCCCCACCAGCACAACCAAGACCTGTGAGATCAGTTATGTGCAAACTCCATCTTCTATCAGACTTTCTTGGTCTGTAGATTCTCCAGCACAGCCAGGACCATTTACTGCTATTAACAGTAAGGTTACACTTGAGCTTGAAATTAATATGTTTAGAGAATTAGAAGTACCTTTTTGTTTACTTTATGTATGCACAAGTAAAAGATGCAATCGCATTGTTTGTACACTTAAATACACTTGCATTGATATTTTTTTGTTTATCTTTAAGGGCCTCAATCACATATTCTGAGTTAACACCAGCAGCATCTTCAGCAGCTGCTACTGACAGTAAGGTTTTATGTGAACTTCCAGTGATTATATTTTAGAGAATTAGATGTGCTATTTTGTTGTGGGTGTGCATTAAGAGACCTACATTTATCAGCACTAAGAGACTTCATTTTGCTTTTAGGGGCCACCATCTACTATTCCTGCATCACCATCGTCAGCACCAGCAACATCTGCTAGCAACTGTAAGATTCTACTTAAACTTCCAATTATTACATTCAGTGAATTAGAAATGCTTATTTGTTTTATTTTTGCATGTGCAAGATATATATATATATGTAATCACCTTGTACTTTTAAATATCGGCATTAAGATAATCTTCTTTTTTTAGTACAAATGGTTCCAAGTTATTTTGAGAAAACTTTCAAAAAGATACAAGAACTCCAGAACAGTGTAGAGATCCTGCAGCGAAAGGTGAACCAGCAAAGCAATGTGGCTGCCAGCCATACAACTCCTGCCCCTCCAGATACCTTCCTCTTTCCACTGCAGGAAGTTTATCAACTGAAGTGGTTAAACGATACTTTGGCAGAGGAGGATAACAGACAAAAATTGGTAAGATGTAGGAAAGATTTTGTCAGTAACGGCGATTCCAAGAGACACGAAAGAATAACCAGGAGTAAAAAGTAACCTGTAAGTGTTTACTGCTTCCATATTTGTTAAACTTTGTCTTACCATATCAACTCATCCATTGTACGTGCCATCTTCAGAAGATTCACAGATGGGATTTTTATATATGTATAAGGAGACTGTTGCTGATCGAAATATTTTTGTTTCAGGTTTTGTATGTGAGCTATTTTGGTGGCCGTACACCAAAGAGGCTGAAGCATCTGCTTGCTCCAAAACTATTTTATACAGCTTGGAAGGGAGGAAGGAGAAACAAAGATCTAACACCTTGCAACATTTAAAAGCCACAATTTATGGTAAGTAGCATTCACAGCAGTTTTGGGGATTTGGGATGGAGATTTTTAAGCTTACCTTTCCAGTCACAAAGAATGCCCTTAATACCTAGCTTGTCACTAATTTTAATTTGGCACCATTTTAAGAGCCCTTTGTTCCTGCAACTTCCAAGACACTAGTCTTTGATTGACATTAGTTGCTGCAAAAAAGTCCATATTTTAAAAATAAATCATGCCTTTGACAGTATGCCACCAGCAATAATACACAATTTTCTCCTAAGCCAATGATATTAAGACTAATGTAATTGCAAAGATAATTTCTTAGTGTATATTGTACGCTTTTTTGGAAAGCTAACGCCTATTTCTTTTCGACTCACATGAAATTGCTTTTTTTTTGGTCCAGAGCCCATACTGAAACGATACAACGATGTCACAATGGCCACTTTGGACAAGTATACCGGGGAATGGCTGGCCGTATCAGGTGACTGTGATGGAGGCCACAAGTGGAGGGAGGAAAAAAAGCAACAAAGTGTGTCGAACACTTCATCTTGATGTCATTTTGGATGGGTGCTTGTATATATTATGTGAATTGCATGAGTTTTATACTTGGGTGTTTTATGGCCTTTTGGAGGGGTATTTGTAAATAATATTAATACCTTGATATTTATTTTATGTTTATTCATTTATAGATCTTTTGAGAGGGGTGTTTACATTTAGTATTGGTTTATATTTTATGTTGGTGCAATTTTTTTTAATCTTTATTGACAGTAAGTAGAAATAAAATGGCTATTATTCATTTTTACCATGTTCTCCTGGTTAAATCGTGATAAGAAAATTGTGTGTCTGCTGGTTATGATAGGGAATAAATAATGTATCTTAATATGGTTTTTGATAATATAGAACAACTTGCTTCAATATAGCTATTGTTAGTCTTGTTCTAATGACTTGTCAACTGAAGGACGTTTTACAGACCAAAACAAATGACAATGTTTTAAATGTATTGAACCAAGCTGTCTTCAGCTACAAGACTGCAGCAAACTAGGGTTGATATGGACCACCAAATACATCATTGGGGCATTATTGGTTGAATGTGGGGTTTCTATGGGCAATGCACGAATGGCCCAAGATTGGGATAAGATGGGGGATACCTTGGTACCAAGATTCGACCAAGACTTGCCCAATCTTGGGCCAAGCGTGGCCCAACTATCACCTCCAATGAAGATCCAATGAAAAGACCAAGGAAGAGCCAATATTGGTATCAAGGCTGACCAAGGATGCACCAAGCTTGGCCCAATCTTGGTGTGTTTGCTGGGTTGTTGTCTAGGTTCATATGCTCGATTCTCAACTTTAAAAGAGAAGAAATAAAACCAAAACTCCAGAAGAATAAGAAAAATAAAAACAAATGGAATAAAAGTGAAAAAAGGAAAACAATTCTACAATAAATTTTCCTGAAAGATTTTCTGAACATGGGCAGCATTCTCTCAATAAAACTCACCGCCTTCTTGCGCAATTGATTTAACTACAAAATCGTCCAACAGCATCTACAGTTTACCCGTCTACGAATCAAAATAAAACGTACATGCTTAAAGTTATAATAGCCATTGTGTTTCTTAAAAAAAAAAAGTAATTCATAAAAACTGCCACGTCGCAAGTCTTGGTGTCATCAGCCAATGAACTGGCGCCGCGTACGAGGCGACGGTTTAAAAACATGGCCAACGGATGTCTTGCTCGTCTGCTGCAGTCGAGGCTCTACAAGAAAGGAATCCAGTCTTCAAGCCACCCAGTCTTCTTGGTCTCGTGTTGTCGGAAGAATTATTACGAATTCGTAAGTCAGTTAGCCCTCTTCTCCATCTTGTTCGTGCAAATGTTTTTCGTCTACCTAGTAAGCGGTGTGACCGAATGTCGAAAGTTTTGAAACTTTTGAAATGTTGACTCTTGCTGGTAATCGTCTCAAAATGTTGACCTAAATCGTTATTGACAGTGTTCACCAACTGATCAACATCAATATTTTCTCGCTTCCAGTTATTAGGTCTGATTGATTGATAACGGTCCTTCTTAACGGGATACATAGTCTAATGTGCGACTATGTTTTGCAAACGAAAATAACGGTCAAGTAAATATTTGCCAAATAGTATCACATAGTCGAGAAAATATTTCAGCGTAAATAAACCCTTAAGGGGAAGTTTTGGTTTTAGTTTTCTTCAGTATATTTGTTAGATAAATGCTTGAAATCTTGTATGCAAGTAAACAAGATCGATAAAAGGTAGTACCGACTTAAAATTAGCAGTTTTTCTCTTTAATAAAATTGTGTGATTTTGTTAGACAAAGCAAAAGAATTACAAAGTACAAAACTTTAGAATCAGCATTGATATAAAGATTCTAACAAACAGTGGTTCGTGGTATCTTATATCATCAGCATGCTGCAGTTGTTATTGCTGGGTGTTGTATATAATGTTGAAAAGAGGAGAGTGACTTAAAAAAAGTTATCATACAAAACTCTTTAACCCTTTGCTTCCCAGGTGAGTGTTGCTGGTCTTTCAAACGACAAAATTCGGTTTTTGCTAAGTTCGATTGTTTTATTTACTTCAGTGTCTATTCAGTCGTTTTGTCGACCTGATTTCGATATGGTCACCTAAAGTTCTCTGCAAAAAATAAAGTATTTAAGGAAGTTTATTTGATCGTCTGCGCATCTGCAGTTTTGAGGAAAAAATTTGAGTTGTCTCAACGAAACTAAATTTTTTGCCAATTGTATGAATACAATAAGCTATCATTTCAACAAAAGTTAAAAATCTATTGATGTTCTAAGAGGTGCCCCTGTCATGATCCTAACTTTATTTATTACAATGCTCTTGCGTGTTCGTGAAAATGTTATTTCTTCTGATCCTTTATTCTGCCATATTTCTATACGAATAGACTAGTACGAATTTCAAATATTTTATCTTGTGTAACATTTATTCTTACAGCTCTGCTAAACTACACATTACTTTCCATTTGTGTGTATTCTGTTATTTTTATTTAATCTAGAATTTTCTTCCTTTTTCACATCTTTGTCTGTCATCTTTCTTCCTCTCTCTTTTTTTTTTTTACCTGTGGAAGCGTTATCCGCAACGCTTGAAAGGAGAGGTGCTTTGTCAGGCACAACGTTCTTGACTTTCACCACCTCAGTGAGTTTCTGTTTTTTAATGACCTGCACTTAACCTAGGGTTATGAATAGAATTGAAGTGATATATATATATAAATGTCGGGTGTGTTTTGTTCGCGCATGCGTTCTGTTTCTGAGTATACGGCAGTACGCGCTTATTCCTAACTGTTCTCTGTACACTGGTTCAGACTTTGCAAAGTGGTCGAAATCTGCCAATAAAAAAATAGGGATGATGATGATCTGTGTGTCATTAACACGGGGACGTGGCCAAGAATCCAGTTTCCGGTATCTGGTTTCAGGCTATATGCCGCACCCCATGTCTAATAGGCCGCTGAGCATCAGAGGGTGCCACCCGTCCAATTATTGGAAGGGAGACCAACATAACATGCAGCCTGAGGTTAGGGTTAGCGCACTCAAACGAAATTCAGGAGTTATTAAAGGTGCATTGTCTAATTAGTGTAAACAATAGAAGTAAATCTGAAACTATAAATATTGTTCGGTAAAGCTCCATCTCTCCATCCGTTACCTCGCAAACTCTGTCTCTTGTCGCACTTCGTGGCTGAGCGGATTCTGACCAAAGTTCCCTCACATTTATTGTTCATATACCCTGTTTATGCTGTCAACCATCCAACATTTGCGTGTGGCGACAAAACAAATTGGGACTTGTTTAATTAGTTGTAGACCGCAAGAATGAATTACATATCGGTTGGGTGCACATTTAAGGGATTCAATAAAGTAGGTGGCGGATATGGAAAAGGAGAGAGTTTCATTTTTTTCGCTGCACAGTAACTAAAAATCCTGCGACCATATGTTGTTGTTCTAGTGACAGGAATAGTGAGGATACGGTCATCAGACGAAGAGCGAAGTTGTCTGACTGGGATGATGGGAATGAGAAGTTCAGAGTCAGGGCAGGAACATGCAAAGAAATTTAAAAAAACACAGTTTGTACTTGATACGAGAGCGGATGTTTTCAGCACATAGCAACCAGATTCTGTCTTACACTTGTTGATAATTTTTTAGATAAAAATTAAGCCTTGGTACATATTCAGCAGTTTTAAGAAATATTTTCCTCTTTAGTGAGTGTGTGCGTGCGTGTGTGCGTGTGTGCGCACGCTAAATGCTTGATCAAGTTTGTACAATGTCCCTATCTTAAATTATTCCTACTCATTCAGCGAGTTTAATTAGGCTTTTATCCAAATATCTTTGCATATTGTTTTTCTAAAAATTCTCTTACCTATTCCAAGATATTTCTTTTCACATCCCCGGTCATTTTTCTTTTTCCGGGGAATCAAATTCTGCTGCTTAACACAAATATTATGATTGTAATTATTGATTATTGTAATTATTGTTACGATGGTGATGCTTACTTTGGTAACATTATAGGATTAACAGAGAGAACGAGAAGCATCAATAAGACAGACACTACTGTAGAGATAGAAACGATAATTGTCAGATATAGAGAAGATTGCAAGACACTTTCATCAGTGTATGATAAGGACTTGGGTTAAAATAAAGATAATAAGACTCATTTTTTTAGTCATAATATATCGAAAGGACTTTATATGTAAGAAGAACACAATGCAGCGTGTTGCTGAATCAGGTTTACCTATAGGATACAAGGCTGGGTTAACATCATTAACAAACTTTAATTTTAAAAAGGTGAGCACTACCCTCTGTTCCTTTCACGAGAGGTAAGCTTTTAAAGACAGTGATGTTACAGAGTCGTAGTCATGAAGCGAGAGTAAGTCGTTTCCCCAGGGCAAAGTCGGGAAATAAAAAATGAAAAGTCTTGTTTTCGTAGTTACTCGTGACGTAGTTACTACGCTGCCTCCCACGGGCATCGAACCGGAGAATACGTAGATGTTCAGGTTGGAACACTGTTTCTCTAGCCGCTAAGTTCTCCGCTTCTCGAACAGGCCATTAGCATGTGCTCGATGATATTGCATTGGTTGCAGCTTTTTGTGATTTCAGAAATGAGAAAGAACAACACAACAAATTAATGATGGCTGTCCTTTTCTGTTAACTTGCCAAAAGATTTTGAGCAGAATTTCCTGACTGACTTCGATTAGCCTTCGAAGCTCTCCTACTGGATAAAACCTTGATAACACAACCCCTCCATTAAATTTATGAAGTCATGCTTGAGGGGTGTATTTCGAGAACGGAATGGTCTAATTCATCCAACTTCTGGTAATGCTGTACTAAACTCACGTCAATGATAAAAAATAAACTTGTCTTTAAAACAAACATAGTTGAAGCATTACTTAAAAATTATTACACGTAGCTCGAAATGTAGAATATGAAACGTGAAACACGTTATAAATAACAGCTAAAATCCCAAACTTTTCGAAAAAATATACACGTTTTTTTTTTATCTTCTTCTTTGGGAGGAAAAGACAAATTGATATTGAAAGCATTCCTCGACTGGTGACATAAAAGCATTCAGGATTTGTGCGATTTGCATGATGACCCGAAGACGCCTGCAATAAATTGTCACATACCGCTGTCTTGTGATTCAACAAAGAGTGGAACAAATCCTGCAATCCAAAGTTCTACAGTCTAAACAATGACCTCCCTCTTCTTTTTCTTGTGCAGCGATGTGAGTGGTTGTTTAGGACACCGAAATTTAAACATCAAAGTGGATGTTTTTCTTTTTCAAGTATCTTATGTTTGAGAGGGGTGCTGTTTTCCCCTGCCACCGCTCTAGGGATTTGAACACAGATTTGGTTCAATGGCTGTAAGGGCCAATGTCTTAGTTTTATGATTCCTGATATTAAAATCTTATAACTAATTGTATTTTTCCACCCACACAGAGAATCTTTCTTTCAGACAATGTTTTCTTCACAATTGCCTATTACCTTATAGCTACAGGGTCGCAAAATTTCTTGGCGAACAAGAAAGGAACAAGACCTCAGAATTTGGGCATAATGAGTCGCACAAATTATTGTGTAAAAGCGAAGCAAAAGTTTTCGAGAATAGAGGCCACGAATGAAATGGCTGTGATTTTAGCGATGGTTTTAATTTCTGTTTCATTGTTTGCACAGGTCATTTTTTTCAGTCCGCCATTTTCTCCATTTTGTTAAATTAAGAGAAAAATTATAGAACTTGAAAATCAATTGCCAATTTGAAAGTCAACTTGTATAAAGATGTCGATAGAAAGATGGAGGTAGCTATGGGGTAGCTATGGACCGGAAGTAAAAATGGATGGTTTCGAAGTCACGTGATCCTTGAAGATCTTGGTTTGCGTTTGGCGGAACTCAAAGAGGCTTTTCTTGATGTTGCCAAAGACCGGAGGTTAAGCAGATTTGTGGGCCCCTGAGCTCTGTGCTGGTTAACCTCAAACTGAAGTCTCGTTTTTTTGTTTTTTGTTTTTTTTTTTATCTTCATTGAAAATCTCCAGTTCTTAGGCCTATGTATGGCAGCTGTGAACAGCCAGTCCCATAAAAGGCGAACAGAATTTTTTCAAAAAGATGATTGTCAGCTTTTATTCTTTTTATTCTTTTATTCTTTTATTCTTTTATTCTGATCTTTTATCGTGCTCCATCCTTTATTATTTTGCTGATGTCCATGTCTCGTGGAACGCCTGAAGCGACTGAGTGGAATGATCTCGTCTTACAAGTATGTTTAAAAAATACTTTGAACATCCGGGTTTTCTAAATTATTAAATAAGGTTTATTGTACCTTCCAGACTTTAACACTTTATATATATATCTTATATATAAAATTCTGTGCTCATGTAATCTCTAAATTTCTTTAGTAGTAAGGCTACTAGTAATATAATTTGTTTTTGTTCAATGTCTGCTCTGTCTTTAATAATAATAATTACAAAAATAATAACAATATTTTAAGAGCTCATTTCCACACCTAACATTAGGAGCAATTTGCTTAAATAAAAATTGAACACACAAAAGAAAAAAAAAAATAACACAGACACAAAATTGGTATACACACTTACACATTTAGTGACTATTGGCTAACTTTATTAATCCCATTTGGAAATTTAAACTTTAAAACGTGCTCAGTTACAACAGTTACAAATTGAAAACACAAGTTAACACTTGTTAGTTACAAGAATAAGGCGAG
Organism: Pomacea canaliculata; assembly: GCF_003073045.1. Lineage (NCBI taxonomy): Eukaryota > Metazoa > Mollusca > Gastropoda > Architaenioglossa > Ampullariidae > Pomacea > Pomacea canaliculata. The sequence continues at coordinate 10,630,139 of NC_037591.1, read as the reverse complement.
TGTTGCATCACAGAAAACACGAAAACAAGCGATCTTACATCGAGACCATTCTTAAGACACCCACACTGGATTGCAGAGGGTACAAATGATTTAGTACAGTTCCTGCTACTTCTGCGCCTTGGATATACTTTACATTATCCGTGATCACATTTCTCAAGGAGCACTGATGGGGATCAAGTTTCTGAGCTACAGAAACTACACCTCCACCTTTCTGTTCCCCAACCACTCCATCCTCCGTCCCCGGGTTTCGATCAGCAGCGAATTCTTTGCTCGCCTCTGAGTTGTTCCCCCTTACATAAATTTAGCTGAACCTGTTATGTGCCCTTGTGTTTATTATACCCATCAAAATTGGAAAGTTGCAAAGTGTTTGCGTGTCCAGAATTTAGAAAGTCTCAATTGCTTCTAACTGATTCACCGCCAAGACTAGGAAAGCCGATTTATAAAGGCGATGGAAACTAAGTTTGGAATATTGTTTTCTTAAAAAAGAAGCAGAGTTGGCAGAATGTAATATAGTTCACAGTCTTTGCTGTGATTTCATTGTTGTGATCATAACAATGTTTGCTGTTGGCAGGGATGAACTCGCTAGCATTTGCTTAATTTTTCAAGAAAAATACTTTACCAAAATATCGTTAAATTTTTTTAAACTGAAGCCTTGGATATATATACACGTAGATATATACACGTATATATGTATAAGATAATAAAATAAGCAAAATTAAATTAATATGAAAGTAGGCACATTTATTTTTAATTCTCTTTCACACACACACCTCATCATATCCATGAAACCAGGAAACAAGCAAGATTCCACGAAGAAAGAATAAAGGTGAACCCTGTCCCCCTCATTATGTAACTAGTAGCACATTCTTTCAGCATCAAGAAGATCCACAGATGAAGGTCAAAAATAAGGATTGTAGTAAGGCACTTTGAAAGTACATCAAAAATGCGAAAGGAGACTATTTTTGAAGGCTTCCTGGAGAAAGAAATGTTACCGGCTACTCGCCATTTCCTGCAGATAACCCTGGATGATAATTAGTGCCATTTGATGTTAATTCTTCGCTCGGTCTTGCGTGAGAGCAGCCTGCTCGTCTGCCTGGAAATGAAGGGACACAAATTACATTTTAAATACGTTTTAAGATTAGATCATTGAAAGGTGAAGGCTGTCTGCACTTGCTGGAGACATGTCCTCTAACATCAGGCATCCATGTTTGCAACAAGATAGGCTTTGCGTCATCGATGAAATTATTAGGTGTGGCGAATTTGTTTTTCTTGTTTGTTTGTTTCATGTATCTTGCACTAGAGTAATTTATTTATCAGGACTAGCAATATTGAACAATCGATTGATTTTGCAAAGTTTGCAAATGAGTGAATTTCAGTGCTTCGCTTGAACTTTTGTCGGAAGTGTGTGACTGATGTTTTAGAGGTGTGGTTTCTTTCAGAGACATCAACATGTATAAGCTCCTGTTTTCCGCTGTACTCATCGCCTGCCTCCTCGTGCTTGAGGTCTCGTGCCAAGGGCTGTCTCCCCCCGTGAGACCAGAAATATTTAGGAATGTATCCGAGCTCCGGCGGTACCTGCGGGCTCTTCACTTCTACTACTCTGTTGTCGGCAGATCAAGGTACAGTTATTCAGTAACCTTTACTGAACCTGTGATTGTCAACTTAAATGATGCCTTTTTTTATCCGCAACAACAACAACAACAACAACAACAACAAAAACAACACACACACACACACACACACACACACACACACACACACACACACAGAACACACAGAAATTGGTTCAAAATTGTTTCAGTTAGCGATATCTTTATTCGATTCTTTTATATTTCACATAATTCTCTTTTGTCTTTAATTTTTTTTTTTTGCTTCCGATTGCATTTGATTCTTTTAATATTAGAAGTTTCATAAAACTTATAAAGTGTCGGAAATGACCAAAACAAACAAGAAACGAGTTACTAAAATGCCCTTATATTGACATCAGTCGTGTAATAGTCATTAACTGCCTCTAGTTCTTCACCCTTGTGCAAACATCAAATGCTAAATATTAATAAGAGTGAGTGTGGCTTAGGCAATAGAAAACTGGTCGGCAGATGTAGGGCTAACATTTCAAAGCACTGAAGTTATTTCCGATGAGAGCTTTTTTCCCTCCGCCCACACAGGAACAGAAGACACAGCACGCATTGATTCTAATTCAGTCACAAAGGCAGATGCAGTCAAATAACCAGACGGGCTTCACTTAGTTTAATGAATTACTTCCGACATGAGAAAGAAAACCTGAAGATCTTTTAACCTCCTTGATTTAAAACGCTAATGAGTTTGCAAAGAATGGTGTCCCAGCTCAAAAGTTCGTTTAACTGTCTTTAAAAAGCGCCCCCGCTTATTCTCCATTCTTTTTTTCCAGTAATTTCTGACTAGCTGTGTGTTTTTGTTGACTGGCTTATTCCACTCATTGTCATTAGCAGAAGCCCACTTTGCATAAAACCTTCCGGGAATGAACCCCCGAGTGGAGAGCACTTGAGGCTTGGATTGTGCTCCTTACAGACATGCGATGTGCATGAACTCTGACCTTTGACTTTTTTTTCTGTTCAGGTTTGGACGAAGTGCAAACAAGAGATCTCTGGAAGAGTTTGCAGAAGTTAAAAATGATGGTGAGCCCATTGCTACTTATATCTACAAGCGGTTCCATATGTATATATACACACATAAAATATATGTGTGCTTTAGTCATGTATGTTAACATGTGCATGTTATATACCCGACCAAACAGGACTTTATTTACTAGGAAACTTGAAACTTCAAGCAAATAACTAAACAAAGCAACTGCTCCTCCCTTCATTTCCTATCAACCCTGTTAGTTGTAATGAAAGTAATTTGCAGAGGCACAGACCCTTAGCTTTTAGATGATTAGCTGTTAGCGTGGTTGTCTCAGTTAATAACAAATAACAAATGGTTCATGCAAAGGACATTTTGACGAAGCAAACCCTCGTCACCATAGGACAGGCTGTCAGATGACATCTCTTTCTCTCTATCCTAGTCAATCTTCTGGGCAAATGACTTTATTAACTTAGAATGAAGATGTCACGTTCACGTACTTTGAGTTATGAGTCTCCATGTTCAGGCCTACGGGTGGAAAGGCCATCAACGGTAAATGTTATTAAATATGGAATATATTATTAGCTGACTTAATAACATACTAAAATTGATCTCACCAACAGAGAAATGTAGGAACATCAAGACAGAACTAAATGGGTAAACAAGTATGAGTAGGTTTGTGATTGGCAGATAACATTTCACGACCAGGTCTTTGATTGACAAACGACATTTACATGAACTATTTTGGTTCAGACGAGACAAGACGGGTAGGTACCCTGTTTGCAGATTGGTAGGCTGCATGAACATCTTCCGTGTAAATTTGCTCACCTGCGAACTGTAATTAGTAGAGAGTGTCACCAATTGTCGTTAGCATGTCTTTACGGTCGACTGTGATAGAGGGTGAACCATAAAACAAAGATGTAGATGACTGAAGGATAGATAATGTTCATGGTTACAGGTGGGTTAGATAGGGTGAATAAATGATGGAAAAAAGAAGAAAAGTAGACATTTTAAAATGTGGAAGATGGGCGTAAAAACACTGTCATGGCAATGAGCTTGCATACACACGTGAAAGTGAGATTTACAATTTGTTATTATAATTAATTATTGTGATTTTAAGTCTACTGTCTACGTTCTAACAACTGTCAATCACGTGACAAATAAACGCTAAACACTGCCATGAAGTACTTTTGTGTGTCAGACGGCGGACTTACATAGAACTCTACAACTACTTCTACACCTGCTGCTACTACCTTACTATACTATAATTTTTGAAGTGGTACTTTTAAAGGTATTATTGAAATAGAAAGTTTGTGTTCAAGGGGTACTGCTAAAAGCATTAATAAAATATCAACTAATTCAGAGGTATTATTGAAACAACAGTTGCTGATTAAATGAGACTATACTAATGCTGTTATTGCTCCAAAGAACACACAATCTGGAAAGGAAGAAAAGAAATAGGGAAACAAAATACTGAGCTGAGTTAAACTCACTGATGAATATAGAACAAAGTAAGTAAAACAGATCGCGATCATTCACATATTAGATTGTAATATCGAACTCTGAACGTCTGTCACAGATACGATGCGCGCGCACACATTTCACAATTTTAGAGTTTAACCATAATTAATTTATTCAAGCACAGAATGACCTTTGAACTAACTACGTTTTCATGTATATCCCGGACTCTTTGTTTTCAACATCTGTTGGCAGAGTAGACTATGGCGACAGTGCGAGGACGCGTGGGCGTTGAAGAGTTTCTGCAGTGAGCAACAGTTGTCTTTCCATTTCTGACTCTCGTTGTCGGACCTCAGCCTCTTGGAACTTGGGGCCAACCATCCGCCACGGCCTATTGTGACCACCATGTTCCGGAAAATGAATAGACAGCAAAGGGGTTAACGTACGTCACTAGGACATCAAGGTTCACTCTGAACAACATAAAACTAAACAAAATTTCTACTGAACAGAAGGGGGACAACTTCAAAGTTTGCTTAAGCACTTATTGTCTGGACTATTTTGCTTTCTTCTTGTGCCTTTAAGCTGAGAAGATACAAGTAATTACAATTTGTTCTGGTTTATTTTAGTCTGGTTTCTTAACGAAATAGCAAACGATTTTAGGATTTTAAAAACAGAAAACATAATAACAAATACGTGCTTATTACGATTGCAAAATTCTTATTTACGAGGTGCATAGTATATATAATATTACAAATAAGAAATAAGAGTATTGCTGTGTATCCCATCATAAGCAAAGTTTGCAGTAGTGTGTCCTTTGTTTATTGGAAGGTCTAAGACTTTCTGAAGCATCTGTATTTCAATGATTATTTTACTAGTTATAAGATATTCAAAAAACAGAGGAATGCACTACTACCAGAGCAAATTTTGACAATGAGGTCCTTTAGTATCCTGCGAAAACAGTGGTCAAACTGATGCCCCCGTTCTTTAATATAAAATATATAATACCATAGATATTTGGCACTGCAGTCAGCGCTGGATTCCAAATGAGTAATAAAAGAACATTTTAAATTGTGTCAAGTGTTCAGTTGTGGTGTGGTACAGAATGGTGAGAAAGGTCATGGATGTCTGGTCATTGTAGTCACAGTGTTTGAGACTTTGCTTCGTATTGACAATCAAGTGACACCACTTGACCCTCCTGCACTCTGTCCTACACATCACTTACTTTTCTGGGATTTTCTTTGCATCATGGAGAGCTAATTGCGTGCGCACGTGTATACGTATTATCTGTGTGTGTGTGTGTGTGTGTGTTATTTTTTTATGAAGAGAGAGAGAAAGGGAAGGAGAGACGGATAGAAACGGAGAGATATTCATTAAATCAACTCTAAAAAATTGATAGCGACGAATGAAACTTGATCTATTATTAACTCATGACAGGGTTAGGAAGCAATCAAGTCAGAGAATGTTTTTGACCCGGCAAGTAGGAGTAAAAAAATATTTTCAGGCAAAGGCAGCATGCCCGTGATAGAAATTTCTTAAACCAAACAGCATAATAGTATACTAGGACACTAACAGTACCATCTGCAGCTGCTGTAAGTAAACAGCTTTTGTCCAACCCGTAATTGAGGCTACAATATTTAAGAACGAAAGTTAAACTAATCATTTATGCTCATCCTCTTTACTTGTGGTACAAAAATATCTACCATTCCAAATAAATAGATGACATCTTTCCCCCACCTCCTCCGCCTAAATTCCCAGTTACTTTAAAGGTCTCAGAAAAATGTAAGAAGAAGAAAAAGAGAAACAAGTTGTTGCCGAAGTCCGCGCAAAGCACAGTTGCTGTAATCCAGCGGGTAGCCAACACGGTGCCCCCGGGGTATGTTGATACCTGGCCTGTCTATACTATCGTGTATGTTACTCAATAAATATAAAACAAGCAGTTCCTCGTATTATTCAGTACCCGTGAAGTAGCTTTGAATATCAAAAAGGTTGCCGACTCCTGCTGTATCTCTCATGTCGTCCGCCTCAAGGAGGTTAATACTATTCTTTGTCCGATTCCGAAATGTCATAGAATTTAAGATTGTCTTTCTCGAACTTTTCGTCTGAAATGTTAGTAAACCTTACCTCCCTTTTTAGTAACACACAGAATTATACGACCGCTATTAGTTATGTGCGTCTCTAATTAAAATCGGTTTCAACAAATTTAACTGAATCGTCATCATGTTGTTATACAAATTTCAAAAATAATAAAGTGATCGTTTAGTCAGGATCTGGCTGTTTTAAAGTACCCCTCTACCCACTGTGCATGAAAGTGTGTAGGAATATTTTTACCTTTACTGCTAAACGTTAGTACAAAGACACGTGCTGATAGATACTACAGCTCACCACGTGCTGGTAGTTTGTGGACATTTATTCATCCCTCGACTGATGCCGATCGTTGAGGGGAGTAGATGGATGGATGGACGTGACAGCTGATAAGGCCCGCACTTCACAAACTCCAGCACTGACCATCAGTCAAAATTTGGAAGCCAGGCACATTCTCTTGACAAACCACCGAACAAGCGCATCAGACATAAGAAGATTCATATTTTATTTTACTGGCACTGATGCTACACATACTTTATTCGATGTCCTTGTCACAGATATGCATAATAATAGTCATTAAGTAAAAGTGTATCATTATCACTATTAAGATGCCTACTCATAAACACCGGGGAGAAGAAGAAACAAAAAGAAAGACAAGAAAAATGAAAGGAATGTAAGAAAATGTAGTGAAAAGGGAGATAACAGCACATGCCAACAAAACCAAACACCTGTATCACTCCTGCGTGAAAGACTGCATGAAAATAGTAAGAAAAGGTTTGTTGTCAAAACTCGTGACCAACGATATTTATCTCTTCAAGTCATATGTTTATAAAAATTTTATCTTGGATATTTTACTCTATTTGCTATATTTAACACGCTTGCAAAAGCAAGAACATGGGGATTATGCTGCCTACACAGTAGTCGCTCTTTCAACACACGATAAAACTCCCTGGTACTATTGTAATCTCGAGGAAAACTTACAGCGGACTTATTTCCAACTTATATCTAGTATACAAATATCCACGTACATGCGACCTAAAAGTCAAATGGACACACAACAGTCCCTGCCTCAAGTGTTACAGACATCGGTGATCTACATTTATAAACCCTGTTTCCGGTGGCACTTATCGCGGAATACAGAACAGAATCAGTTACAGTAAAATCAGGCTTCGAAACGTTCATTGTAAATAAATTTTATATAAATATATAAATAAAAGAGGTGGAGTCACTGTCGACAAATTTCTCATAATTATTTGAGCAAGAGACAGAAAGTACAAAAATGCGGATCACAAGCTAGAAAAACTAGCAAATGCTTCAATAACCTGCAGTCAATGCCAGATCTTTAAACAAATTTTAAATTTTGGTTGTAAAAAAGATAAAATCAGATTTCATCACAAGTATAAAGTACATCACATACTGGCTCGATTACACACGTGCATGCAATATTATATATGAATGCCCGGGTGCGCACGTGATCACGAAAGAACAGAGAAAGAAAGTCTGTTTTAGCATAGGATACACGCAAATGCGTTACAAGAGAACGCTGTCATGTGACTCAACCACGAGGAAAAAAACCCTCACTAGATGATATCTCACATAATGGTAAAAATATAATCCAAATCTTGAATTCGAAGGTACAAAACTTCTATAAAAAATTGTAATCTGCGATATTTGGCGGTTATCTGAAGGCACAAAACGGTTGAGAACAACGGCGATTGTCAGCTCTCCGAAAATGGACACTGAAGTCTGTGATGAGGTGTTCAGGCGACAAACACTTCCGAGCCAACACGAAGAACTTGCTCGACATCTGATTCGGCTGATCTCAGGTATACACCAAAATAAACCTGAAAGAAAAAAAAAAGAAAAGTCTCTATATATAGTAGAACTTGATATAAAATACTGTCTATAAAACTATAAATATTTCCAAAAGAAAGAACAGATAACTCTTTTTAACTAATCTTATCCAAATTTGAAGGAAAATAATATGATATCACTAGAAAACAGAATGGTAAAATCTGCTTAATATTACCGAAAACTGGGTTGTGCTTTGTCAGCTATTTTATTGTGAAATTTGATAACCTTTCCGCCTCTCCAAGCTGCGAGGTTCTCAAAGGCTCGCTTGTTTTCTCCCCTGTGTTTTGGTCCAAGCAGACCATTCCACAGCGACTGCACTTCCCTTGACTCTGTAGTATCACAGAAGTAAACACACACATACACATACACATACACACACACATACACGAATGTAAGCGCACGCACACTCTAAAGAACAATGTTACTAATACTACATTTAAAAGCACGTTGCGGTTGCCTTTGAAGAGTTTCGCGATTAAGAGTGTTTTTAATCTGACAATATGAGGACTAGAACTGAGCATGTTTCAATAATTTTTATATAACATCAATGTACAACCGTTGCCAAATTTGGTCTAGCAATTAGTCTAGTTACGATTGCCTTGAGACTATGTAGTGGAACATAGCTGGAAGACAATACCAAAAGTCGGAACATATATTGATGTTTAAAGTTGTGGTTGCCTGTAAAAATTTTGAGATTAGAGATGTATTTTAAGGTGATATTGAAGATGTTCTGCTAAAGACACGTGACGAACGCTCATAGCACTTACAACGAGGGCAACATCACCACAAGAAACAGACGTCCACGACTCCTCGTCAAAGGGCAGACCACCGTCAATCACCAGGTTGGCCCTGAAGCGTTGTACTAAGTTCTGCTCACCTGGTAAAAAAGAGATACCACGAAGAGATTGAAATATCGATGGTTCACTTAAACAAGTCTCGTGAAGATTACAGGTTAAGCATCTAGCAGAGATACTATGTTGACAAAGGTGGGAAATAATCGTCTCCATGCTGTGTATGATGAGAAAAGTCTACTACACTAGTTATTTACTCTCATATGCAGAACATGAGCTAATTGTTAAATCATTAAAACCCTTTGCAATTTTAATCATAATAAATCTGGTGTGGAGGAAAACCCTTTTTTAAGAACAATGATATAATATAATGTAAAAGACTATAATTTTTTTAGTAAGCAGAGTTGATACAAAATCTTTATCAAAACAAAACTGGAGGAAAAATACATACAGATAAAGATTCAGAGATGAAAGGACAGCTGTAAATAGCTATAACACACATTCGACTTCCATTTATTCTGCAAGACCTCGACAAGCAATATCGCACATCTCTCCCTGCCGCGTTCGAAATTATCTCCCTTGTATAAGCACTCATGAACGCCGCAAGGAGCTCTCGTCGCATGTCGGCCCTCGCTCTTATTTTGTATAGAGGACTGTGTCTTATGAGATATCTTAGTAATGTACGGTCTGCAGACTGCTTCCACGAAAATGATGACGGTTTTATCCTGTTGGTCTATCGCCGACTAGTATAGGTCTACAAGGGAGCTAAACGCTTTTAACTCAATGGTTTAAGATCAGTAAAAAAACATTTCAAGCAAATGAGAACAAATACTGGTAATGTTTGCAATTCTATATCTCGGAAGCGTAGGGACCTATTCCCCCAGCATTGTAGAAATACTATGTTGCAATGAACTCAGCACAGTCACGTGACAACAGCAAAAAAAAAAAAAAAAAAAAAAAAAAAATCCGTTATCCTATAGACCTTTAATGAGGCTCAACCAAGCGAGTGCCTAAGCACTTACTGAAAGCCTGAGCTCCGCTTTTCTGACCTTTGACCTCACGAAGATCGTCATCCTGCTGCTCGACAAGCTTCTTTTGCAGTGACCGCACGCTCTCTCTAGAAATCAGCAGGAACTGCGCCTCGTTGGCCAACGACAGTCCAGGTGACGTGGCCGCGTCCGGCGCTGAGTCAACAGAGACAACAACATTGGACACCAGGAAATATAGCTGCATTGTGTAACTTTCTTGACCTTTCATGCTAGGTCATCTGAAACCTGCAGGGCTAGCTAAACCTCGTGTGTTCTGGGAGAGTTTACTAGCTTAAGTATTCTTCACTTCATAATGCCAAACAGGAATTCAATGAGTACATCATGAAAGCAGTAAAGCCAGTCAGACTATGGACATACCGCTATACCCGCCACTAAAGTCTTTGCTGATGTACCCTCGATTAAACTTTCTCAGAAAGTCATATCTACAGTTTCAGCATAGAAAAACACTCCTGCATTTTCTTTTATGTGAAATGTATCACCTGATCTCACCTGTATCTCCTGCTGCCACGTCCTTGCGTTTGCTGTGTCGACTGTCATCGTGCAGTTGCCGCAACAGACGCAGCCCCGGTCTTTCCAACGTCTCACACAGCCACTGCGCCACCGCTTCTCCGCAGTCCACTGTGTTCACTCTGCACGAAACTGTTTCTTTTAAAAATATTTGATATATCGTCTCAACATTAAGAAAAACAAAACTACGTAAACCAATCAGTACACTTTCAACCTAGCATGTTATACAGCCAACCACCAATCAGCACACTGTCAATACAACATGTAAACAGTAAGCCAGTCAGTCCACCGTCGATCCCACATGTGCAGCGAAGCTGGAAGACATAATGAAGTGAAAATCGCAGAGTCCGAATAAATAAAACGAAAGTAAGGCAGAAAGGAAAAATGAATAAACTGACCGAAAAGGGGGGAAAAAAATAAAGAAAGAAAACATAGATTGCAAGGAAGAAAGGAAAGGAGTGATGGACTGATAGCAGGGAGTAAAGAAGAAAGGGATCAAAGAAGAAAGTAAAGGAGTGAGAGGTGTGGCTATATAGTCAGACTATAGCTAACGAAGTTGACCCTTGAACTCACTTGTCGTTGCAAATTTTGTTGGTGCAGATACTGGTATTGTTCACCTCATCTGTTTCATACGTGTCCAGACCTATGTAGCACGACTCCGTCCCTGCAGAAGGTCGCAGAGAGTTTAGTGTAAGACATTAGCTGTCAGCCAAACGCTTTTGTAATCTACTGCATAGGTAGCAACGAAGATATACGCAACAGAATTGCTCATGAGACTTAAAAGTACAGGGAAAAAAAAAACAATGAACTTGTCAAATGTTTAGGAAAATGAGCATTTGGTGCGTGTGTGTGTGTGTGCACGCGCCTTTGAACCACCAAAATAACAGCTCAACGAAAAATACAGGGGAGAGTACAACTATCTGAACGTGAATGCTGGTGATCGGACTATCTCCCTTAGCCTATTAGACATCTGCAGGCTTTGCTTCAACTACTGATTTACTCACTATATGGTACCTATCCTGTCCACTTTTTCTCACTTTTCCTTTTTTATATACTTGTGTTGTATCTTTTTTCATAGCGCACTGAAGTCGCTGTTAAACGGGAAAATACGCTGTTTTTAATATTATTATTAACTTAAATAAAAGGGTTCTCCTTCACAACACATTACATGTACTTAAATTTGATTGAAAGTACTAAACATTTAAAGTTACCCAACAAACTATAATTTCTCTGTAATATTTTTTTATTAAAATATATTTGTATACTGATAAAAATTGTATATTTGAGATTTGTATATTGATAAAAATTATTATTATACCCCAGTGCTACTTGTCTGCACTGTCCCCAATTTCAGCATTAGTTCAGTGGAATTCTTGTAAGTGCGTGAGCAATAGAAATGAATATGGAGTGGGAGAGAGAGGGAAGACAGTAAAAACCGAAGGCGAATAATGCTAATAATGCCATAGGTCCTCGTCAGAGTCTTATTCGGGAACTTCAGCACTCGTTCCCTCGAGAACTACCTCCCTGTCAAGTTAGCCACCCGACCAATGAAGCATGCGTACCAGGGAAAGACAACTCCAGCTTGCCGCTATCAAGGTGGATGACAGGGGCAAGCAAGCACAGGCGCGGTTCTCGCTTCTGTCCCAGGGCGATGCCGTTGTCGCTCACCACCATCCAGGTCCTGTCATACAGCAGGCCTCGCGGGCCAGTCTGCCACTCACTTACCTGTAAATATGCAAATGAACGGGTAAAACACGTTGCATGCATATTTTTTATGGTGTTTTGCTGGCAAGGATTGCCTTAGTTTAGTCATGCTGTCGGATGTTTAGCCTTTCCGTTGTCTGACCTCCATTCATCGCAAGAATCGACAGATTTTCTATTTGTTCTTTATTCAGATCATGTAGTGTTAAATGGTCTGTGAGCACGTTTTTGCATAACGAGTACGAGCCTCCTTCTCCTCCTTCTTTAACAGTAGCAGTAGAATCAGTAGTAACAGCAGTAGAAGGAGGCAGTAGTATTAGAAGTGCTAATAGTAAGCACGCATACGCGTTTTCCTTTTACTGAAAGCTAAAAGTGTTCGTCGTGAGTCTGCTTGTCAACAACAACAAAATAACTGGTAGCAGTAGTTCTTAATAAAAGAATATTTGCCACTTCCAGCTGTTGTTACTTATGAAAGTATCCTATTCATGTACGCAGTGTAACATCTTCCAGCTTAACCACTTGCCACTAAACAGTAAATTAGCCAAATATTCATTTATCCCAGGTATTATTCTCCACCAAACTTTTCTTCTTCCTTCCTCCTCATATTTTCAATCAACGTAATCAATTTAAAACAACAATAACACTATCACAAATAAATAATAACAATATCAACGACAAACAATTCCTTTGAAATTTCCTAAAATGTTCTTACCTAATCCAAGTGCATTTTGCACACGACACGTTAATAAACAGGTAAACATAATACTGTATACATACCCTGAAGGCTCCACAGGATTTGATGGGATACAGAAAAATGTCGGTCAGCCGACGGACTTTTTCAGAACATGCCATGTCAGCAGAATGTTCCGGCAGAGGTCGAGAAACGACTGGAAAGTCGCTGGTTTTCAAGGCGCCGCCATTTTGTCTTAGAGTCTTCCAAACTTCCTTTAAGTTGTTACCTTGCAGGTGGACACTTCCCTCCGTCAAGGCACTCGTGAGGGCTCGTCCTTTGTCTGGCATCTGACTCAGCAGGTACCAGTCGGGGAAGGTAATCACTGGCATAGGGCAACCACTCGTGTCCAGAAAGCAGTCGACCATGAAGTTGAGACAGCGGATAGCATCCGTCAGCGAAGACATGTAGCCAAAGGAAACGCGGACTGATCCGGTGGGACGTCCGTTGACTAAATCCACGTCATCGCCACACACGTGACCCGCCTACAACACCGAGGTTTCAAGTTCAGCATGAGTTTAGTTTTGGTTTTAAGTTTGGTTTGAAATAAAATTGTCCGATCTCTTCATGTTCCTAATCTCTGCCGCCAACAACAACAACAACAACAACAACAACAACAACAATAATAATAACAACAACAACAACAACCATCATAACAACAACCATCACAACAATGAAAAGTGTGATCTATATAGTGCATAATCACGCTCACGAAGACAAGAACGAGACATACACAGCATACAACGGATGAAAGGATAAACAACAGTGCAGACAAGTAATACAAGACAAACATACAAGAAGCAAAGAGGAATCACAAAGAACGAAGATTGAGAGTTTCACGAATCTTCAGTGAAAGACGAGCAGGCGGTCTGGTCGACAGACGAAAAAAAGTGAAAGAAATCTTAGAAAGAGGAGATCAAACTTTGTCATTTTACTCGTCTCAAACATTTAGGATTAAATCAACGATATTTATTTTTAAATTTGTTTATCAAAGTTTAAATTTCACAATGCAGATCCATTTAAACACAAAATTACAATAAAGGGGTCTTACAAACAGAATGAAAGAAGGAAGAAATAAATGCGGGGAAGACGAACGAAGAATGAAGCACTTTTACAATCCGCTCGCCCGTGGCATCAATGCGCTCAAACAACAGAGAAGTTTCCAGACAGAAATACTGTACACAGAGGCTATAGGACGAAAGGGAGAAAATGACGGCGAACGAAGTGGAAAGACCACCAACTAGTGGAGGCATTCACGAAAAGAGAAAGGACATAATTAAGATCAACTTTGAAAGCTCCTTAGGTGGTTAATGCACGTACCACAACCTGTAAGTAAAGATACTACACCTTGCTGTGCGACTGTTACTAAGCATTTTTTTTTATTAAGGTAGCAGTGCTTCCGGGATGCGTAACTTTACGTAGCTGTCTGCTTGTATCACGTGACCACGAGATTTCAAATTAAAGATCCCTTACTTCAGAGATTCTCAATGTTTTCTCGACTGTACCCCAAAAGGGTGAAAGTAGGTCCACGGGTACCCCTCGCGCAGAAGTACTTATTTTCATAATGGCGCGTGCTTATTTGTGTCGGTGCCTACCCCTGCATAACCTTTGCCGTACTTCTAGGGAACGGGTACAAACGGTTGACAACCGTGGCCTTACTTGCCCTAACCTCTATCCTCAAGTCTTGTTTCTAATCAATATCTTTCTAAGAAGTAAATAAGATTCTATCCTTCATGTATTCTTTTTCCTCTCTGCTTCCTCGTACTCTGTTTTGTCTAACAATCTTCTTTTCTTTCTCCCTTCTCGCAATGTGTTTCAAGCATACGCACACGTGCTTTGTGTGTGTGTATGTTCATGTGCCAAGTACACAATAGACTGGATATACTCTAAGCGAGAGATTGAAAGGTGCTTTCTTCACCACTTTGTCATAAAAATCACAAGACTTATGTAGATAAACATGTTTACAGGCGTGCAGCTGCTTTCAATTTCCTCTTTCTCCTTGTGAGAAATCCTATGCGATAACGCGTGGCGTGGGTTCTCGGTTTGAGGTGCGAAATTCTCATCTTATTTGTCCACTTTGAAAAATATCTACTCAAAAATACTGCTATCACAACCATCACAACAATATTACCTAATAATATTCATTTTTTTGTGTGCTTACGTTTACTTAGCGAATAGAAGATGTCGTTTCGGAGGGAAAAATTCCAACCATGTGTTCGCTCAATGATAGCAAAGCATGAGCAAATGCAAGAGGGTAATGCGTGTAATTTTATGCTACAGTTACCACGATTTCTGGAAGTGAAATGGAGGACAACAGACAAAAATACGACCGCAGCTTTACACAGCTGCTGGGCTTGGGAGTGATTGAAGACCTCACAGGAGAGTCGCTAGCTGAAGCCAGACTGTTACTACCCTTTTACTTCTTATTTTCTTTTACTGATATGCCACACTTAGCTTCAGGGCAGGTTGATCTTGGAAGAAGTGTGAAAAACGGTTACACCCAATTGCTGTTTCTCTCTATCTTCTCTCCCTTCTTACACACACAGTCGAGCGCTCGTGCACACACACACACACGCATGTACATGTCCATGCACAGACAGATTAACGCATCAGCCCCTCCTCCCTTCACGCACATGCGCCGTACATAAACAACACATGATCTATGGCCCAGCATGTAATAAAAACATGATATACGACTTCTGTAATTGTTTTCGAGACTTCGCGTGGATGTTGTTAACAACCCATCAAGAAAACTCTTTAGAAGATGAAAACAAATTAGGTCTTCTCGGACTACAAAGAGACTTAATTTAACGCAAGAATCCCGTTGCTTTCCCTACATCTCTTCTACAACACTGGGATGCGCAAAAACGGACACACACACACGCACGCACCCCATGAACCCGTAGGCTCGTGCGCGCGCGGGCACACACATACACACAGATGGAAAGAGCGAAAAATTCCTGCCGAGTAATCTATAATTCAAGAACTGCAGTAAATAGTTTATTCGTCTTCTTCCTTCTCTCTATCTCTGGTCCTCAGAGAGCCGAAAGCAGCGAGCTCGCATTTCATCTGATCTGGCAACAAGCATGTTCCCTTCCTGACAGAAGCCGTCTGCGCCTGGGAGGAAACTGTGGACCATTTTAATAAAGTCCGCAGCCTGTTCCCACCTCTTGACAGGCGACTGCAGTATCTACTCCATACAGCCCTGAAATGTTACAGAGAGCCTACGTTTGATTGTTTTCCTGCAACTACTGACTTCCGGACGATCTAATTCCCCGAATACATGGCTACTCCCAATCATGCTGTTCCCTCACGGCAGCCATCACTTGAGACGCCACTCCACGATGATCACTACCGGCAACCAACAGCTACTGATGACAACGTGGTCCTGAGAGCGGACAGACCGGAGCTTCTGTGGTTTGTTGTTGCAAGATTGCTTGTTCTGCTACAGCTTTCCACTAACAAAAGCCAGTCCTTCTGTATCGACGCTCTCAGAATTGGTCCAGCTTTTTCTATTAGTTCTGCTCCCCCTCTCCTCTCTCTCCCTCCTTTCTCTGGCTCCATCTCTCTCTCTGTGTGTGCTGGGTGGGCCTTCTGTTTCGTTGGTATGATTTAGTCAGAAAGCCGGCTAGCAGCAGCTGGCTCGGTCTGGCCGAGCAAAAGGTTTACACAGGCGAGATAAAATGCCTCTGTAACTTATGCACCCGGTTCTTGCTCCAGGCTTTTATCATCACCGAGACTATGCAAGTCGGGTAACAAACGATACAGTTGTTGATTTATGCAATATGCTCACCTTAACACACACACATACACGTGCGCATCCCCGCCACATACCCAGCTAGGCGACTGATTCCAGTAGCAAGGGAGACAGCAAAATGACTCGCAGACAAGAAGGGGCAGACAATTTGAGTTCCAAGGAGGACAGGACGGCGCGCAGCAGTAGTTGACAAGCCGACAACAAGGGAGAGAAACCTACATCAAACGACATGAAAGGGTCACGCCGTCATGACTTAGAAATGAAAGGCAGGGCAGTCTCCATGGTGACAGAGGACCCGCTACCGCCCAGCCACCTACTGATTAAAGAAACGATTTTACAAAAGACCTGGGAAGAAAGGTTTCAAAGGATCCTTAACCAAGGAAAAAGAAGGAAAAAAAAAAAGTAAAAGAAGTTTTCTAAATTAGGAGGAGAATTTGTTTACTTGCTGATGCAGGAAATGTCCCTGCTCTGCTATAGATTAAACATTTTTATCCATCATGTCGATCACTCTGTCCATTTACCCATTTTCCATCCAAAGACCTGAAGATTAACTCTATGAATCTCTTTGTTTAAAAAAGCAGAATAAACATATTGTGTCAAAAGGTCAAACGCTTTCATGCATACTTGGCAATTTTACACAATATACTTTTTTCCCCTTATGGTTATGTATACGTTTGCATATTATTTATCTATCGTATGTTTATTTATGTTAACGTGAATGCGTAAATAGAAGTATGTTTATTTTTATGTTTCTTTATGCATGGACATTACACATACGTATGTTCACGTTATAATCAGTTACTGGTTACTCTAGTCTGCTCGTGCGGCCCTCGTCTATGTGCCTTGCAGCACGAGAGACAAGTCACTCCTACCCTTCTCTGGTCCCAGAGTCCAATTACTCTTGCTCGTGTGATTCAGCGCATTGACTATCTTCGAATCTTGCAAGGTTAGTCACCTTTTTCGTGATTACCTCAAGTAGCTGGGGATACCATTCATCTCTCACCTGAATCATTTATTCATTCTTTCCTTCTGTGTGCAAAGCGATGTCATACCCCACAACTTTCTTGTATTGTATTTTGCAAGCAGGGATACACCTTTATCTGTATTTCTTAAAAATTTGTGAAAACTTTAAACTTGAATCATCATCATCTACAAATTCAAACTTTCTCTCTCTCGCGCGGTTGCTCAGCACAACACGAACTTATCCATGCATCCATCCCAAAAGCTAGACACGCCAGAGACCTTTCACCTCTCGCGCTAAGCCTGTCGGTACTAACGCGATCCAGTCCTCAATCACACCGAGCGACATCACGCACCTTGAGGTTGTCTTGAATAGTCTCCGAGGTGATGTTGAGAAACATCTGACACGCGCCGATATTGCAGAAGCACCCGGTCCTCAGGTGGATGTCGTGCAGCTGCGCCAGCTTGTCCACCTGCAGGTTTCAAAAACAGATGGAATCCTTTCATCTGTAATGGGATATAAGCGAATTCGCAGATGTAAAGAACTAGGTGGATCGTTTGATAGGTGGTTGGGGTGTGGTGTGGTGGTTGGGGTGGGGGAGATAAAGGCGTTTCATCTCCGCTCTAAACTCCTGCATCGGAGTGGGTCTGCTCACAAACAACATCTGCAGCTCCCTATCTTTCTCGTTTTTTCCCCCTCTCTTCATTTTTTTTTTAAATTGAACGGTTATGACGTAATCAACGTGGAAATTAAAATCTAGACAACGGCTGCCAGCAACGTCTAGATAACTGCCATACCTGTTTTAGAACATCGTGAAGCTCACAACAAAAGCCAGAGAATTCTCAACGGAAGGAACGAGTTTTACAAGCACATCTTGTTCTAGCGAGGAAACGTGTAACAAGAACTGAAAAAAAAAAAAAAAAAAAAGAAAAAAAAAAAAAAAAAGAGAAAGAGGCCTTATGCACAACAACCTATTACCTCCGCGAAGCCAATGTAGTCCCCGTTAGCTCGCCTGAGGTTAAAGTTGACGATGGCACCTTGCTTGCTTCTGTCCTGGAATCCATCCGCCGAATAAATTTCCGCGATGGCGGTACCGTTACTATGGTGAAGCCTGCTTAGGTTGGTTGCGAAGAAGTGGGCAATAGTGAATGTGTGTGCGGAGATTGCCTCCATTCCACCTGAAGAAAACAAAGGAAAAAAAAAAACAAAATGAGGCAGTGAAATCAGAAAAAATCGGTCATCTAAATATGACAAACAAAATGTGCTTCTGTGCGAGTTTCCACCCATTACAAGAATATTGCCACCAGCAATATTTTCCAGGAGTTTTGATTCTTGCTTGTAATGTTCTCATTTTTCACGAATGGGGCGAGAATCGTCTCACAATGCACAAGAGAGAGAGAGAAAAAAAAGTTCACATTTCTAAATATTTTGTTTGGTTCAATTATTAAAAATTGTTTAGAGAGAACCGATGTTTTATTTTGTTGCAACTGTTTAAACTTATCTTGTTGATTTCTTAAAACAATTTTAGACAAACAGATTCATAAATGCACAAAGCTGTTCAAGCAGGCTTACATCCACGGCAACATGTAACGACAATTTGTAAAGCAGCTTTTATTTTCGTGTCTCCTATCTCGGCGGTCGTCTGTCAAACTGTGACAATGAATGATGGTTTTTCTTGATCAAACTTCGCGGTTCACTTCTGACCTTTTCTACTTAAAAAGTTGACCTTTTTTCTTTCTTTTCTTCCAGCGAAGACCCGGAAATGATTCCATCACTGACACAGATTATGCCAGTCTCATTTAAAATGTTGAGTTACTTCGTTTTAAACTTTGGAGTAGGGCTGTGCGGCGTGCATCAAGCTGGCACGAACCAGTTATTTTTTTTGGTCTCGTGAATAATGTTTACCGTGTTTGTTTACTCTCCACTGTTTGTGTGATGAACAGCCTTGTCACGGCTTATCAAGTCGCTAATTGTTGGTTTAAACAGAGCGAGGGGACACAACCGGCTTCATTTGTCTGCATGAGAGGCATTCGTCAACTTAATATTCTCCTATGCACGTGAACTGGAGATAACCCCGGGTTTATCTCCACTATAGCTACAGCCTTAGCAAACTCTCTGTAGCTATAGCTGTGAACCATAGTAGCCACCACAGGGAACCTTTCTTCCCCCAAATGGTCAATTTTATATTTATAACATCATTCGCGGATTATATAAAATTATCTTCTTAATAATTATATTTAGAGTCTGTAAAATATGTTTAGAGTTAGTTCATAGAGGAGACAGAGTATATAGGAACAAAACAGTTTTTCCTAACATTTTCACTCAAACTTGGAGATATCTTGATCCGAGCTTTACCGTGTCATTTGAAAAACAATGGCTCCCCAAAACATCTTTAACTTTGTCTTGTATATCTCCGACTTTATTTTCAGATACGCGGTTTTCCAATAGTGAAGACTAGCTGTACAGTCTGAATAATTTGTGTTCAGAGAATATTTACAGATTGTACAGTTCTGTAAGTGATGGATGAACTCTAAAGACTTACCTCCTAAACTGTCGAGGGCCCTGAAGCCATGGTTAAGGCGATGATGTCCAGATAGGGCAACGTGCCGTCTTCAAATCTGTGAAATCAAAAACCATCCTTGATGACCAGACTTGATGCGAATGTTTGATATCACAAAGTTGGAGGGAAATAATAATCTTTACTTGTTACAATCAGGAATCTTTTGGTTATTCCTTATTTCATGTAAAAAGGTCAAAGATTCATATAACCTGATGGGATATTTTTGCTGATATATTATGTCAAAATTTACAATTCAGAAGTTTGCTCATCTTGGTATCTATGTGATAAGGACAGACGGTACTAGTGAGCTTGTTTAAAGACATTTATAATAGATTACAATTTCTACAGTAGTCATAGAGTGTTAAAATAATAAATCATAAAATTATAATCCCATAGTTTCATTTTCACGAGGGTGGATTTGTACGTGGAATCTTCGTAGACTTAACATATATGCGCGAACTCATGCATGCACTCTCTCTCTCACTCACACACACAACACAGTGAGAGAAGGAAGGAAAGAGAGATCTTTCTTGCACCAAACAAGTTTATCTTTCCTTATTCTTGTTACATGACAGTTTGTTGACACTTCTTCGACTCACGAAATTAAATGTTTGCGCACTGGGATTAAAACATTCGCTGACATCCCTGCACTCCAAGACGAACATACACAGCGACAGAAGCACCTCCAGACCGGAAATGACATAAAGGTGTGTACCTGTCGCAAACGCCTGCTCGAAGGACGCAAAACCTCTCTCGGGCTGAGCTGGCTGCCACTGTCCCTCCTCCGAAATACTTCTTCTCCAACACCCAGGCACTCGAGTTTCGAACGAGCAACGCTCCTGAAATATCCATGTCCCCGCAAATTAAATATCCAGCATTGTCAACAACAAACAACAACAACAACAACAACAACAACAACAACAACAACAACAACCACCACCACCACCACCAACCAAAAACAATAGCTAATGAAATATAAAAAGCGAAGTGTCTGGAGTAATGATATGAAAGCTGAAATAATGGATGCCTGATGTTGAAAGAAGGAACATTACTATCTCATAAAAATATTTTACCAGTATCTGAAGTGAAGTCTAGAAAACCACATTCTGAATATTATATCAATGTAAGCAAGCTCGGCATACACATGTATTACTCGACATTATTGTAATGAAACTGCCTCGCAAAGGCTGCAGTCTAACTCACTTGGTTATGCAGGAGCTACAATCGGAGGGGGACGATACAGTAATTACATTACATGTATACACATCTCGCGATGCATTCATTGCTTCTCTCCTCTGCTTTTTTATATGAATAACTGGTCCAGAAAACTGCCTTCTTATCGATTGGTAGATATGAGTCACATGAGGGTTGCAGCCACTGGTGGCTTGTTCACTAGCTTGGTCTGTCTGCGAACTCTGTTATGAACTTCGCAAACTAATCTCCTATGATCACCCTAATTCAAAATCGTTGTGATACTGCATCAGCTGACAACGGATTCTGTGTAGTCAGCCCTCGGCAAGGATGCAGGGCAGCTGTCAATGCGGATAATCTGTGAACATATCTATGCACCGCCTAAATTTTAAAATTCAAGACAAGTGACCATATTTGATAATAATGTCAGGTAAAGACAATTAAACTAGATTAGAATTTTACAGTGGTCACAAGTATTAAAATAATGAACACTGACATTATAATTCCATATTCACGAGAGTGGATTTGTAAGCGATTTCTGCTTAAATTATATAAAAAAAAAAACCCAATAATTTATGTATACTGTACTATTCTGCAACAACATGTTTCATAAATTTTAAATTACAGCATCAGCAAATGTAGGCTAAAACAAAAACACACACACACATACACTTGGCACTTGACTCGTTTGATGTCAATGACAATGTTGTAGTATATGATTAAATCGACTATCAATACATACACGTGTTTTAACCACTTGTACGAGTTTGTTGTTTTCTATATATTTTCTACTCAACGCGTGTGGTCTGCGATTTTTGGCAAAACTCTAAAAAAACCAAAACAAATTCCCATTTAATAATTGAAGGGAAATCCGCAAATAATGATAAACGCGAAAATGAAACCAGCGAACGATGATAGCCGACTCAGTAGTGTTTTTGCTAATATGTTTGAACTAATCTGGGCATCCTCATTCCAACATAGTTATAAAGCTTTTTAAAAGAGAAAAAAGGAAAAAAGATATATCTATATCTGCCATACTTCCAGCCAAGTTCTGTTCTTCTAAGTGCTTTCACCCCATGTAAAATCTTTACGCCTTGGTTGATGGATAAAGCCTGCTGGTTGTTGCAATTTTATTTTCATCCAACTGAACTCTGAGAACATTTTTTTTTAAATTAAAAATACTCGTCTTTATCGCTCTAAAGCTTACTCTTCATTTTACGCATCAATTTACTAACTAAATAAGATATTAATTCCTTTCTGACATTTCCTTTCTGCAGATATTAAAAGTTTTGGGGTGGTGGCGGCAGTGGTGAATAATTCTAACAAGAGTATGATAAACTTCTGTTTGGAACCAGACTTGTTCGTAAAGAAGAAGCATCGAAACAGACGAGTTGAGCTGATGGAAAGTACTCGAACGTACACATCATCTGTATACGCATTACTTTCATCTACAATGTCATCTAAAATTTTTGTGACATCGGCTGTCTGCACATGTCGCACAGTGCCCCTCGTTTCACTCGGGAGGGGAGGAAGTGGTGGTACATCCTACACCAAAATTAGTAAAGCATATCCGTGATGTCGCATCTGATATACCAAAGAGCGTCGTGCAGGGCAGGTAAGTAACCTTTAACCTGACAGGCCGTGTTGACTCACAGGTGCTCAGACAGACGTGGAGTGACAACTGCGCGTGCGCAAACTCCGCCATCATGTCTCGGTGCCGGTCTGTACCCAGCCGGCAGGCACTCAAGCGTAGAATAAAGCGGCCTGGAGGTGCCTCACATTTTATGATCACAGTTTGTAAAAAGTTCTTTTTAATAATGTAAATGGCTTCTGACAGTCTCCGTCTCTGTCTCTCTCTCACACACACACAACACACACACACACAAGTACTTATCACATTATAGAGTATAGACATTGTCAAGGCCATGTATGTTTACCTGATGTTATGGCCAAAATTCCCCCCAGGGCTTATATCCAATAAAATAAATGAAATGAGGTCTGGCTGAGCCCAAACCACCCTGATGGCGCGACCTACAAAGTTTGTACTGTGCTGGTGTGTCCCCACTGATGTCCCCGTTTGAAAAAGTAATAAAAATGGTGGCAAAAAAATAGGAAAGGACACGGAGCTGCTTCGATCTCTCGACATAATGATACATTTGTCATCCTCAAAAGAATATTTAGCAAGTGTTTTTCTTGAGATCTTTTTAAAGTTTGCCATTTTTTGGTAAAATTTATGTCTTCTTGAAGAGCTTTAGATGCGGGCAGCATGTGCGAGCCCTGAATCTTTCCCAGCCATTATTAAAAAGAAAATGGCAATGGAATGAAAAAAGTTCAATATTGATTTCAACAATATTCGTTTCGCCTCCTAAAGAAGTTTTTATTCCAAGACAAACTGTGTTCGTCAGAATACGAGATTTCTTGTAGTTCCGGTGGTGGTGGTGGTGATGGTGGTGGTGATGATGATGGTGGGGGTGGTGGTGGCGGTGGTGGCGGTGGTAATAATAATATGTGTATTTGCCGAGGAAAATTCGGTGCACTGTGCTCAAACGACTACAAACAAACTGACATTTATTCATCTAACGAACTAGCACACCCAATGGAACGGATATAAAAAGCAAATAAAAACATACAGATTCTGCCAAGTCTCCTGATCCTCTCCTTCCATTATTTTTTCTCTTCCTCCCCTACTCACCCACTTTACTTTCCGTTTTCTACTTCGGTCTCCATCTCACGGTATTGCGTCCCTTTCCCTGTGGGTTATCTCCAAGCTCGTGTTAATAAATCTTCTCTTGTTGTCTTCTTTCTGCTCCAACTCTTCACGGTGTCTCTTTTCCAGTCCAGCTTTTGTCTCATGCGGATCTATCTTTATGTAAACACCAGCAAGGCCTGCTGCCATCATCCACGCTCCAGTGTGCAGTCAGCAGTCATGTTTGAGCCTAACAGCACGTTCCGTGCATCACACTCGTTGCGAGGGCATTCAGCGGCCCTCGTCAATACACCGCACCACATATTTTTTCATGCATAAATTTCGCCATTCGCGTCACGTGACTGGCCGTTCAATCAACGCAGTCTGATGTGCATCATGGACGACACAAAAGTAGAAAGATCTAAAGATTGAAAAAAAAACACTTTCAATCTGGCCAAACGCGATGTAGACTGGAGAGTTTAAGACGAAGACTACTGTTCTTCACCCTCGGACCTGTCATCTTTCTTTCATCCTGCGTTCAGCCTTAGAGATTTCATCAAGGGATAGGGTGGGGGAAAAATCGGTTTACAATATTAAGCCCATCTTCACAGCGGCTTGCACATAGCCTGAAGGGGCGAACGCTCGCAGGAAAATGGATTTACTCTCTCCCCTTAAGGCCACTCTTTTCCCCTTGTCTGGCACTCCTCTTTCAAAATAAAAGCTGTCTGACTAATTTGCACTGACAGAAGAACATTTTTCAAGCCGTAAAAAGCTTTCTTCCACTCCATCTCTTGGGCCCTATTTGCTTATCCGTTTGTGCAAACCAACTTGTTAAATAAGCTACATAACTTAGCAAGCTTTGAAGGGGAAAACCGAGAGGCAAAAATTTGTCGGGGAAGGGGCGAGGGTAGTGGTGGTGGTGGTGAGTGGAGAAAGAAAGTAAGGGGAAAGAGAAGAAAAGGTAGGGAGGACGACTTTGTATCGCTTCTCTAAGTCATCAGCCACTTTCATGTCCTTCCTGCGGCACCCAGCCACTTTGGTGTCTGCTGCGAACCCCGCAAAGGGTGGGACCTGTCCCTTGCTGGACCCGTGGTAAGCACACTTGCAGGATGTGTGTAAATTTAATCTGCGGTCATCAGGTGGCAGGCACTTAGTGACAAGTTGGACAGCTCGCCCACTTTTGTCTCTAAGCTGCTCCATTTCAGCGCACGCGACCACACTCGGGTAACGCACGCGAGCGGACCGGCATCGGCATCTTTCCACTTCAATAATTCAGTTGAGTTCGATAACAAATCTTTTTGTTTTACTGGTAGAAAGGGAAAATAAAAAATTTAGTTTCACCCTAACATCCTTTGTGCAGCTGTATGAGTATCTGTCATGCACACACACACACGCAGGCGCCTGCATGCATACTGTCACGCGCTTCTGAAACTGATTAACCAAACAGGATGCAAAACACACACGTGAGTGGAAAACATAGAAGTAACACCAGGGTAGCTGCTAGCAAAGGCTTAGTTACAAGTTCACGCACGTGCTCACATCCAGTTCAGTTTAAACCCAAAGGTTACTGTTTGAGTGAGCGGTGCCAACCCTTTCTGCAGCATCTGTGAACTTTGACAACCGTCCTCCTCGTGTCACGTGTGAGGAGAGTGAGAAAACAATTTCTTCATTCATGTGTTGTATGTAATAAACAAGACGAACACTTTCGGCAGCATCTGTGAGCTTTGAAAGTCTTCATTCCTGTGTTGTAAACATGGTAAACATGAGGAACATTTTTCGTAGATTCTGCACGCTCTGAAAGTATAAATCCGTATATCATGTATAAACATGGCGACCATTAAAATAAACGGTCTGCTGAAGTGATAAGGGGATGGTCTCTGTACAGATAATACGTGCATATACATCACATATGCGTCTTTCCTTCTTTATTTCTTCAGTTTTCTCTTCGTTTATTTTTTTTTATCTTTTGTTCTTTCTCTCTATGTGCGTGGCTAACATGGAATTTTCTGAACACACTGTCAAACAATGAATAGAAAAAATGCTACCACGTGACTACATAAATCAAAGCTAACCCTTCCCTAGATGATGCTTTGCCTGATATAGATTTTTTTCATTTTTTTATTTTCTGTATTCGTTGACTGAAAGACGAGTAGCTTTGCGTGAAGGGCCGGTGGCCATGTATGAATCATATTTCGCTACTGAACCCTACTGCCGCCCCTTTGATGAAGGCACGAGCCAGCACTTTGGCAAGTCGAGGGTACGTGGACACATGGAGGCTCCGCACGTGCCGCCGACAGGACTGCGACCTGCTTGCACGGCAAAGCACGTGAGGCGAGCAGGCGTGATCATGAATCAGCAAACATCCATAGCATGCTGGTGTATGAACTGCTGTAGTGGCCCAGGATTGTCGGCTCCTGTTTATTGTGTTAACGGACAGAAATATATGCCGAGCGCTTCTACACATCCACAACGACCCTCTTAAGTTTTGGGATTGGAGCGAGCGGTCGCGGGTGTGGTGGGTCTACTCGAGAGGTCAGCACAGGACAGTTTAGAGAACAATAAGCTGCGAGAAGGGAAGACAGCAATTTGTCTCTCTTCCACTAGCTCTCCCCATCCTTTCTCTTTTTCTTTACAGAACACATTCTCTTTCTTGCTAACTTCTTCTTCCTTCCCAGTCACTCATGGCACACGCCGAGAAAACAAACAAACCAAAAACAAAATTCTTGCATAAAAGGCTTCGATTTCACCCCAAAATAACCCAACATTTGGAAAGATGAACAGGACTAATTTATAATAATGTTGCAAACATCTTTCGTGAAAAAAAAACCTTGTTAATGCAAGGGTAGATTTCACTGTGTGTGTGTGTGCGCGCGCGCTAAATGTCTGTGGAAACGTTCGTGTGCGTCTGTGTATTTATCCGCCATTTATCTTTCCTTCGTGGGAGCAAGTTATCGGAAAGGGACGCTTCCGATAAATTACAGCCTGGTAAAACGATTTGTGTCGGTCTATCCTGAGTCCACGAAGACGGGGTCTTAGCCGCTAGCTGCGGGTAGCCAATTTACCCAGCTTGGGTAGGGTAACTGTCTGGGTAATCGTGCTTCATGAATACGAGGTCTGGGCCCCTATCACAGATTAAATATGGCGGAGATCGGGATCGATTTTATTCAACATTAAGCGAACACATAATTTTAGACCTAACAAATAGCCTGGACAGATATCACGGTACAAAACGGTTGAATACTTACAGTTTACAATTAATGTGAGAACAGCAGAAACTACCTACAAAAACATAACAACAAACACGTCAATCGCGGTGCCTTTCCTTTTCTTCTGCTGGTCAAAATGTTTAAAATTAAAATAATTAATATTCTTGTCTCTAGTACTCGCTCGAGAAACATCATTTGTCAGAATGAATAAATTCGTCATACCACAGTTTCTTGCCTACCTTTCAGTTTAAAACATATATTTATCGTTTTAGATGAAAGTTTTCCATCTCACCCTCTGACCCCAAAACACATGCGCAATGACATACTTTTTAGGGAATTCCCGCCATGCTGTGGCTCATAACTTAACCAGCTAGTTCCCTACCTCAGTTCGACAATTTTACACCTGGGTCAATGGCCTATGTACAGACGAGAGCCCGATGTATCGTCCACGCATGCACGTGCATCCCTCAAAACAAAGTCTCAAGAACGCATCTATTGAACAGTCGCTTTGAAAAAAATATCATTCGTAAAAGACAAACTGATATCGTCTGTATTGTAGCATCGCGGAAAAAGGTGTCTACTATAATTTTCGTATCTTTCATCATTTTCGACAAGGGAGAGGGTGGTGGTTGGGGAGGACTTATAAACAGACACAAATTGATAGAGATTTCCTTAGAATAAAAGTTAAAAACGAGAGTTCCACATCTCCCTTAGAGGAAATAACCTGTGAAATGTCGAGTACTTGCCTACCCAGGTTTTATCACCGCCAGGATAGCTTCAACCAGTTCTAACAAACTGTCCATACCAGATAGACCAGCCAGGGCTCACAGGGGAGAAGATCGGCCTCAAGATAACTGCTCTTCAGAAACGAAAGTGGCAGAAAGGTGTTTCCCACATGTCTGTTGTCAACACTGAGCGCACTCGCACGCCTTCGGCACGTTTTTCCCCAGACGAGATTCCTACCTGTCTGTGGTGAGAAAACACACTCGGCCTACCCTCGCTAAAGCCGCTTAACATTTTACACCCCATTTCTAGGGGTGTGGTGCCGGCATCTCTTATGATGTATAGGGCTTACCCAAACAGCTCGCTTGCATGCCAGGGTTAGTAAGAGCAAGAAGGAAGGGAAAGAAGAGTACTTGATGGTTTAGTACACATCCTGTTAAGGTGCAAGCTACATTAACCAAGCGCTGAAGCTTTAATGTCCTTCGTCTAGTCAATGTCTACAAAAATGTCTGAACACGCAGAACTATTTTCTCTCCTATTTTTCTTAAAAAAAGATTCAACGGCGACGATAGAGTTCGTAAATATATATGTCTGATTATAAAACGTTTTCAACTTTCCTGTTGCTTAATGAGACATAAATGAATATTTATTGTTTATTAAGAAGACGTTAATTTGATACATAAAACTCGAGCCTTCCTCCTGTTATTTCTTAATGAGACATTCATAAATACTTATTCCTTCTGTACAAAGAAAGTAGTTAGGTTCAAAGAACTAAATCTTCTGTGTGCAGCAGGGTTAGGCTGACAAAGAAGCAATTAACCTGGCGGACATCAAAGCGACCAACTTCTAACCTTTTAAGCAGTTCATTCGGTTACTCAGGACAGTGACATTTTATATGCTCCTGCATAACAGAAAGGCAGACAAACGTCTTAATTCGTTGAGTGATGCAGTGCACATTCATGCGCTCACGGGCACGTGCACTCAAGAGCTTCTGAAGACGAACATGCACGAGGGAGCACAGAGTTTAACTTCAGAATCTAAAGTTGTCTCCCTCACAAACCTCCTTCGTCTCGCACGCTACAGCCAATCAACCAACTGATGCACATAATCCTGACTGTGTTGATAGCGATAACAGCCGTTGTCGTCGACCATAACCCTAGCAATAACTAATCTCATCCAACCTAAAGCTACCCCCACTGACCGCACGAAGCCAGTACTCAAGCCCAGAGTCCATAAAAGCTGTGCGCCAAACAGTAGTGATCAATTACTGTTGACGCTCGGCGGACTCTCCCAAGAGAAGATGGTAGTAGAGATGTGAATGTATGGGGGCTGGGGGTAGGAGGCCAAAGAGAGTTCACCGTTCACTTACCCAGACCGGTTGGGAAGCCGAACATTTTGTAGAAGGACAATGTCACGAAGTCGGGCCGGACAAGCGACAGGTCGAGAGGACTGGTCGAGACGAGGCAGGCGGCATCTAGAACCACAAACCATTTCTCAGCCACCAGGCTTCTCTGGAAGGCCAGATCCCCCTTCTGCGCCCATCCCACCCACTCCAGCGGGTATTTCCTTCCGGAGTAGTTGGACTGGCCTGGGAAGACGAAGAGGCTGCTTCCGCCGGCAGAGGGCGCCTCGAGTGATCCCCAGACGAGGCTTTCGTCCGCCAGGCCTTGCTGAACTTCCGCTTCCGTCAGACACAGAATGCCCCGACACCTGCCGGCCGCTGCCAGTTCGCGCATGCCCTGTACCGAAGTGTGATTGTCCTGCAAGTAGCAAAAGTAGCCTTGCTTCTCTCCTCCTTCCGGAGTCTCTTTCAGGAGAACATATTCCTTGCTCCTGCCTTGAAGCTGTTTCTTTTTATGGTTTTCTGCAGCGAATTCCTTGTTCCCACCTGAAGCCGAACGGTCATGAACACGTGACGCAGTAGTCTGAGCGGTAGCGAGAGGTTCCGCTTGGTGGTTCGCATCTCCCAGGTTTCCCTCGGCTGTGTCGCCGCCCTGCGAGGGCTTGCCGTGGCCTGGAGAAGTTAAAGGTCTCGGCGACGAGTTTCAGCGCACCTGTGCAGCCGCTCGTGAAGACCACGCTGTACGTGTCAGGATCCGTGTTGAAGAAACGAAGGATTCTGTAACAGACAAAGAAGAAGTCTCGTCACGACTCACCATGTTTAATATCACGAGATACTGAAATGTGAGGCTGCTTGACATTAAAAACTCGACGAAAAAAAAAAGAAGTCAAAAGCTGTTACGTAAAATTAAGGAATTGAAAGATCTACCATGATGGCCAATTTGTTGATTATAGAGGAAAACCTAGGAAACCTTTTAACGGTACTGTACCCATATTTAATGCCCCCTCCAACGTCCCCTCTAAGTGTTTACCGGTGTTAGAAGTCCTAGTAAAATCTGGACAAGCTTAGCTGCTGACAGTGTAAAACCAACCATCCTGATGATTCTGCAGAAAAATCTCACAGGTGTTATTGTTACAGTTATTTGATATTTGATTTTCAGCTACCAAACTTAATTAACTAAAAAAATCATCAGCTGTCATCGCACAACTGTTGTGGACAATCTCCGTAAACTAGTAACTAACATTCCCAGAAAATTCTGTTAAAACTTATCTTCAAGGCGAAAGGAACGGGAAAGGGGCATAACATTGTGCACCTTAGCCTCATTTACTAAATTAACCTATCCTCCTTGATTAAGATTTGTAAAAAACTCTCTTCAATAATTCCACAAGTTTGTTTAATGACTTGCTGGAAACACTTGACCTTAGAGTACAGTTCGTTGTCCATCTTTATAATGAATAACAGCGGAGAACAGACACATAAATATTCCTTTCTTGCCTTGTGTCAACAGTTTATGTCAAAATGTCTTATCGAAAAAAGATAAATCGTTACGAAAAAACAAATTAATGAGGTCCTCGGCTGAAGAAGGATGCTACATGAAACATATATCAGCCTCTCTTCCATTCTTAGAACTTTTGAGTGATTACAGGAAATTATTACACTAAAGCAATTTGAGGAGGACGGCTATTTACCTTTTTCTCTTTTTCACACAATACTTGCACACATAAACAAACACATACACAAACAGTCACGCACGCACGCACACACAACATCTTGACAGGATGTGAGAGCAAGGTATGTCGGCCCCACACACTCGGACATAGATGGTGAAGTCCCCCAGACATACTTGTTCCAGTGACAAGACGACAGAACTGTGTTTCCAGCTCCACCTACCGGCAGGAATGTCAGTCGCCGCTTTAATCAATAGCACAGCCTTCATTCAGCCCCGCCATTGCTTGGCAAACATTTGCCGACCTGCGACAGCCAATCGCTGTGTGCCATGCCACGCACATGACATACACACCGACTGACATCCACCGAGTATGAATTTATAAAACTGAACTTCTAGCCAGACGACTAGATGAAACTTTTAACATTATTTCTGTGGAGCAGTTGATGAGGATGATGTAGGCCAATCCGCTGCAAGTCCAGCCGTTATCTAGTCAACCGTCGGAGGCGGCTTTTCACCGCGACTGACCATGCTGTGATGCTAAGTGATGGCCTCGCGAGGTCTGGGATTTCAATTTAACTTTCTCCGCTTCACTAAAACCTATTTCCTTACAGCGGATGACATGGGGAACCAGGGGAGCAGTCTCATCAGATGGGCGCATTGAAATTTTGGAGAAATCTCCTCTGTGCTTCGCAGGCTCGCATCCCTCAGCGACTAAATCTGAAAAGTTGAACTCTTCCTCCTCCTTCACAACCACCACCACTGACGTCAATGGTGTTGTCTAACTG
Source organism: Pomacea canaliculata (assembly GCF_003073045.1). Classification (NCBI taxonomy): domain Eukaryota; kingdom Metazoa; phylum Mollusca; class Gastropoda; order Architaenioglossa; family Ampullariidae; genus Pomacea; species Pomacea canaliculata. The sequence goes on along the minus strand of NC_037591.1, from coordinate 10,598,489 downwards.
CCTGTATCTATTAACCGAAAAGATAAAACTTTTAATGATAATGATAATAATTATTATAATATTACTACTTGTAGAGCGTTCTTTTCTATGGAAACAATCAATGCACGATGTACAAAAGATTATATAGGACCCGACAGCCAACCATACAACTAGTAAACACAAGTGTCAGCAAATGGATGACACCACGGAAATAATGGACAAAGAGCATTAACAAAGATAAAGAACAGACGAGAAAACAGAAGATTGTGAAAGATTTCTTAAGCGGTTAATCCTCTGCAACATGTCCTCCAAACTCTGGGTCCAATTTAAAACACAATAAGTGATCCAGTCGCACTAAAAAAATTATGCTTCCATCTTGACAAGAAAACACCAACTTATTCTGTCTACCCTGCCAATATACTGTCTCAACTACAAGTCTAACAATGTAGACCCCCACTGATTTAATATATATGGGAGAATTATCTAGTCGGTTGTGAGTATAAAACAACACTGGGAAATGTTACAACTGTGTGAAATAAATCAGCTTGTGTACTTTTGCTTGAATTTCGGTAACTAGGTCGTCCTCAAGGCCAAAACCTGCAAAAGTTCAAGAAAAAAAAAACAACCATAAAAAAGCTGAGAAAGTCTTTTGAGTGAAGAGATTGAAACGGTCGTCGCTAATTCAGCGAGGGTTAGGAAAGAGCCGGTCAGAAGAAAAGTCGGTGATTTATTGGAGATTTAACACTAGGCCCGGTAACTGCGGGCAAAATTCGATGTGTCCCCGCTCTCCAAGAGAAACGACTTCCAGAAGAAACAAAACCGGAAATCAACACGCGCGCGCGCACACACACAAACTTCTACCCGCACGTGCACAACCTCGAGAAAATCTAATATCGACAGTAAATACATACCACACACACTCACGTGCATATCAAAGCAAGTGCACGTGAAAATGAACTTCCGAATGTTCAAATACAGACAGACAGACGTCTACGATTACAGATATTTCATGGGATAGATATTATTTTTTGTTTTTGTTTGCTTATTTGGCGAGAATGTGTCAAGGAGTGGATTCTCCGAAGCCTAATTCGTTCATCTATTTTTAGTCTGACCTATCAACTTCTGAAGGTAGATGTTAGTCTTAAACAATAACATTCATCAATACTACTCCTCTACATCCATCATGACTTGTTCCACTGAGGTATGCAAAAATTCAACACCGACATTCACTCTACAAAGAATCCTTAGATGTATGCCGATATCAGTGTTTACATGTATGATAACATGAAACCAATGTTTATAGATATATTAATGTTTATAGATATGCCGTTCTGTCAATATTTGAGATGATATCAATGTTTAGGTGCACGAGGACACGGTAAAAAGAGAAATTAACGAGAGTGTAATATTTCAATCAGGTTTTGAAAGCACCAACAGCACAACTCCCACCTACCCTCTCCAAAAAGAGCAACAAAAGAAAAAACAACAAAAACAAAATTAGGAAATGTGCAATCAAGATAACGCATCATAAAATATTGTTCTGACAAACACTTTGACTGCAGACTTGTTCAGTGCATTCTTCTAATGACAGGACAGACAAGAATTCGCTCAAACGGCCATCGAACCGACCAGTTAGAACAAAGATTTGTCACTGCAATTGAAAGTTGACAAAACAGAAAGGCCGAACGGTTGCAGGAGGAGGAATGACAAAGTGTGACAGCGACGACAGCTGTGGAGTCAGAAGGATGCTCCACTCCAGTAACAGGCCTGGTGCTGCCAGGAGCTCGCCTTCTACCGCGAGACTCGAGAGTTGAAAATGTTTATCCGACAGTCCACTTAAAGCACTCATAATGTCAATGACATTATCAAGAGATAAAGGTTGTTTCTGCCCTACACAGACAGTTTGTCTGCATCTCAAGTCCTCCACGTCACTGTTATACAAGTATCCATTACTAATGTATATATGCGCGTGCGTGCGTGTGTGGTGTGTGTGTGTGTCTACTAGAAAAGGAGGGAACAAGAGAAAGACAAAGAGGAGATATACAGATCCAGCCGCATTTATCTTCAGTAAACCTCGACGCCAGCTAGGGACACTGATTGATGGATGATTTTATCCAAAAACATCCCTACATCCGCCGAGAGGCTGGCTACCTTGGGATTTGACAAGGAAGCCGGAAGTCTGGGGAGTGTGTTGGACGTCACACAGTCCGGTCGCGGTGACTGGCCTCACCAGCGCCATCGCAACAAGGGAGGACAACACAGGACAGAAAACGGTATCCAGCTTTGTATCTGCAACAGCCCTCCATCGTCAACACCTGGAAGACCTGGACGAGGAAGCTGAAGTCAAATGCGAGGAAGAGAAGAACGAGGAACAGGCAAGGAGACACGGTTGCCCCGTGACAGTAATGTCGACATGTGTGTGTACAGCGCTGTGTGTCTGGCACAGTCTTGGCTCTGGCCAGGAGCTGACCTGACAGCACGGAGGAGAGTCATCTTCAAAAGACATCATTTATGGGCGAGAGACTCGGGGATCGATACTCACATTCCGTCACTTCAACACGCGCCGTCCGTCGCAAGATGCAAGAACCAGTTTTTTTCCCTTATTTTTTTCTTTTTTGTTGTCTTCCCCCGATTGATGCTGTCGCCAGGGCTTGCACTTTATCTCTGGGGAATTTCACCTGTTTCTGTCAGCTCTCCCCACAATAGGTCTCTCCTTTATTTCTCCCTTTATTCCCTCCTTCGTTCATTTGTTTGATGATTTGTTGGTTTATCTGACCAATCATTTGTCGGTTCATTTGTTCGATCGCCTGCTCGCTGGTTTATACGTTGGTTCGTTTGTTTGATCGTTCATTCGTTTGATAGTCTGTTGCTTTGATCGCTCTAGTTTCCTTTTTATTAATGTCTTCTTTGTTCTTTTCTTTCGTTCGTGTTCTTCTTTTTCATTTTTATTTGATGGATCGTTTGTTTGAAGGTTCGCTCGTTTGATGGATCGTTCGTTTGTTGGTTGGTTCGTTAATCTGATGGTTCGTCGATTGGTTTGTATGACGACGATGATTTGTTCGTTATACAGCTCCTTCTTTCGTTTGCGATTTTTTAAACTCGTTTCTTTTTCTTTTCTTCTTACTTTCGTGTGATTATTTATTTGTTCGACGATTCACTTTTTCATTCCATAGTTTACTCGTTAGTTCGTTTTTGTTTTTTGTTTTTTATTATTCTTTCGTCCTTCATTTTGCTTTTTAAGTTCGTGGTTTGTACGCTATCTGGTTCATTTATTAGTTCACTCATTCGATCCTATAGTGCATATGGGCTTACCAGCTTTCGACTTTGAAGTTACCGGCCAAGTCATTATCGTAAATCAACACTCCAAAACAAAACTGTCTCTGAGCTCATAAAAAATACCCCTCGTGCCACTCCAAGACCTGCAGAGTGTTGCACAAGTCCATCACAAATGGTTCCGTCTCACGCGACCGTCCTCTTGCCTCCCTCTTCTCGTCCCTCTTTCCCTCATACAAACCTACCCCATAATAATAATAAAAATCCCATGTAATTTCACGACAAAAACGCGTTTGCAACGTTTTATGTAAAAGCAGCGACTAATCTCCCTTGGCCTGTCTGAGAGAATGGCACTAATACACTGTCTTCTTCTTGGGAAAGTTCCTTTTGTTACCATTTTAAAAGATTTTTTAATCATTAAAAAGGATAAAACGGTCGTATCGAGGTAATGCAAGGGCGAATTACTTACTTCCGGTTCAATGTTACTCGTTTTTGTGTCCTACTGTTACACAAAAACCTACAGACAGAGGAAGGAAAAACTTGTAGCATGGCGCTGTAAGAAAAGCGAGCCTGTAAGAGGGATAAAATGTAATCCTCTTTTCCTTAAGACACGACAGCTGCAACTGAAGACCTGCTGTAGCGTTCACGAGTATTTCCTTCCTTTTTATGAGACCACGGCAACAATGTTAATTTTTAAGGTTGACAAAAAAGTTGCAGATACTGGGGAAAATGGATGGAGAAAGATCAAAGGACCAGAAACTGAAAATGAGTTGGCGAGCGTTTGTGTCTCTTATAATGACGATCGTTATTAACTTCTTTAACTCTTTACAATTTCATTAAAAAGTTTATAAATAACAGTATGTTAATTACTGAATAATTGTGTATCCTGCAGGCCTTGGCCAGGTAGTGTTGACTATTAATACTTTATCTACTTGTGACAGGTAGTTTTAAATGACTTCTCCAATGGCATGTCATTTATTGCTCTGAGCACATCGGCTACAGCAACGGTGCGAGAACCTACTAAAATCTGTCTATACACCCACATTTATACAGTTTTCATTCATAATTCATCTGCATTCTCACACACTCATATAAACAAATAATTATACAGCAAAGACATACTAGAAATGATAGTTCCATACTTCCACACATCTTTAACACCTTTTACCTCCTTATACCCACCTTGACCTATCATTCTACCTATACCTTCCTTGTAAACACACTCACCTCCACATCTTCACACACCAACACCTTCTTTGCTCAGTTGCCACACAACTTAACAATTCATTGTCAAACGGGATTTTTCCAACATCAAGAATATAAATAATTCAAAATGTCTAATTACCGACTCATTGACGCTGCTATAGAATTGCTTCAGGTCCTTCCTTGAATATTTTATCTGATTTGATTCAGATTTGTATAAACATGACATATACATAGCACATGTACTTCATCCTTTGTCATACATTGGCAGAAGGGACGATTTGTGAGATTGTGCGAAAGCGAGAGAGAGAGAAGGAGGATAAGAAGTTTTAATGAGAAGCAGCAAAGCTGGATCCCAACTACAGAACAAAAAGTAATAAATATAAAACTCTGGTTTAAAAAAAATACCAATAAAGAAACTAAACGAAAAAAGGGTCCGCAGAGTAAGAGGCGAGGAAACAGAAGGATAATAACTCGAAAGGTGGATAGAGGGATCCGTTAAAAACCGCCATCGGAATTTCGCTCGGTTCACTGATGGACACCAAACCGCGACGGTAATCTAAACTGCAGCTAATCGAACTAAGGCCTCTTGCATTCAGTGGTGGGTGGCACAGGCCCAGGAAATCGATGTGTCGGGGAATACAGCCACTGTGAGTGACACGACCCTCTCCTGGACCCACAACTGGCTTCCGGTCGTCTCCCGTCCGACCACACCCCCAAACACACAAAGCACGCGCTCCCCCTTCCCTCACCACGCACCCTCCTCTAGCCTCGGGCCACTTGCTGCTGCAAAGGAGAAGATTCCAGCAACATTATATTGATATCCTGGCATATTAGCATCACTGCCTGACAAGGATATCTGACGATAGCTAATTTGAACGTGTTGATTTAACTGATTTTTTCCTCGTCATTCACGTCAGTTAGAAAGTTCATCCTATCGACCCCGCAAGATGGCGGCTTGAGGGGCACTGCGAGACGTCTATTCAAACCTGCTAATTGCTTAACCGTGACCGCTGAAGCTAAAATGTTTTTGAGCATGTGAAGTATACTGCAAAACAAAATAAAAAATAAAAATCAACAAAGGGATGCCATGTGATCCGAAAAGAATTGTTGACTGATTACTTTTCCATACGTAGCGATACGCACGGTGTTGCTCAAAAAGATAAGATGCTCCAAGAAAATGGGAATGGAGAGAGCTTTTTTTACAATGTATGCAATGTTTCCTGGGGTGCAAGATGATCGAAAAAAGTTTCAAAGCATTTTAGCAGTGGTTCAAAAGTTTTTTGCGGAGACTGATTTTATGCAAAGTGGAGGGCAAGCAGAGAAATACATAAAGTGCTTGCCCGACCGCCTCTCTCTCACTCTCTCACACACACATTAACACACATACATACACAAAGACACTACTATTGTGTACACAAATGAGATAGATATGCAGATGGACACAGATACATGGATACAGCGTGTCTCTTCCACAGTGTGTCGAGGACATCACACTAAATGTTGGTCCACAGAGTGTCGAGGGCATCACACTACAATGTTGGTCCACCACAAAGAGCCCGAGGAATGGAAACAGGATGGGTACAGACAGCTGAAAGCCGAGTTCATTACTGACCACAGAGGCTGGTCATTATTAACATGCTGCTCGGACCAGCACCCCTGGCAACCTTCACGGACACCATCAGGCCTGTCCATTGCGCCTCACCATCGAGGGCCAGGTCTGAAGCCACTATTGATGAGGAGACCCGCGAACAAAACTTTGCTCCAGGGGGCTCACATACCATACGGAACCGGTTGTTGTATGGGAATGGGATGATGAAAGGAAATCAGGCGCTGGAAGGGGGCGCTGATGTGCCAAGACTTTTCCGGAGCCCAGCCGCGGACATTGCTACAGGCTTTTCCTTCATTATCTAATTTGTGACTGAACAGGGAACACACGGTTGCACGTGACAAAGGAATCATTATACTTGTTAATGTGAAACTCTATACTTAGGATGAATCATTAACGGAGGAGAGCGAATCGTTTTTACTGTACACGTTGAATCGCTATATTTGTTGCAGACTTATTATACACATCATACCTGTGAGACATCATATTTATCAGACGAAACATTACTTGTCAGAGTGAATCATTACACTTCTCACGATGAATCAATATGATTGTAAGAGTGAACCATAATACTTGCCAGGGTGACAATGGCTGCCTTACAGAATGACCAGTAAGCCTTTACTTACCCGCTATTGTGACCATAACCACTCCTGAGTACAGAGCTGATGAACAACATAAAACTCATTTCTCATCCACCTATGACTTCTGTAAAAAATCTCTTATCAAAAAATATCACCTGCTTGGCATCCAAAAATGCGACCCATGGGAACCCTAAGGTTAGTTAATGTTCCATTCGCGTTGTAATATTTTGTTTGCTGGAAGAGTTTATACTGCCATTATTTGTTTGCTAATACGAGGGAGTGTAAAGTCTCCCAGCATTTAATTCTGATCGCTTATGACACTGACCGCGTGAACAAACTGCAGAGAAACAGCGGAAATACAATTATCCAGTGGATGTTTAGGGTTAAATTAATCTACTGGGCTGCTACACAATAGCCGGTGAAGAGGAGTCTGTGTGAGGAACGGATTGCCATGTAAATAAAGTTAAATGGAAAAGTTTTTAACAAAGACTGGTGACCTCATCCTCAAAAGGTTGTCTGACCCGGTAACAGGAGGAGGACAGAAGATGACGAAGGCGACCACCACCACTACCACCACCACCACTACCATGTACAGAAATAAATCGCCGACAGTCTCCCAAGAGCAAAGTTCACGAAGTGGTAAAACAGTCTGGTTTCATCGAGCCCTTGTGAAAGCACATTTTCGAAATCGCAGCAACTCAAGAATAAACCATTCCCAAATTTATGATGCGAACAGTAATCTTGTCATAGAAATTGTTGTTTAATTACTTTACCAGGTTATTTTTGTGGAAAAAGTCGACCGCCATGGCTAAGAACCATCAAACGGGAAAAACACAACAGATTAAAATAGGTTTGATATTTCGAACATATGTCAACACGAGAACACGCGTTGCCTGCACTTCATCTTCGTGCTGATGGCAAAACCGGAAGCTCATTCGTTACAGCCTCGTTCGAACGGTTAACGCACAAAAACTGGTCTGCCAGCTATCCTCTCTATCTACATCCGTTAACAAATGTTTCGACGGCGGATTCTTTCGAAACATTTCACTGGACGCCAAATTACTACCCTAAATCCAGAAATTTCCACAGGGAAATAGAGGAAGAGATTATTTTCAAACCTGAATCTGGTCTGGTCAATGGCGTCTGTACAGAAGCGGCTGGAAGCTGACGAACTGTGTGGGTTTCCGTACAGATGCGAGACCAGGTCCTCGTGGACTGCAGTCATCTGGCTCTTGGCGTACAGTGTGGCTCCAGCATGGTCCACGTAGGTCAGTCCTGCAAAGACACACCATTCCTTAGTGATAGTAACAGTAATATTGTTAAATTCTCAGATGATACCCCATTGTTAACTTTGTTCTAGGGGTATAAGCAGATCATGGCAAAACTACAAAATTTTGTGGGATGTGAACACTGAACATATTCTTGGACGTGGCCAGCAAAGACTATACCTTCTTCGCAAGCTCAACAGTTTTTCAGCCAGCAAAATAATTTTTATCGATCATTCATTGAAAGTCTTTTACCTTTTTCCTTCGCGTGCCGGTTCCACAGGATGTCTATGATAAAAACAGTTTGAACAGCATTGTCAATATACGTTCACAGGTAATTGGTGTCAGGCAGAGGGATTTAGCTCCCCTTTGTGATCAGCAAATTGTCAGAAAGGCGTCCTGCATTTTTTTCCATACCAGAGCATGTATTAGCGAGGGAATTAATTGAGCTCAGGTAAACGGTACGCTTTACCTGTGTGCAGAAGTAATAGGCACTTGAAATCATTTGTTCCCTCAGCAGTCTAGCTGCTCAGCTAGAGATGGACTATCACGTGTGTGTGATGATGATTTAGGTGTGACTGAAGAATGGTCTAGAATGGTAAGAGTGCGTGTTTTTTATCGGTTAGGTCAGCTTGTGAGAGGGAAAGCTGGATGCGCCAGACGGGTATCGACCCAGCTCACCTTTGGGTTCAGACGCCTGTGCTCTAACCACGCTTCCCCTCCACTTATGTGAACACAGACGATCTGCAAAAGATGCATTTCTGCTGTTAACATCTGCACGAGCTCTGTGAAGTTTATGTGCAGATGCTCTGATTCTGAAGGCACTGCTAAGCCCAAACCTATAAAATGTCAAAACTAAATAATCCTGTCAAGATTCTCATATACTTGTCAGATGTCACAAGTAGAAAATAACTCGACTGTTCTCGAATGAGTAACACTTGCCTCGCCTCACAGTGCTTTTACCAGGATCCGTTATTTTCGAGAGATCTTAGAGTTGAATCGTTGCCATGTCAGATAAGTGCTTCCTAGAGACAACGGCAGACACATTTCCCAACACACTGCCAAGCATATTTTATGCAGACAGACTAGTCCACATGGGTAGAGTACTCGATGACAGCAAGAAACAGATATGAGAGGTGGTTAGGGAAAACTTTGCCAGACTTAATTATTTTGTATTTGCTGCTCATAAATATTTAAAAACAAACCCACATACTAGGTTTTGCTGCATCGTAAAGAAAGTAGACATATATATGCTCTGACATTACTACGTTACATTGTGTGAATATTTGACTATGTAACATTGCCAAATATAGTCACACATTCGACTCTTTGACATTACACCTTTAGTCATTTTATACTGTGTCCAGTTAAGACGACAGGTATTGAGCGATGTGATCACGACGCACAAAATGAAACAATGGTGTAGTATGATGGGTCAAAGGTCAGGGATGTACCATGCCTCCACAAAGCTATGAAAGTGTTCTGGCAATACCCACTCACCCTTTTCTTTCTGTAAAACACACACAAACACACTTCCTTCTCTCAGCCAGTCACAAATGGCCGCTTGGTGCGATATTGAGAATTCCTCAGTCCCCTACATCGCACGTTTATACATCAGCAGAAACGATCACAACATTCCCAAGAACTTTTCCACAACCAGAATCATTGCTCCCAAGATCAGCTTTCCTTTCCCCCCTTGTCGTCTGCTTGTGATACTTCATTCATGTCTGAGCAGGGGCGAAGTGTGTCGGAATTATCACCTCTGATTTCCGCAAGGCGGTAGATCAAAAGCCTCGCCGTCTGCGAAGACGGATTCGCGAGAGGATGGCGGGCCGCCTGACTGTAAGCAAGACAGGAAACTGTCGGCAAAAACCTCGGTGGAGACTGACCGGCTTTGCCTTTCCGGTCGACCACGGTCAAAGAAACTGCCCATCAGTTCTGCAGCGGGTCGTGATCTGGGCGGCAAGTTCTATCGGTGGACATCTTGCAGCTGGTAAGAGTTAACCACGTGATTAAAATTCTCTTTTTGAACTGGCATCTCGCGTATGGATGTCTTTATTCAAATGTGATTTTATTCATTTCAAGACCGAGAGGCCTGTCACAGCAAGGAAAGGAGATGAACTATTTATATGTTTAAAGAAGAGAGAAGCGAAAAGAAGGGAGGTTGGATAAGAGGACTAGGAAGAAGCGAAAGCAGGAGAGGGAAAATGAAAAAAAAAGGGGAAAACTGAGAATTGTGGGAAAAGAGAGAGGGAATCAGTCGGAAAAAACGGTACATTTCAGGGTGTAAACCCTGAATCGTACATCAGCATCTAGAATAAAAATCTGAATGGAGGTTAGCCAACCTTTCAAATACAGAAGTTAAAAAAAATACCATGGTGGAAGGCAAAGTGACCAAAGTTGATAGAAAATATATGCTAGCACATTTCCGCCACAGCATTATTCTCACACTCGTCAACAAAGAAGCGAACAAGAAAACACACACACAGACAGACATAGAATGACCACACACGATGTTTCTAATGACACTATTCATGACACTTTCCCTGCCCTCCAGTATCTGACCATAAACATGAGGCCAGGCGGGCAAACAAACTGGCGTGCACTTGAGCGGTGTTGGCAACACAGTCTGTTGTGCCGTGTTTACGAGCTTGGAGTGGAATTGTTAACGATGTTAGCACGTGCAGGCACTAACATGGCGTACGTAACGTCACGATCGATTAGGAGCCGTTGATGACGTCACGGTCGACTCTGAACTGTTCATAGCCACAAAGACAAAGCAGTTTGTGATGGCATATACATAAAGTTAAATGGAAAAGTTTTTAACAAAGGCTGGTGACCTCATCCTCAAAGGTTGTCTGACCCGGTAATAGGTCACAAGGCATGAGCTGTTCGTGACGTAGGAAATATTCAGATGACGTCATGACCATTGTATGACGTAAAGATGCACGCAGTCTGTCTATGATCCAGAATTCCACAAATGAAATGCTAAGTTGATGATAATCAAAGAAGAGAGTAGGAGCTTGTAGTGCGGACAAGAAATTTGTTGAGAAACGAACACAGCCCGACTGATCCTGTACAAGTCACTGGAAATGAATGATCCAGGCGGTCGCATTTACAAGTCATTGACAATGAAAAAGTAGGCAAAACGGAAAGTTCCCCCCGGTGTAACTAATCAAATTCTTCGTGCATTCGGACTGCGTGGCTGTGTCATAAGCTGTACGGATGTGGCCGTCCACAATTTTAATGACGATGATGCTTACTACGACGACGATGATGATAATCATGATGATCCGCTTCCTCTTCATTACCATAATTTTGTCGTTACTGACGATGATGACGACGGTGATGATTTGGTTGGGCAAAAAATTTTCATATATTTTCTTTAAAGGTATGCATCTCAAAGCTCAAAGGAGATAGCATGTTGATAAGATTTCAATGCTAAGGGCAATGAGAGTTGGGATATTCTAAGGCCACTGCCTGCAGCTTGAAGGCATACATCCATTTCCGCCACTCCGTGGGTTTCAAATGAAAAAGCATAAAATTGTAATTAGGTCAGAAAGGCATAGAATGGTAATTACATCAGAAAGGCACAAAATCATCATTACAACGGAAGTGCAAAACTTGTACGCACAATCTCTTTAATCTTCGAACAAAAGTCACAGCAGGAATTCTGAGAAGTAATCGGTCGATGAGATTAGAGGAGGGAAATGGAAAACAAAAACGGTAACCCAGAACATCACCTTGGCATTTTGAGTGGCTTCCGCTGATAATATTGATGAAACGCTTTTTAGAATGACTGAAGAATTCTTCACCGATTAATGTAGTGATAACAATGTGTGTTTTGTGCGCGCGTGAGTTTACAGCCCGTTAATTGTGTGCGCGGGCTGTGTGTGTGAGAGAGAGAGCAGAAATCTGGTCGGGAAAAAAAGTTTTACTTTGTTCAGCTGTCAACATATATTCATCCATTTCAAAACATTTACATAAGGCAAAGTCTCTTGGTGGTCTTCTATCATCAAAACTGTCACGTGTTTTGGTGTCACATTTGCAAGTCTTGTTGACACCTGACTTTCGGCAATGGACATCGACAGTAGCTGTGCATGTTGGAGAGTTCACCGTGGGCTGTTTAGTCACTATGTTACTGCACACATAAGGGGGCTACAGCAAATATTACAAATCATTCCCAAATATTTTGCAAACCACTGAAAACATTACGATCCTGACTTGTTGGGATACATGTATCAATGTGTGTCCTTTTTGTTTTTTGAATCCATAATAAATTATGCATTGTTTACGGTTTGATGCCGAAAGAATTTTACAGTTGTATGACACTGGAGGAAAACCCATAGTACAACATTCAAATCCCTTAGTCCAAAACGACAACCAGTGGAGTGGAGCGCAGTCAGCGAAACACTGACTATCATACACTGAAATGCACTCACCCTGGCGACGCTCAACAGCCGGTCCTTTGCATGTAATTACCCTAGGGGTAGTATCAAAACCACTGTTCCCTCTATCCATCCGACTTTGCTGAATCTCATCCACGAATACAAACGAGACCCCTAATGAGATTTCACGTGATGTTTATATTATTACCGCTCCGTATTAAACGTGCCCGTCGTGAATTTTTATGCAGTAGTGCACGTGTGCCTCAACATGGAGGACTGCCCGGGCATCGCTGTCTGGTTTGTGGCCCCTACGTCCACCCCATCCCACCAACAACGGAAAACGTCAGACGTAATCTCTGCTGTTAGCACTGCTTCATTCTCATTTCCATATTGTCCAAGGGGAAAAAAATATAAGGAAAATTGCCATTCTTTTCTGACAGTGGCACTGAGAGCTATTACAGCACGCTGGCGTCAAACCCATCAGGAATAAGAAAAAAAATCACAATTCGAAATGGAGATTTTTGGTAGCAGCAGTTCAGAAAACACTACAGCTTCTAAACATAATGTCCCTCTTATCTTGATTTTTTTACTTCCTCCTCAATTAATGTTTCCAAGTCTTGAACCTGAGCTTTACGCAAAGTTTTAATGAACAGCAATACTCATTGCATTCATGTATCAAAGAGTAAATTACGAATCAACCACTACATATTTAAGTCAGCTTAAAGCCATCCAGTCTGTCCAACCAAATGCCACCCTCATACGAACCAACACATCTTCATGGCCACCAACCCTTCTCTGCCCTCAGTAAACCCACAAAGTTTAGACAACAATTTCCTAACATTCAGACCATAATATCTTATCATAAGCCAATGTATTTAGTCCTATCTGTGTGAGTATAGGAATAAAGATAGCACTTCTTTGTCAGATATCTTATTTTTTTCAATTACTACTTTTTTTCCTTCTATGCTACACTGAATGCTACACTCATCTGTGATCCCTTCAAGTGCCTCTATTTCTCTTCCCGAAGTTGGCGTTCTGAAGGTCCTTTCAAAAATGATTTCCAGCATGAAAAGTTCCAGTCTGCATGCATCCTTTCATCTCCATTTCTGCATTTCAGCGATATGTTAGTTTATGCCATACATGTCTCCCACTCGCATATACCGCTCAGGAGTACCGCTTCTGGTGCGTTTTCAATATCAGCCAACTGTGACCAGCTTCGTCGAAGCGGCTCTCCCTTTTAAACTTTGTTTATATTTAAAAAGGGGCAGACATTCGCAAACTAAAGATCACAGTATTGTCATAGCTACAGCTTCTTAGTAAAGTCTAGGGAATTTCAGTGTATGCTCATAGACAAGTGCCTATAATGCGATCTCTCTCTCTTTCTCTCTCTCTCACACACACACAAACACACAGAGTTACACGCGACTGTGATCATCGATACACGAGAGTTTTTGCGAATGACCCATTTTTGTTCTCAAGATATACGCCTACAAGCTAGTGACGTCACGCTTGTACACGGATATGATTAGTTGACAAGTGGTTTAACCTCTGCAATTGACTGAATACCTGACAAATATACCTATGCATGTACAAACGTTTGCATGGTTTTCTGTGCATGGTGATGTTTGCAGGCGTGTACCTCCAACAGACGGGGGTACTCCCTAATATAATGGGGATACAATATTTTGTGCCCCACTTGACCTTTAAGCCTTTGGGGGGAAAAAAAATCTGATGCTCACGTTTCACTATTCTTAAGGACACCGGGAAGTGTGTAGTTCTACTTATTTATCTCGATGGTATTAAGTTTCGGGAATTTTGTTTACTAACACCAATTTTATTAAAAAAAATCAACAAATGTCCAGCTTGCTATTGATTCTGGATAAAACCTGACGATCCAGATAATGAAATCACCATCAAATCAGCTGCAAATGTCAGTATTTTTCAAATTAGCTAGACGGAAGCCAGTTATATGTTGCATCCCTTCCCCCTCAAGCGGCAATAATGGCTTTCTGTTAGACCACCCCTAGGGCATGGTATTTAAATCCTGATGAATATCAGCCGCAGTCGTTTAAAAACTAGAAATGCATCCTTTTCGTAGCATTCGAGAAAAGCTGATTTCATTATTCCTCCTTCTTTCCGTTCTTACCCTTTCCTTTCTATCACTCTGCGGTCTATGTGTTCACTCAGCAATGGTGTGGACACTTGTTGCATGATATAAGAATTTACTTCAGGTATCATAAACAGTTGATGTCTATCGGCAGTAGAATATTAAAAAATACTTCAGACATCATGAACAACTGATAACCTTATATTGCAGAAAACAAGAACTTACTTCGAGAAAAGTAAGCAGCCAATGTACCTACAGGAAACTGCTTCAGGCATCATAAACAGCAGATAGCAAATTATAAGAAACTGGTTTAGGTATCAACATCCTACAGCCTTAGGTATCAAACTACAAGAAGCTAGTTCAGGCATACAGAAAATGTGAGATAGCAAAATACAAGAATTTAACTCAGGTGCCATCAACCGCTAATGACCATACACAGTAGAAAATAATAATAAAAAAACTAGATATGTCTTTTCTCTCAGCGCTGGGACTTTCTGGATCACATGACAGTTTGCAGTCCATTAGAAATGTACGTTCGTGTGTAGTGCCCTAGAGCCCGGGTCACCAATATAATTATCACCCCCTTCCATGCCTGGTTAATTTGATTGGAAATTGCTTCCGCTCGGTGGTGATTTTGCACGATGTGGGAGAGGGTCAGGAAGAAAAGAGAAGGAAACGAGAGTACGTGGAGCAAACTCCTGGAGGCCATCTCCATCAGTGCCCCCGAGAGGAGATCTGAACCTAGCATCTTATCAGCTTCAATACAGTGGTAACAAGCGAGGGGTAAACACACTGCGCTACCAAGCACCCCTTGTCCCTTTGACCTACGCCAACGCTAATTTGTCTCCAGCCCTGTCGCCTCTCGCTGATTGGCAGCTGCAGCTATTGACGAGGGAAAGATTTTTTAAAATGCGGTCAACAGCAATCAATATGAACAAAATCGAGCACCTGCACGATGGCCAGAGGCAAATAATAATCAAATATTATTATTATTATTATTATTATATTTGTATAGTACAAAATCTTGGTTAAAGAGGATGTTTGCTGCGTTTAAGATATCCGCAGGATACATACTACTCATCTGCATATCAAGTTCTGTTACTGCTCACGTTAATGCCACGTTTACGAGATACACACGTGACGTCACAACCCGCTAGTGTTTCGTCACGTAGTACCCTATTCGTTCCACGTCACATAAACACACCATTAGTCCTACGTCACGTAAACGGACTTCCCGCGTCATCATTCATATGCCCGCTCCTCTTGTAGGTAGACTGATCGCACTCTAGATATACCTACAGGTCATCGCCGCCCACCCCTCACCTTACCCCACTCCTTCTACACACACACTCACACACGCAGCCACGCAGTGTTTGCTGACAAGACACTGATCAATTGACGGAAATGCTTTCAAGTGAGTGCTGGATTCAACTGCCGATATCGACGATAATGCAAAAGCCTCGAGGCAGCCAGCAGCGGTGACCTAAACTTCCCCCTCCCTCTCTCCCTCCCCACCCCCACAGAGATGAGCTACGTGTGAAAAACTGGGACACAAGTTTACTGTAAGGTCGTCATTTCCAAAGAAACTATTTACCTTAACTTCAAGGACTTGTAGGTGGCGCGGTGTTATGAGCCTACATATAATTCATGCTTGCCCCGACTTTTAACATTTAACTCTTAGTTTAAAGTTTCATTCTATAACGAAGATCGGTAATCAGCCATCCACAAAAATATTTAAATATAAGCCGAAAATAGAGAACGAGATGTAAAATAACCTCTTCGAAACGGGAGGAACCTGAAACCGGAGAACGTGTTTGGTGGTTAAATCGATTTCAGATGGCGGTTTGTACCAGGCGGTCTGGATGATAAGAAAGCGAAGAAATGCTTATGGACAGAGACAGAGTGAAAAGTGCGCTAATCAAGTGCGACCTCAAGCTGTTGGCATGTTTCGAAAGGCATCTTGGGAAAGAGATTCCATATCTCTTTATAAAAATGCTTCACATTAGCATAAAAGGAAACATTCGTAAAAAAATGTCGTAATTGAATAAAGAGTTCAGTCTTGGTTTACATGTCACTTTAGCGCCCTGGGTTCATAAGTAGACGGAATTCCTGCAGATCCCCATGACAGGAAGCTCTGGGGATGTAGCAAGAGCGAGATTCACATGTCAGTGGCAGCCATTTTAAAAGGCTCTACCGCCCAAACCTGCGGCATCGCTCTACTGATGCTGTGAAGAACTTTCTAGACACTCGAGCTTGTTTGTTTTCTCTCGGCGCAGCCTCGGTTTTTCGAATAAACAGGTCGAGACAGAACACTCCCGTTCCCAAGATGAAGCCATCCTTGCTGTCAGCTCAACGAAGAACAATATGAGGAGGAGGGCTGGGGGAGAAAGGGTCTATCTGGAACCCATGTAAAAATCGTAGCCATCTTCTTTGGCCTGTATTGATTTAAGAAGAATAAATAAAGATTTCGAGTCAAATATTTTAAAACTCTAGTTCGTACATTTTCAGTCCAAGGCACAGACTGTCTAGTTCAGTGTGTCTCTCTCCCTATATTATATATACAAATGAAAAACATATATACACTCATAAAACAATATTTTACTCATTAGTGTATGCTAAATTAAGAACATTCCTCAACCTAGTCTTCGTTCATGCTGTCTGACATTTAAAATACGATAAAAGAAGCAAAATACTGTTCGTGGAAGAACGCAGCACAAAATTGCTAATTTAACCAGAAAAAAAAACTTTCAAGAATAATGGCTGCTTTGAACAGGTGCACTAAGGAAACAATTAATCTTTCAACATTTCCCTTTGGTGCACGAGAACGTTCGCCTCCCACTAAAACAAGTTTTTTTGTTTGTTGTTTACCCAAATGGTTAGTCTTCTGTCGACATAATTATCATTGTAAACTAGTGTAAGATGCAATTAAACATAAAATCCGAGAGTAGTATATTGTAATGACTAATCTGTGAGAACATATTTAACTCTGACATTGGGAGAACATAAAATATATAATTACTACATTCGTTTTTTCCTAGAATGATGATGGCCTTTAACACAGAATGCGAGCAGACGACCTGGCTTAGCAAGCGGTTAGAACAGAAAATAAATGAAAGAGTGGAGTTCTATGCCAAGCCAGCAACCAAAACTATATCTCGGCAAAACATCTTGCCAGTATAATAAATAGATGCCACGTGCAAAAGGTCTGAGTCCACCCAATCCCAACCGTTGCGCCACCCAGCCGCTGTACTGAATGTGAATGAGACCCACAGGTCCAAACAGAAATGGCAGAAGACCATACTCGACCCCTTCTCAATTAATCTTGTAACCTCGGTCCTTTCGTGTTTCTGCAACTGACAAAGTCTGGGCAGACAAAGAAACTTTTTCATGAAGATTCTCCCTGTGGTACCGCAGGGCCCCCACATGGCTGACAGGATTTGGATGTTAGATAGTCGCAGACGACTGTAATGTCTCACACAGTTTCCATGTTACCCTCTCACCCGGTGAAGCCAGCTGTTGCAGGCCGTAAACACTGCGCTCAACTTACAAGCAAATTTGGCATGTGTATCTTTTTCTTCTCTCTTTTTTTTCAAGTTTTTGTGGTTTATCTCATCGTCTTTCTCCTGATTCCCATAAAAGCAAACGTCATCCACCTAACATGTCCTGGTGAGATAAACCTCATGGATAAACGACTCTCTCAGGTGACTGCTCGTTCTTCCAGTACATTAAGAAGCTAAAGAATCTACCAAAAAATAGAGAAAAAAAATTGAGGACAAAAAGTGTAAAATAATGTAAATGAATCTCTTAAACGTAAATAACAGAGAATTGTAAAGGGAAGGCGTTTGGCCTTATGCCTGCCCAAGGTATGGTTGACCATCGCGAATCGCTCTAGGGAAAGGCTTGCGAACAGAAGCTGAGATGAATAATAATAATAATAATAAATAATAATAATAATAATAATAATAATAAAAAAATCTATTTACCAAACATCAAAGGCTAGCTCAATGTACTTCATAAAAAATACAAACACAAATGGTGATGATAATGATGACGATGATGGTCTTAAAATAAAGAGTTCATTACATTCAAGGTTAGCGAAAATGTTGACAATTAAATACAGTAGATCATATTTATATTTATCAGCCTAAAAGGTAAACGAGAAGTTGTCCTCTAGCCTAATGCTGTACACCCAGGGAGCGTAGAGGAGCTACCAGGACAAGAAGAAGAAGGACCAGATACACTAATATCAGTTTTGCTCCACAGCAATAACGGCCAGGGTTGTTACCACGACTTTCCGATGATTAATTTCATTACAGCTCGTTTCCGGTGCACGTGATTTCACATTGTACAAGACACTATCTGGATAAGATGTTTGCAAAGCTGGACTAGCTCGCTGTAGACAGTGCTAACTCAGATAAACAAACCCTAAAAGACACCACAAATAAATAGCAAATAAAAAAAAAAAAACCAACGTGAAATGCAGTAAAAAAAAACAAACAAACAAACAAACAAACAAACAAACAAAACAAAACAAACAAAAAAAAAAATAACTAACCGCCCATAGCGTTAAGTCTACATCGCTTAGAAGGCATGAAAAAAACATAAACTCAAAAAAATATGAGAAGAGGATGAACTATGTATCTGCCGAGGAGTAGAGACGAGTGCCAGTGCCTGTAGAGAAAGAGAGAGAGGTGTGTTGGCGAGGAGCAGCCTATAAATCACAGTAACTCGTCCATCGCAGTCGTCGACATAGCGCATCCATTGGCAACTGTTTTCAGGGGCGATTCCATGGCTGCAGACAGTAATGTGATCGTCAAAGAAATGTCTGACAGGAGGGCACGGCGGTCCCTGCAGGATGTATCAGCATTGTCATGATGCGGTTACTCTAAGGGAGAAAGAGAGATTTTATTTTCTCCACTTTCCGAAAGCTTTTTTCCATTTCACACTCTGTCTGCTCGTTTGTTATCCTCTTTTTAGCCGAGTACCGCGAGTGACTGGTTGTTAGTGTTTTACGCCGTGTAAGCAGTCACGACTATATTACTCGCTCAGACCTGTAAACTTGTCCCATATTATAAGAAAAATGAGAGTGTTCCGTGTACCTGCAACATGCACATATCTCACTGTCCTGCTTTATCGTTATTTTACTGAACCACACGACATTGGCATTAACGGTCCACTCTCTTGTGGTTCCCTATTACTAGTTATCTGTAGGGACCTGATAGTCTGCAATCCTTTGATATTAAATATTTTATATATTTCGTTATCGAGTTCACGTCTGACTATAAAATACAAGCCAGGTTTCAAATATCATGAAAACAAGAGGAAAAAATACAACGCTAGTTGATTAATTAATTATAATGCATTTTCGTAATGTCATCAATGAGGTTGTAACGTCCCAGGTGGTTCACATACACGTATACAGATATACAGATTCTCACAAACACCCCCTCTTTAAAAAAATTTACCAAAGTTTACAATGTTCCTAATTTTAGAACTGAGCGGAGTTCATATATTTCCTTTCACTGTAACAACTTTCACTGTCATAATTACGTAACAGTATCGTTTCAAAATGGTTTCAAAATTCCATCTAAGCAGCGGCAAAGAGTCGTTTGTCATTGAAACGTTGGCTCTACTCTCTGCTCGGACTGTCTGTACTTTTGCCGGACTGTTGTCCAACGGGTGAGACCGCTGCAGACCGTGCGCACGTGCATGAGAGGCGGTGGGCAGCACTAGAACCCTCGGCAAACCGAGCGCAGCCGTTACGTGCGGCCAGCTGGCCCAATGGCAAGACCTGCCAGTCGGGGGCTGACCCGACCAAGAAGCACGCCAGAGCAAACAGATGCATGAGACGGACGCAATGCTGCAGCATGCACGACATACAGGCGCAGCACAGGCAGCGCTTAATGTGCCGCACACGACAGCGGGAGCTTCCGCGGATCGGGTCCGAGTTCTGCTATCTCTGCAGCGCTCTACCCAATCATATTAACCTAAATGGATTCCCTCCAAAGACCCTCCCCCCACCCAACCCAGCCTTCACCCCCCAATGATCAATGTTAGGCTCGAAAATCCCAGTCTTCTCACATTCTTCGGGTCTGGAAACAGTTGACGTCCGGAAAAATCGCGAGCAAACGTGACTATATTTCACACTGCGGCGCGCGACTGCTTCTGAGAGGCGGCATATTGCTGTCGGACATGATCTGAAATTAAGAGTTTCTGCTGTGTGCATACAAATTTGGAGACTTCCAAGAGTTTTGTGTCTTGCGGAGCACAGTGCGATAAGTTATTCTGACTTGCTCGCTTACACCCCTGAAAAACTTTATTTTCCAAGTTTCACAATTATTTTTCAAGTTAGTCAGGCACTGCCGAAATTTTCTTCCGAAAAAATCCCTTTTTAAAAATCATAGTTCATTAATGGCTGACTCTGAGACATGAACTATTTTTCGGATTTTTTTTTTCAAAGGTAACATGCCTTATCTGCTCAGGTAGAGCTAAAAATTAAGTACAGTCCACAAAGTACACACTCAGATAAAGACGGAATACCAAGTAGAAAGAAATTTTTTCCAACCCCTTTCTTTCTGCTGCATGTTACCAAATTAATTTTTCTCCTTCCTCAAAACTTTTCAAAGTATACTCAAAACTAGGGAAAAATGGGATGCCTTGTTTATGTGTCTGATATTAAAGTGTGCAGACAATTAAAAAGTTTTAAAGTAAATAGTAAGTTAGCTGCCCTTTTCTTATACGAAGGTAATCCTGCAAATGACAATCTATGAACTTTAACATTTTAGTACCGTCCTATCTCCATAAAGACAGTATACATTTGACAGTACCATCTGCTTTTTTCCCCTATTCTTTGCAAACACTGTCAGTTTTTTTTTTGTTTACTTTGCTATGCTCACCTAAAGTTTTGGTAGTAAACATTCTACAAACAGAAATGTTAACATTTCATTTTCTTTCAGTCTTTTTAAGACTGTCACAAGAAATGTTTGTGATAAACACCATGGTGTGGACGATAATTTGATGTAGCAGTAAAAAGAAATAAAAAAATAAAGTAAAACTAAAACAAGGAACAGATAAATGACCAAGGAGTGCAAAACTAACATAAGATTGTTAGGAAACTTCCGCTGTTCGACCTTTCTCTGGCACTGCAGGGTATGACTTTGAGGAAGTGCTTCTTCAGCATTCTACGCAAAGCTACTTATATTTGGATCCTAAAGGATACCAGAAACTAGGTCATGACATATAGGCAAGACTCCTCCATTTTGTAGATTCTGTAACTCTGGTCTGTGTACACTGAGCACAGTGGCAGAATGTTGTCTGCAGTCTGGTTTGTTTCAGCGCAGGCACAATGAATTCGCTTGGCATTCCTTTCTTGTGGCTAGACGGTAGACTAGACAATATTCTCTTTCTTCCCATCTCACTCTCTGGTGAAAATACTTACAACATGATTGCTTCTTATATTCTCCTTCACTTCCTGTCTACAAAAAGTAAATATACTCAAATATATAGCGACCAACCCCCCACAAACATTGATGCAGTATTGGAAGAGTATTGTGATTCTTCTCTCTGAAATTTTACTAATGTCACTTCTGAGGTGGTAATATTTATCAAATCCTTGCTGGCAGTTCTCTTCTCACTGTCTTGTGACAGCGAATGATTAAACTCTAGGAAATTCTTAACCATGTGCTTCTGACACACTGACAGCATGCAGTCCAAAAAATAATTTGAATTTTTTTTTCTGACATAAAAGCAATTGACTATTTGTCAGGGCTACCGATTTTTGCTCTGGGCTTTTGAGTTTGAGAGGTATACCATAATTCAAATGGTTTAATTGCTGAAGCATAAATTCTCAGGTTTATTGATACTGGCATAAGCAGGTGAAGTCTACAGTGATGTTTATACAACCGAAGTCTTTGACACACCTCGACTTGTAGCAACGTAAACAAAGGCTGGCATTTTACAGTCAGCAACCATGTGTATAGCATGACAATACTGCTTGACCTCTAAAGAGGTGGTGTATGCACAGAATAAACAGCATACCCAAAGATATCTGAATCCAGGACAGTCAACCATCACTGCACTTACAAGCCACTTAGAAAATCTGAACTTTAGTGAAGGAAAAGAGTGGTCTCTTTTTATGTCATTCAGAGTTGAAATACTACTATTATTTTGAATGAATAAATATACTTCACAATATTTGCTATTCCTTTTATGTAAGTTATATTAAGTGATGGATTTAGTAACTTTTCATCTGTTATAAGCAGACTTTTAATATGGAAATCTGGAAAACAGGAGAATTTTAAATGTCTCACCAGCAAAATGTTCTAGAAAAGAGCCTTTAAAAACCTGAACAAATGACCACTCTCCTTAATTTTACTTTTGTATTTGGTCAAGTTTACATAAGTTGGAAAGTTTAAAATGAGAATTAAGTACACAGATACAAAGACCAAGATAAATGACAAAAAATGCACCAATATAGATTAAGTACTTAAGGGAGCTGGATTATCAAATACGAATCCGAACAAGTTTATGGTGTGCATGTAATTGAAGACATTAAAATATATTTCACAGTGTCTATGGTAACTGTGGGAATCAGGTGTTGTGGGTTTAAATTTTGCTTTGACACACTTCTCTCTAAAGGTGACAAGGCTGAAAGGATTTTTTCCCCTAGGTTTTCTGCTTTCCTCCATCTGTGTGTGTAAAGGTACATATTATGCCTACCTCTGAGTATTTGTGTTAATTAAATATACTTTTAGCTTGTCTTTAGGGGTGAGAAATATATTTATACAATAATATTGATATGTGATTTTATTTACCAAAAAATTACTTATACTTTATGCATGCATAAATTTACCAAGGGCTTTCCCGACTTGCTGCCAATCCTACTACAAAGAGAAGGTAACAGTATGCATTGTAATGCTGTTCCATTTATAATTGTTTTAACTACAGAAAATATTGGTTACGTAAGGAAGATGCCTACATTATCACAGAGTAAGACGACTACAGATTATGTTAGCTTCTATTATTTGACGCAGTTTTGAAATATAACAACTTTAGTGTTTCCTTGATTTTTCCAAGTGAATATTTTGAAATTCATTATTCTGTTTCTTGCTGCACTTTTAGTTTTTCAAAAATACCATATTCTTACTAATGCCATGTACTCTAGTGTTTCAGCTGGTTAGAAAACGATTTTATCAAAGGAGTCATTGTTTTTTATGTTCTGGCACCATATGGACTGCAGACAAAAACTTATCATTGAGACATGTAGACATGTCCATGTATACATGAAGTGTATAAATGTAAACAGTTAAGTCATCTATGTGTTTAATCTATAAATTCAGAAAATATTTATGGGACGCATTGATAATATCATATATAATAATAAAATAATAAAATTGCAAAATAGAAAGCCCTAAGACTGCAGTAACGCAATTGTTGTTCACTAGTTACTTCCCTTGAAACTGACGAACGTCTGCTAGCATAGTTTACATGACGGTAAACAAAGTAAACACATCAGTACTCGCTAATATTTATGTAACCTGTGTAATAATTTTTTAACAATTGAGTTACCTACATTCTTTATTTGCTCGTCCAACTCTCCAATAACATTAATCGTGAAGCACAGCACGACTAGAAAACTTGCAGCGTCATGGTCAAGACCCAACAATAACTTTTTCGTGTACTCTAGAGAAGTGAGCAGGAACTTGGTATAGATTGTGAAAGTTCAAATGTAAGTTATGGTGAAAACACAGATAAGAAATCGAAACAATGTTTTACTTCAGGATTGTCATAATTCATATAAATCCTACATAGAACGACTAATGTAAACACACTAATGTCAACGGTGCAAAGCGTTATCGTCTATGCTCCGTCGTTATTTCTTGTTTACCTGCAAGCGTTGGAAAATCTCTTGACCTGATTTCCTCAACTGCATAGTTGTACAGCTCCGCTGTGTCCATATCGATTGTGCAGACCTCCTCTTACTCAGATAAGAGACACCAAAATAATTGACAGACTCGACTCAAGATCTGTCGTCTGTTATCGTGTCGTCTGCCATGTTGACTCAGTCACATGACACAGTTGACCTCTGACAGGAATGTAGTTCCGTATAAATCAGCACCTTTATTAAAAAAATTGACTCCACCTTTAAAATATTTGAGTAGAATAACTATAAATTTGTAATTTTAGAACGAATGATCCGAAAAATCATACCGAATGCAGATACAGACTACAGTGCACGAACGAGCGTGGTAATTTATCCGCGCGGAAGGATACACATGAGCAGACGGCCTGCGTCATTCTGTTCTTATTCGTATCCTCATCCTCGTGCTCGCCAAACCATCCTTTGATACGCTAACGTGATTCTCGCGCCTGCCTCTAATTTTGCCCAGATAACCTTTGCTAGTCACCCAGGTATGTGTTCTTCACTTTTTACCTTTGTGCCTACCCTGCTTAACACTCTCGATGTCTTACTTGCCTGTCCCTTTCCATGTTTTCACTGATTCTGCTTGTTGATTGTTTCGTCTTTACCCTTGAAGCTCGTCTTCTCAGCGCGTCTGCTACCAGCCCTTACATAGATCACTTTCTAGCTTACATCGGAGCGGGCGCCTGAGCGAATAATGCTGTATGCATAACGGCTCCCCTCCTCTCCTCTACCCCCCCTTCACCACTTTTCGTCCTTTACCATCATATAACATTCCTTAGTGCATGTGGTCCTGTGTACAAGTGCGATTATTAACATGGTTCCCATATTTATCTTGAATGTTTTTCTACCATCATTGGTGATAATGTATGCCTCACATGGTATATCGCTGCCGCCCCTCCACCCAACACCTATCTACCCCTCCCACCCACCCGCTGCTCCTTAATTAGAATGGTAGAAGCTTTTAATTTTTATTTTTTTTTTTTTTTGTAAACACTTCACTCATCCCTCACCCGAAAATCCTCCCTCGATTTTTTTTTCTGTTCACACATTTTGACCAGTGACTTTCTTCCTTGTCCGCGCCTGGCAAACTGTATCCCTTGCTTGTGCATCTACTGATTACATCTTCTCTCCCTCCCCAACCTAGTCCTCCCACAAACCTCGATCATTCCCGCCCCGTATCTACTTCGCCCCACTTTCGCTGAACCTCTGCACAACATCCCCTATCTCGCAAACCCCTCCCCTCCATCTTCCTTTTAACCCGCGGTCGTCGTCGCTGACTTTCCCTCCAATCTTTCTCTTCCCCTCCCATCGACATCAAACGAGCCGAGAGCGGGAGGGTACCGGTACCCATAAAAAGTATGAAAGTGGACTTCAACTCCTGGATGTATTCGCGGATTTCTCGTCGTTTTTCCACCGGACTTGATTGTGTGAACGCGCAAAGTGCAGTGTGTAAAATAAGAGATTGTTGTTTGTTTTCTTCCTTGCAGCAAAGTCGGATTATAGATACTGCTGGGTATGTCGGTGTCTTTTTGTGTGACCATATTGTGCGTGCGTAGTGTGTGTGTATATACATACATATATATTGTGTGTTAGTACGTCCGAGTGCGTGTGTGTGAGTTGCAAGAGAGGGAGAAAGAAAAAAAAAGGAATCTGTTCAGTCCTTTGCTTGATTGGTTTAGTTTACTTTTGTCAGATGCTCTAAATAATTAATTCATACCACCCGTGACCGACCACAGGTGAACACTGCTTTCATTTACAGCGGTCATTCGCCGAGAGACATATCTGTCACGGCCACTCGTGTACCACATTGCAACGGCCCCCCCCCCCCCCCCAAAAAAAAAAAAAAAAATTAATAATAAATAAGGTAGTAAATGACTAATAACATATTGGAGAACATCACCACGTGCCTCCTATGGCAAGAAACATTGTGATGAGTTACCCATCCAGCACTGTTAAACGTGGCAGACACGACCCGAGAGTGAAACTGTTCTCAGATGAATCTACACGAGGACGAGGAGGAAAATCGACAAGGAGGGTTTGTTCTCGTGGCTGGTAATATCGAACAGTAACACGCTTCCTCCCCGTCCTCCCTCCACACACCTCCCGCAGCAAGGAGTAATAAACACAAGCCGTGCTCTCGTGCAAGCTGCTACCGAGGGTGAAGGAACAGCGAGGAATATTGCGGCCAGATGTGCGCAGCAGGATTAAGTGTACACATACACAGCACGTCTCCATCTTCAGTTTCTGCGCAGTGGCAGGCAGTACACGAGTGCCAGCGAACCTGACCGCCATGGCCGCCAGACATTACTTCTCTCTTTTTCTCTCTGTACACGTGCACTGTAAAACAGGGTGGAGGAATTACACACGCAGGTAAACGGATCAGGTGCTTGAGGTCTGGAGGAGAGAGAGAGAAAAAAAAATACTTTCCCCTTGCTCCTCCGTCTGTTTCCTCCTGCGCTTCTGGAGGTTAGTAGGATGCTACACTCACAGCTGTACTACATAGTCTTGGCGAGGGCGGCTTGAGATAACTGCGCTACTCGCACCACTACAGCTGTCTGGCTTTTGACCTCCCGATGACGTAGGTCGTTAGTGTAGTGGGTGATTAAAAGAAAGTATTAAGGAATGTCTAGTTTCCTAGAAAGAAGACGTTCGTGTGGTGGTGTGATGAACAATTCTCGTCGGCAATGACCTCTTGGTATTTGCTAGTCCCTCTTTGCCCTCCCCTCCTCTCCCCGGCACTCATCTCCCTTTTTCACCAAATCTCCAAACCGTCGGGTTTCTTCAAGACGAAGGAACTGCATCAGGAAGTATGAATTGCAGGACGAACTTCTTGCCAGCGGCTTGGCCTCAGCAATCATGTTGGGAGAAGGGGGCAGCTAGGCATCGCTGGCGAAGTAAGGGCAGTGGTGGTGGTGGCTGCAGGCGTCATGTGGAGACGGTGAGGAGCCGTTGGCACTTGTGTGAATGACGTCTCAACTTCTCCGGTTTTCGAGGACTGTTGCCCTTTCTATCATAAAAATTCAAGGTGACCGTTTATTCGATGCACCAAGCTCTTACAGTCCTGGGATCAAAGTTACCCAGGTGTTGTGTTACCTGCAAGGTTTGTCCTCGTTCTCAGGTTTTCAGTGTAGGTGAGAGACCGAGGTTGGAGAACACAGCTTCATGAAGTGTGTGTATTATAGACAAAACTTCTTTTTTCTGGGAGAAGATGATTAGATATAGTTTTTTTTTCAGCATTGAGTTTGATTGACGGTTGAGCAGAATCTTTGTAGGTGATCGCGTGTGCTTCCTGATCGTGGGATATGAGGAGTGGCAAAAAACACAAGCTGGTGGTAGCCCCTATTTACTCAAATATCCTGAAAGAGTCAAAAACTGTGCTGGTTGATATATGCACTGTCAGGAGAAAGTGTGTGAGTGAGAGAGAGAAAGAGAAGCTAAAGCTTTGCACGGAATATGCTGACTGTAGGTGGGCCAGACTCTGTCATGAATTCCTCGTTTAAAAAATATCATGTCCCGATAAAAAAAAAAAAAATTCAGGGTTTTCCAGCAATGAAAATGATTGAGCTTGTTGTACTTCAGCCATTTCATCGGAAAGATGACTCACGAACATGCGAATCAACAGCCAGCACGCACACTCGTACGGATGTATAAACACGCGTGCACAAACTCTACTTGCGTGCTTTCAGTAGCTCGAGCATTTTTGAGGGAGCATGTTGACAGAGGACCATTGCGTGGTCTCACAGTGAGGTTCCAGGGTAGAGCTATCATTCAGAAAGACACTAGTTCAATCAAAAGGTTAAAATAATAAATATCCAGTGGCCATTGAGGCAGTAAACGTAGATGATGCATCGTGTGTAAAGCACGTGCTAAGGGGAAGAGTAAATAGAGAATCATGACGGAGGATGTTAACGAGGGGATGAAGAAATGCGATCGTGACGTAGCTGTCACTCATCAACCCACACTTTCATTTTTGTAAAAAAAAAAGTCTTTCTTCCAACAAGATTTGCCAAGCGTTACGCATGCGCGCCCATGATAAACGATCGTGCTCAATGTGCGATGCCGAACCTGGGGATGAATCGATACGTTCACGCGACTGTGTGTACACAAGGACATGCAGATCATCGGGACTCCGGGCCTGGTTGCCATGGGAGATTTTTCCCACGCGGGAGAGCCTGGAGTTGAAAGTTTAAGCACTCGTGCAAACTAAGAGGGAGAAGGAAGGAAAGAAAAAGACACCTCCAGATTGTGATGACAACCTTCTGCGCAATTTTGTCACAAAGTCAGTTTAATCCAGTAAACCGACCCAAATTAGAGTTCTTGTCAGGGGTTGGGGGTCATGTGATAGGGTTAATCGTTAGGTTAGGTTAAGGAGAGATCG
Organism: Pomacea canaliculata; assembly: GCF_003073045.1. Lineage (NCBI taxonomy): Eukaryota > Metazoa > Mollusca > Gastropoda > Architaenioglossa > Ampullariidae > Pomacea > Pomacea canaliculata. Next base: position 10,569,784 of record NC_037591.1, on the reverse strand, counting down.
ACTGTTTCTTCAAGGTCATTCCTGGATCCCTCCCTCATCCCCGCCTCAGTCTTGTCAACAGAAAGTTTTGGGTAGAATATGATATCATTCCGTTACGGGTTAAAGGGGAGAAGTGTAAATATGGGTGGAGGAGAGGTTTTTTTTTCTGCGAAGCGCTCGAGCATATTGGACACTACGCCATCCACCCGTTTTAAGTGCGGTAGCGGTGCTCATGTTAACAACCCAAGCGGAACAAGACATGCCAGATAAGCGTGACTGTCATGCGCACTTGCCAGTGGTGGTACGGGTGTAAGGTGGGAGGTTAGAGGTTAGTGGTTAGTTCAGCTTGTGGCAGTGGAAGCTCTTTCACTTGTTTACGCTCGTTCCCTTCTCCCATCTCGCCATCCTTCCCCTGCCAGCCGCCCATACACCCATCCTCCTCCCTCCCGTCCTGTCGGCAGGTTTGTACGTACCCCACCATGCCAGTCTCTCGTCTGTGGTTGGTGCCGAGTGAAATTCACGCTCGTCTTGACGATGGCCCGTGGAACTAATGGAAATACCATAGAGAATGTATGGATCCTCCTGTCCTCACCCTCCACACACAGGAATAGTGTGCGCCGCTATCACTCAACAGGCAGCAAACAGATCAACTATGCCATTTTTTTTTTTAGCCCGGAAATGGAAATTTTTTCCCAGTTGTTCGCTTTTGTACAAAGTAACCCTGGATGCCTGTTACCGTTTCCTCCTTATCGTCTTCTTGTAGACTAAAAGAGTTAATCGTCTGCGTCAGCATTGCTGATGTCGGATGGTCTGCACTTTTATAAACGATAGTATCCTCCCTCGTGTTATCACTTGGCCTTACTGCTTCCATCTTCCCTGCGCACCCTTGACCTTTGGCTTCCAAAAGAAGAACCTCGTAAAGGTTAGCTCCGTGATACTCGCACTTTTTCTGAGGCTGACCTCATTGGGAAACCGTGAAGGGCTGTTAGTGATTGGGTTCTGCCAGAACAGCACCGAGCCACAGAACATTATTGTTATTTATGTACCGGCTTGATCTTGTCTTTGTTTCTGGGGCGAGCATGCTCAAAGGTATCGGATGGTGACAGACAGACAGAGGGAAGTAAACTCTCGTACAGGAAGGACTCGTTATAACCAAACCTCATCTTTGTCATTTCGAAACTGATGTAACGGAAAAAGAAAAGTTTTCTTAGTTACTATTATATGATAATCTTTTTAGAAAAGGGTTCTATTTTGTAGATCATGCATATAAATATCATACCAGTCCTTGTATAAAATAGTTTCTTGTTGAAAAGACTTTAAAGGTTGCTTCTGATACGTAGTCGATGCTTAGAAGTTTTTTCGACTTAAAAGAATCGTACAACCTACTTCATATGTATGAAGGAAAGTCCTGGTTGAGAGAAAAATTATACAACATACAACTGGCGGCACTGAGGTCAACTGAGGTGATAGTGCGCCGTTAAACGAGCAGGTGAATAGGTTGGGGTTAGGGACAGGTGACTGGAGTTGAAAAAAAAAGAGGGTAAGGTCCTCCGTGACAAACGTTTGGACGAGAAGCTAAATGAAATCTTACAACTGTCAAGAGGTTTGCCTGTTCGGCTGTCGGAATTCGGGGTTATCTGAAGCAGGAAGCGAGAACTTACAGGAATATCGTTGTTGCGCCGGGACTAGGTCTTGTTGATGGTTGTTGTTGATACTTGAAATTTCCGCGAGATAACTGTAGTCGCACTTGGTGGATGTTAGCTGGTTTGTTGGCTGAGCAAATAACATGTGTGTGTGTGAGAAAAGGTTTGAGGTAGAGGCACACTTTCATTACAGGGTGCACAAGCTAATGAGCAACACTATACCACTGGTTTCTCGTATCTCTGTAAATGACGAGGCACGTGCGAGTGCGGAGTTTGTTTTCAACACAAAACTGATTTTAAAACGTCTGTAAGATACCAGTTCTCTGAACTCTCCCACCCCATACACAGAGCCAACAAACTACTTTTAAGAGAGGACAGCAGCTCGAGTGAACACCGGAAGATTCCACAATGGCTTTTTAATTATGAACACGAGGCTCGTAAAGCTGCTGAGATAAAAATTAGCATGTCATTTTATCGCTGATATATTCCATGCCAGGCGTGGATGTCGCTGTCTGCCCTCAACGAAGCTCGTGTGAAATTTAGTCGGTTCTAACACCTGGGTACTAGAGTGCCTCAACGATGGCATTTACAGTTTAATGGCCATGCCAGCCACCTAATTAACCAGGTGCCATTGTTGCCAGAGAAAAAGCCTGTGGCTGTAGATCACCACATAATGCAGATTGTCTTGATGGAGGATGTGTGAGGCAGTTCTGTTTTCCTCCTACCTGTCCGGGGGAGGTTTTAAAAGATTACCAAAGTTCTAGAAGAATTTGTTAGTTTAATAGTTTATTACATGGGAATTATTCACGGGATGTGAGCAAATACCAGATCCATTCTCTAAGCTAGTGTGACAAGTCGGTTGAATATTTAAAAAACGTTAAAATGCCGCCATAAGGATACGTTGACATGGTTACTGTATGATTTGCCAGGTCATGTGACCTGTTCATTAGACATAATCACTGTGGTAATGTCACCGCTGAAAAGATGGGTAAGTTACGGGGGTAATTAGTGTGGATGTTGAGGCTAAAAATCTTGTAATAACAACTCAGCTTTTTGAGGAGAAAAAGAATCAGTCATGCATATCCTCGGATCAAGTAACTAAATATTTTCTGCCTATCATGTTTTGATTGCACAGAAATAATAACTCATGCTTGTGGTGGGCAAGACCAAGATGCATGAAAAAATTGTGACTAAACCCTGCTTTGGTTACTTGTACCCGCTTTATTAATTGCGTGACAAGACCCCGAGTGCTGGTGAACCCAGTGACGACTGATTGCAGCGAATTTCTCACGGAGCAAGCAAACAGACTTTTTTTCGTTTTCCCCTCTTAAATGGGATGTGTGTTGGTTGCGGCTTGAAGAAAGGGAATGTTTGCATAATTTTGAACACAAAAAAGCATTTACAAGCACCCCCTGCCACCCATTCTAAGTGCCCACCCTACGTGGACCCTCGGCAGCACCGCACGTGCAGCAGGAGAGCCTAGCGTGCAAATCAGGGCCACGCAGATTGATTCTGGCCTCGCAAGTTCCTGCGGGAGCCCGGCTCGCCAGAGCGGAAAACACTCGGTTATCTTGGCCAACCCAGGAGATCAGAGACTTGGGGGTGAAGGGGATGGGGAGGTTGTTTGGGTGTGGGAGGGAAATATCGGAGGAAAGGTGGGAGGGTTGGAGGGCACTTCGGAGGCAATAAAGAGAAGGGTTTGGAAGGTGAGGGATGGTTGGGTAGTGGGGGAGAAGGCGGACAGTAGACCTGCGAACCTTGTGCTTATATCCCCAGTGCTAATATCAGTCATCGAATTTCGGGACTAGCCAACTATGGTGGTCGTGGCACTGAGCCTCCCCCTACTTTCCCCTACCACCTTCCCGGTTCCATTTATCCTGCGCAATTGATGACGGTCAGGGGATGACAGGGAGCATTTGCGGCTTGCTCACGGTCGTGCTGCCGACCAAGTCTTGGAGGCTGCGATGATGGAAGCAGTTTTGGCACCGAGGCTAATGCAGCGCGAGGGGAGGAAAGCTGCACGAGGCAGACCTGCGCCTCCGGGGTGGGTGCGACGGGGAAGTGTGTGGGTGAGTGGGTGGAATATTGAGAACATGTATCAGTAGGGTATAGGTTACCTTTCTGAATGGACTCCACAGGTCATGTTTTGTAAGTTGTATAATGCTATTAGGTAATTTTAGGATATATTTAAATAATATCTACATTTTGAGCTGATAGGTGCAAAGAAAAGATTCGCGTTCAATGGATACTTCATATCTCATCCCTTATGCATTATTATTATTATTGTAAATTTTTTTAAATTATAGCTCGTCGTGATATTAAGTTTTTAAGGTCAGCCCACAAAATTATAAACGGGATCAGTGCTGTACAATACTGCTCTTCTGTTTCTTTGGGCTGTTCTGAAAGATCAAAACAAATCGTCTCGAATACAGCTTGTGAAAAACTATTATATTCTTCTGTAGTTTTTTTTTTTCTTAATTCCCCTTCCACTCTGCGTGTGTTCCCAGGAAATACAGAATATTTTAAATACTGATTAGAGGAAAGAAAATCCATCTCCTTGAAATGTTTTTATTTTCTTTTTGCTTTTCTTTGAAACTCGCTTTCAGAAGGAAAGACCGTCTTGCACCTTGAAACTCGGTTCAGATACATCCAGTGGCACAAACCAACAATGAGACAGTACTTGTTGACATTTATATTTAAATAAAAAAATGTGGACCGATGGGAAGAAATCCCCAACATCACGAGACATAACAATGATGATGAGGTTGATGAGTCGTAAACAAGACTTCCGGTACATATAATAACGATCAAAGTGTTTCCTGCTGAAAGACTGAAACAAACTGCTTCTCACTCAATAGGTCAACTGTAAACATTATCTCTCTGTCTCTCTCTCTCACACACTTACACCTGCCTGATGCTATTATTTCCTAGACTTAATAGTTTCTCCTGTGTAACTCATCTTTCATTCCCTTTGCGACATAAATGTTTATAGAATCTCCCGATCATCTCTCCCACTCCTCGTTTTTATAACACGACAACTACAACCACAACCTCTCCGGCGATATAGCTGGACTATTTATTTATTGCTCTGTGTAAACCCTCGCCTTTTTTTCTATTGGGGTTTAAGCTGTTGTAAGTGTGAAAAGAGGAATTTTAGACGAGACCTGTTCAGATGACTGGCTTGAGGTTGCACATAGAACTCGGCAGAAAACACTCGTTTGACAATGATAATACAATGATTATTTCTCAAGGAATTTTGTCGCACTATTCAAATTGTAAGCAGTCTGCACTATGATATCAAAGTTATTTTAAAACAATAGAGTCCATACTCTTATCAAAAATATATAAAATAAAGTTATCACCGAAGCTCTTCTGAAGTGTGGTTTGATGGGGTATGGTAAACAGGAGCTCTGTATGTATACACCCTAGGAGGTGAGCTGTGAAGTTTGATGGAGTAGTGGGAGGAGAAGGAAACACAAAACTGATCTCACTAGAAGTGAACATCGGTGTTATTTCACAGACACTTTCCCTCATTGTTAAAAAAGAAAATCATAAACCTCAAAGAAAACAAGCGCTCCCAGCTTTAATGTCCAATTAACTTGGTTCATCGAGTTCTTAAAATTCAGTTTCTGTTATTTAGCACTCATTAACTCTCGGTCTCTGGTCTCTCTACTTCAAGTATTGAGAGAAAGTACAGTGTGTGAAGGCGTGTACTTAGTGATTCAGATGTATTTTGTGACAACACAGCTTTGCTGATTGTCTCCATCCACACAAAAGCCTCATAGTCGACAGTTGACCTGGAACGGTACAACACCTGGCGCACCTCCGCTCACCTGGGAACAGCTGTGTAATGTAGACGAGAAATACCTGAGTAAAGAAATTATTATTAGTAGCAGTTGTGTGTGACAAGAATTGTGAGATTCGCATCATCACATGGAATGAAACATGAGAAGATTAGAACTGTTATCTTGACATCAATCTGCTATCATCTGTGTAAAGGACACATCATCATTACCGAGTAAAAATTGTCAGTGGAGGACCGGACGAGGAAGCCTAACAAGAATGTCGAATTGATGTTAGTAGCAGTAAACGAGGTCAGAAGGAAATGGATGTGCAACGAATGGAATTTTTTTCTCTATTTCCTGCTCAGGATTGACGGAGGAGGTAACAGAGGGAAGATGTTGCGATTCGTGTTCATGTCAGTCATAAACTCCTTTGTGTTTACTGTGAGCTTGCTGGAAGTTCCTTCTGAAGAGTAGAGCCATCAAAAGCCTTTTTGAGCGTGAAAACTGTTGGTGTCAGATCAGAGGAGATATAAAATTGAAAAATAGGGTTTTTTAAATTTTTTATTAAAGAACTGGTTGCTTGTACATATTTCCTTACAGCGCGAACAATCACAGTTTAGTTGTGTTCGAAGTTTCATGATGGCGACAATGTTATCGCAAGTTTCCGCGATGGTTTTGTTTTCTTTTCTTCTTTTTTTTTCTATTGACATCAAAGGACTCGAGGCGTTTATAGCAAACAGCATAGAATTACGGTGGAGAGGCGTGTTGTCGACCAAGATATATATCTGGATATATTTATGGCCCATTTTGGTTTTTAATGAGATATGGGAGAGAGAAGTGCACATCGACACGGGCCACCTGACCTGGCTGTGAAGCCACATCTGGACACCCGAGTGCTTGGTCGTTCGACCAGTGTCCATGTGATTGGTCAGGTGTGGCACACCTGTACATACACTCAACCTCTGGTCACGCGGGGTACAAACCGATTACTGACAACGGGTTTTGTTCATTCTGCGTTGTTTTGTAACCTCCACTCACCTTCCTTCCCACAATCATCTCTGTCTCTCTCTCCTACACAGAGGACTGTTTATTTCTCTCTCTCTCACATACGGCGGGCAGGTGAAACCTAGTTGTTAAAGCAGTAAGGTCCTACCTCACAAATCGCACACACTGCCCATTCGATACCTGTGTGACGTACCTACCTCCCCTTGCCACACCCCCCAGTTGACCCAGCTGTATAGCGGGTACCTAACTCCCGAGAGGGTTAGGGAAGGTAAGGTAGGCAGGGGGAGGAGACAGGCACCACCCTCACAAAAAAAAGGGGCTTTAACACCTCACCTCCAATACTCCCCTTCGGCTTACCTTGACCGCACGGCACGCGTGTCATTGCCGTCTTTACTCTCGCCAACACTCGGCAACAGTGATAGATGAGACATGTCATAGCGATCCCCTGAAATCGGGCTTGATACGGGGGTAGACAAACACTGTGGATGTAGGGGTTACTCGCCTCCTTTCTCTAGGTCGGTGGTAACACGTATGACCGACTTTAATGTCTCGCCCTAGTGCGTGCAGGAGACAATACAACAAAGTTAGCATGAAGGGTTATGACCTCCATACTGAAGGTTCTGATGAAAGGTGAGAGAGGGGGGCAGGGGATATATATACACCTGAGTTGGAGGCTTCTCGGGGACGTGGCAATGACACACATAGCATTAGCAACAGAGCTTCGCGCCACGAGTTTATTTTGAGTTGTAGAGTGGTTGTGGAGGAGGGGAGTGGAGAATGGAGGGCTTTATTCCTTTTAATAGTTAACCGTTGTTTGCACGTTTCGAACGCGCCGTCGCGTGGTGTGGGACCCTGCGGGAGAAAAGTATTGAACGGTTTTATTGCCCCGTGTTGTGGACTTGAGGGACTGCTTGACACAGTCAGCCACATCAACCTCACCCACTCCTCCTCCCTCACCTGGCACTGAGCTGATGGTGTTGTCTGAAGCCAGGCGGCGCAAGACGAGAGTTGTCTCCGAGTGCCCTGAAGCCACGTGACAGTAACAGCCTGTGACGTATATATATGATATATTTACATAGCGGTCATATCAAAATGAAACTTTCGAAGCATTGTTACATTATTGACGATGTGTTTCCGGTTCAAAGGCTTCATTTCTCTAGACTTTGAACTTGTCGGTAAAGGTTTTTATGTGTCGCATATAAGTCGCTATTTCAATTCATTCGCTGTCACGCGAGCGACAATGTGATATCTCTCAATTCGTAGCATATGTAAAATAATTCGAGTCCTCGGACGCCATTCCCAGGCAAACAATACTGTGTAGTCTAACAACGGTTCGCCTTTTTCGGCTTAGGTTCCCGCAAGATTTTTTTTTTTTCCACTCTGGTGTGTAGCGGCGAACAAAAGAGGAGAGACCACTAAAATAGTCGTTTTGCACCTGACTGATCAGAGAGCCGCCTCACGCTCGGGTAGATAGACGGCTAGACGCCTCGTGACTGTGAAAGTGGTTGACGGTAGGTGGCGCTCCACTCCAAGGAGAGTGCAGCGGTGGAGGGGGGAGGCGGGGTGATGGTGGGTGCTTATAGCCGCCGGCTTAACCTCCCATTGTCCTGATGTAAAACTTCGCTTTTGTTGTTTATTTTTGGCTTGTGTGTCGTCAGTTTGTTCTTAATGACACCTCCAACATATGACCCCAGCTGAGGTCACAGTGTGGAAACGTAGAAACAGTTTGACCTTTGGCCTTCGTGCCGTTAATCATGGAAGTGGATTGACTTACCTTTCCAAAGCAATCGCGTAATTGTCTGACAGGCTCGCTAAAAGCTTCAGTATTTGCATACCTTCTAGCACGCTGAATAACGGTACAACAAAAATGCTAATAACAATCCAAATGTAAATTAATTTATTTTCTTTGTTTACAATGGAGACACCGCGTAAAAAGCTGATGCACGGTTTTTCCATTTTATTCGCTTAAAGGTAAGAGTGCAAAAATGTTTTTTTTTTAATTACTGGGTAGAATTCAGTACCAGAACGTTTTTTTTAAGACTGTTACTTCCCCCCTTTTCCCCAGCCGCTTCCGTTTTTAGAGATAAAGTCAAAACAAAGAGGTCAAGAATGTCTGTTACCCGTTCAACGCTTTTTACAATTTTTTCATTGGCTGCTCCCTTGACGATGAAAGTGTTTGATATCAGGAATGCACACCCCTCTGTGCAAGGTTATGTTCTGTAGGCGTGTATTTGGAAAACGAAAGGGGAAAGGGGTTAATTTTTTATGCATGAAAAGATTATCTCAATTATTCGGGGGAGCGGCGACGAGAATTTAGTACCCGGGTAGGTCTTTAACACAAGTCGAAATAATAAATTTCCATCAGCACTTTAGAACTTGGATAACTCATATGACACTTGGCTTCATTGGTTACCAAAGTCCTTTGCCAGGTTGTGCAATTTCCGCTTTCGACATCCACTGTGGCAGCAACAAGAACTGCAGAGCGTGCATTCAGATGCGGCGGCGCGTGCTGGTGCGTGCTGATGGAGCGGGGGGCGGTGCGGCTGATCGCAACTTGCTGCACGACGCTCGTGCTTGCCGCGTGCTTGCCGCGGCGCCATGCTCTCCTCAAAGTGGGGATGTTTACGGACAACAAAGGATGATAAAGCTGCGGCAGCTTCAGGGAGGAAAGTGATCGATATGCAAGATGTGTGCGAGCGGGGCAGGGAGGAATGCAGATGTATGTGATGGGAATGTCATATTGCAGTTAACGAGGGTTGGTTATGCGATCGGCTGCTTCACCAGTCACTGATTATTTATACAGGAATATAACACTTGGTAACAGTTTTAATATTAAATTGTAAGAGCTGGCTTGCAGGACGCCATGATCATCATCGACACCGATCGAAAGGAATGCACTTAAGGACGAGTCGAGTCAGGAAAAACAAAAATTAAACACTAATGGAATGGGGAAAGAAGTTACATACTCTGACATATACTGCTTACCCGGCTTTCTGGTTTTTGTTTTTTTTTTTATTATCCTTGATAATCGGTTATTTGTGTCACATATATGATCGATTGTGTGCGATGAAACGAATGCCCTTTGTTCATTTTTAAACGAAAGTGATTATGTTGGCGAGGACGGCAAAAGGTTAAAATATCTGTGGATGTGTGCGCGTGGGTTTGTAGGTTTAAGCGCGTGCACGCAATGTATTTTTTGTGCAGGTGCAGGCCCCAGGGCACCAAATACAGTAAACATTCTCTGGAACTCGGTGCAGTTATTCCTGTCACAAATTTTCCTGGGTAATGAAACGTTGCATCCATCTCTAAGCTGCTCTATTTCCTGGAACAAATTCGCATCCCTGGGCGAAATACCACGCATGCGCAGTAACCCACGTAGAATATACCCCTTTAAAAAAATCATCCCAGAACGATTGCAGTTGCTAGTGCAACTTCACGCGCAAGAAAGTCACGCAAGAGAGTGCTTTCAGGGGCCGCAAACCCTCTCGTAATCGAAGTTTCAAAAAGGATCTGTAGAGCAAGGAGGGTTATCGGCTACACGACAACATCAAAGAGCCGCATAACGGCCACTCTAGATGAAAAGAATATTCCCTGTTAGGAATGTTTCTTTCCTTATTTTCCCTAGTGTTGAGATTAGATTATCCATTGAATCTCTGTTCGTATGTCACATAATTGTGTATTTCTTTAAAGTAACTGAAAGATGACTTCGAATGGTTTGGGTTTCTGGAGCGAGTCTTTGTCCCGGGTACGGAGCGGGTGTCTTGTCATTGCAGTTGTAAATCAACGTTGATACTCCGTTGTCCCCTCCTTACCACTGGACTGTAGTCAGAAATCAGTGGCAAGATTTCATAAATAAATTAATGTGAAACAGTATCAGCAGGTCTGAGGCAGTCTGTGATCACGGAGATGAGAAGATTTTCCTCGATTTTAATATTGTGCCCTGAGGTAACTACTTACCTTGGGTTTAAGAATGCCTGTGGAAAAAAATAGATTGCTACAAGTGAGAAGGTAGTAATATTAATACAAGATTCAGAGCCCTTGTGTGCAATGTTTATATTAATAAAATATTAATTAGTAAAACTATTACAAATCGATAAGGAGAAGGCGTTTGCTAACCAGCTGATAGTTTAAGATCACCTTATCAGGCCGTTTAGCAAGGTGTTGTGGGAGTGGTCACTGGTCAATGATCTGGTCACTAATTCATGGTCACCTAGTACAACGGTGCCTACAGTTGTCAGCAGGTATGCAAGAAGTATGTCGAAAGTATAGCCTCATGATAGGCAGACCATCGGGAAGTTCACAAACACATCATTGAGTGCTGCCATGCTCGTTGCCGAGAATATTATTGATGAAGTTGTTTTGCAGATAATTGAAGATGCTAGGATCAGAGTTGTGTAGTCTATTACAGTGGTTGTCATCCTGACGGTTGTCGTGCAAATTATTGTCTGTGTTACGATAAACGTGGTCTAACATATCATTGAGGGCGGCAGGTGTTGGGAAAGATAATCTACATCTTACGCTCGGTGGAGGCCGGGAGAATGGAGCACTTCTGCGTCGAGACTGATTTCGCAGGTCAGTGAGCTCAAAGTAAAACGGCCTTCTTGCTCCTCCGACAATCGCCCCTCCTCCTCCACCAACTCTACCCCCACTTCCTCTCCATCAGAAGAGCCTCAGTGACCCCAGGAAGGGTCACTGCATCAGAAGTTGTTCGTGTAAAGTTGTCAGCGATCGATGACTCGATACGTCTGGTCATCCACATTGTTTCTTCGTTTATCCCACTTTTCTCTCCCTTCTTGTTCTTTCTTTGTCTGTCTTTCTTTCATTTTCTGTGGGGTGTCTGCTGTCTCAACGGTTAAATGCTCACTGTCAATATAGTGAAGTTGGGATGTCTGCGGTTGAATTCTCAGACTTTTCTTTCGGTCAGTCAGTCTGTCTGTCATTTTCCCCTTCTTCATCATCTCTACATCGGCGCTGAGGTCAGCAGACAGAGTTGTCAGAGGACGACTGACGGAAGTTAGCCGAGTGCTAATAATGGATTGTACATTTTCTGTGCAAATACAGATTTTCGGCAGTTTACTGTTTAAAATAGTAGGTTTGAACATAGTCGACAGTGCTAACAATATAAATAGACATTCGTATAAAAAAGTCATTTTGGAGAAGAATTGTTGACCTGGCTTGCACAGGTTTTATCATTAAAAATATTTTTAGGTAACCTTTTAATTTGTGGATGTCACAGTCTGGGATTCTGACTAAACAAGACTAAAAAGTTCATTTTATATGCTGTGAATAAATATGGCCAAAGTTTCTGTCGTTTTCTCGGACGACGAAGCCTGAAAACAAGCAAAGAAGCCATTAGTCGGCCAGGAAAGAAGCTGCTTCAGAGACAGGCTTCGTGTTATGATTGGTCCCAGCGTCTCTTCCGGTCAACCTTTTGCGCCGCCGCCGTCCCACCTTTTCCCAGACACATAAAACTCGCTGTTTATTTGGGTTGTGTCCCGATGTAGACGTGCAAAAGATGGACGGTCATTGCCAGCGGAATGGTTAGTCAAGAAACTCTTCGAGGACCGCTAACTGCGGCCTTTTAAATCGCTTGGCTTTGTTAGCTTTTATTTCCATTGGCGAACTGTGGTCACGTGAGGTGAGCAGCTAGCTGGTGCTATGATGTATTTTTGTTTGAAAAGTTGCTTATATGAGCTGGGAAGAGTTGAATATGAGGATTCAGGGGTTAACTGGGTGAACAGGGGAGGTGGACAGAATGGCAGAGGTGAGTAATCATCTCGGCAGTTATATCTTCTGCATGAAGGACTGGCACCGAAAGACTCGGTCAGGAGGCTTTATAGGTTCTGAATTTTTAAAAAGTGCATTTGTGAAAGCCTTATTTCAAAGAAGTAAATGTGGTGTGAGGGATTTGCCGACTCGAGCGAGCCATTGCCGTGCACATACATCGAGATAAAGTACAGGGATTGCAGACACCAGACGGTGGTGGCTGAGAAAGAGAGAAGACGGGGAGTGAGCGGCAAGGAGGTATATGGCTTTTGAACCTTCGATGAGGAAGGTTTAGAGAGGAGGACAAACACAATACTTGAGGCATGTGACTCTATGCTTCTCAGATTTCTTTCTTCCTCCTAGCATTTCGCCCCTGCATCAAAGCTTCCATTGTGTATCCTTCCGCCATCTCTTTCTCTCTCTCGACCTGGGACTTGCGAGGTTCGGCTTTCAGTCTTGACCAGCTTGCGTCCCCTCTTCACGTGGTTGTCGTGCGGCTCGTTTATGGGGGACTCCCAGGCCACGTTTATCAGTCTCAAGTTCGGCCAAGAGTAATGCATTTCGCACGTGCACGGTCTTCCGCCATCGCCGTTTGCCTCCATCACAGCGGCAGCCAACCGACTGTCTTGAGGGATCCCCAGCCTTTCCGTCTTGTGTGTGTTTTGCCTTTTTAATTGAGCTTCATAGAAGCTTGCAGGCCCCTCCATTGCTACTGGAGATGTTGGGTCAGTTGTTTTTTCCTCCCGTGTTGTATCACTTTGAAGCCATTTCAAAAGAATATCGAGCTTACTTCAGTTGTATCGGTAATCACTTTAAAGTTCGTTTCTCTAGAACCATTCAGATTCGTAATTGTATTACTTTTTTTTTACTTTTTTTTTTTTTGGAAAATCCATTTGCTAAATAAGGCTTCATTTTCAGTTTGATTGTTTCCCTTCTCATCCTCCCCCGAACTTTTAGGGCAGGATAATCGGATGAAGCAAATTTACATTTGTGACATCCGACCCTCGCCCTTGCTGGCGTCGTTTTTCAGACTTTCCATCTGTCTTCCTTCAAACCCTACTGGTGTTGTTTTTAACTTACTCCATTAGGCCATATGCCTTTCGTATTCTTCTTCGGGATGCTAGGGTTGTCTTAAAGAAACATTTACACAAGTTATACAGCAACCTTTAAACCACCCACCACCACCATCTACGTCTCATAGACTGTTTTAGGAATATTGAGTGCACTTTGTCGAGTGGCGTTCACGTGACTGACAGCATGGATAGTTCCTGGAAATGACTACAAAAATATAATGATACATGCAAAACGGTAATCATTAATTTAAAACAAAAATCGGTGGTTATTTCATGCGCTTCAAAGAGGGCAGTTTGTTTATCTCTGCTGTGGCGCTGTTTACTCCATTACCCACATTTCCTTTCGGGGTCCGGAAGTGCAGGGGTAAAGCTCAAATCATTAAGGATCGAGAATTCTAAATGGGTTTATACGCCGTCTGCGACAATTTCTTTTTTACCTCTCTCTATGTGGCTTGTAGACTAACACACCGTGGTCTAGACGCTTGTTGATGAGGGTAACATCCAGACAACACCCGTCTGACCCCACCCCTCCGGGACCACAGGGAGAATGTGTGAAGAAGGATGAGCAGGAGATAAAGCGGGTCATCAACAAGTGCGAGGGTGCCATTGGACAACAAGTGTCCGACAGGCAGCGAGGCGTGGAATGGAAAGAAGGTGATGGACAAGCACCGGTGCTCGGCTTCTAGAAGTGAAGGGTTCAATGCCGGTACAAGACGCAGTTCGGTTTTTAGGTTGAGTTCAGAAGGTGGGAAGACTTCATCACTTCCTCCCTGCCATCAACATCTTCTATGCCTTTTAATTTTCTTTTCACAAAGAATAGACCCAACATATGCGTTATGACCTTTCTCTTCATTCATTATTAACCTTTGTGACCGTAAACTCTCATCACATCAGCCTTGTCATACTGCGACTATTGTTGTCCAATGACACCCTCGCACTTGTTGATGTTTCCATGTGCATACAGGATTTGAGATGCTATACAAAGGCTTGAGAATGAACTTGTTTTGGCTTCTTCTCTTAACCTTTGACTTCACGTACATTAAAAAAAATCATAAGACAGTGCAAGCAAAGAAAAACTACGATCAAAAATGTCTATGCAGAGGCATGTCTAGGTCCCTAGGAACAAATAAATCATCTCCTATTTGAATATTACTAAAACAACAAGCCAACACATGCATCGAAAGCAGAACAATGGGTCAGTTAGAATATCATAGATGTTTCCTTCGAAGGTGAACAAACTCTTTCTCAGCATATCGACAGAGGGCGCACTTTAAAACAACGGACATACATCACAAGTGTCTGAGCCCCGGCTTTAAACATGTCACGACATAACCGCTCGTCTGGATGGCCCTGGCAAGGCTATCACCGTGACAAGAGGCAGTAAACATCTTCATTTACAGGCAACGGACCTACATTTACATGGACCGATGTCTTTTTGAACGCACACACAAACACATGGATGTTCAGTTCCGACAACACACATCGCACTATTCAGTCTCGATGCAAGCGACAAACCGATAACGAGGGTGAAAGAGGTTGTGACGTCACTTGCCCGCCAGCTCGGATGATTTGTGGCGATGATGTTATAGCTCCTCGGCCGCCGAGGTGAGAGTAATAAACCAGTGTTACACGTGCGTGTGTTTCAGCACAAGGAACAACACGATCAGGTTGTGGATAAAGTGCATCGAATGACGATACCTGAGAACACCTGTGCAGTTGACGAAAGAGAAGAGACGAGGGGAGCATGAGAAGGGTTTGGTGGGGAGATGAGAAGTGAAGGGGTGGGGTGAACATAAACGAGAGACGAGACTGCCTTTAACGAAAGAGGTAGACGATGTAATTCTAGTAATCATGTATACTTTTTTTCTAGATCGATGGTATGATGAAAAATAACGACACATCAGGTTGTGCAAAACTAAAAACAAGATACGTCAGGACGCAACAACCTCCAGGATTATTATGGTCAGACAAGTGCATATTATAAGTTTTTTTTGTTGCTAGTTTTTCATTCAGACATTTCTGTATTATTTCCCCCAACCCATCAGACTCTTCCCCACAGAGACAACACTCATACACAGCTCTATACCACATCGTGCAGTGGTTGAAACAGTCGTAACGAGAGAGCAAGTAAGCTTTATTTGAGACGGCATGGCCGTCCCCACCCGACCCCTGCCAGGCTGAATTTCGGTTTATTACGATCGTTAGGTTACGTGCACACTTCGTCTCGTGTCACGAGACTGGTTCAGTCTTCACTGGAGGGAGGACAATGAAATAAAACACCCCACTGTGGCAGACAGCGAGGGTCTGTCGGCAGAGCTATTGTTTCGCATGAAACTTTTGAGCACAGATTTCGTGGGGTCGTTGATTGCTAAACAGAGGTGGCGCAGCCATCACATTCAAGGGAACAAGTGCACGAGGTCACTGCGAGGCAGCTAAAATTAAATAAAATACTCTGTACAAGTGTTCTATTATTCTTCTTCTTATGTGAGCAGTTACCTGTTGGCCATGCAGCCAGCTCCTAGCGACTCCTCATGCAGCTAGCCCCAGAAGCCAGGAGATGGAGAAGTTGGCAAGAATCTCAGATACGCTCTCGCTGGCGGAAATACCAGATGCTACTTGAATGCCCTGTGCCTGCCAGCAAATAGTGGTTATGGTAACTCATTACACAATCTCCACACCCCTAACCCAGTTCGGAATATTACCAGTGTTATTAGAGACCTCGGTTTAGGATAAGCAAATATTAAAGCTTCAGGTGGAGTTTATTGCAACTAAAATCAGAATTTACAAGCAAAAAGAAAAAAATGAATATTGAAAACAATGTACTGTATTACAATGTTAAGGAAAAAAAAAAATCGTCTATCGAAGTATTTCAGGTCAGTTCGGAAGCGTACATGTACACTCAGATCCCTCGATACACACATATCCCCTACCTCCCTCTCACACACACACATTCAAACACAAATACTTTAAAACACAGATATACACACATCACACATCCACAAACTCTCTCGAGTAGTTTTTGAGCCGATTAAACAACCTGAAACTTTAAAACATTTTGAGGATGCTGGGCTAGTACAACAACAAAACAAATGGCGGCTGGGTACAGACGGAAGTTCATAACAACATCAGCAAAGTACAGATGCTCCTCTTCTCCAGGCAACAGTCCTCATATTTCAGTAAGGACGCCGCTGTCTCTCCAGTTTCATCCCCTAAAGTCCTTTCTCTGTCCTTTTGGGTTAGGAAAGAGGAGTTTTGTTGGTAAGATTACCACTCCCGAGGCAGTCGGGCGCCTGAGCAGCTCTCCTTCTCTGAAGGCATATAAAGCAGGTTTGCTGTCCTGATGAAGAAAAAAAGCTGCAGCTCTTTTGTCATTGCATTCTTTGTCTCCTTGATCATTAAATCATCGGTCGTATACTAGTTTTTTTTTTTTTAACTGATTTTTCAAGGGTCTTTAGTGACAGGACATCACGCGTACGTCACTTCACATCCATTCCGGCTTTTGTAGCTCAAGTGCTAGAAACTGTCTTGGTGATCTATATATGCCGAACGAAAAAAGACAAGGAAAGGGCATTAGAAGACGAAAATCATGATAAACGAGCTTAAAAAACGAAAACAAAGATTGGCTGCTTACGAGTAAACCTTGGAAAGTGGATAGTCGCGTGGTTACAGCGCTGGCGTCCGAAACTGGAGACGCTTGGGTTCGATACCCGTGTGACGCAGTGAACTTTAGTCGACCCAACGGGGTACGTGACTCCACAGAGATTTGGGGAAATGTAAAACATCCAAGGGGATAGGTACCGCCTTCTCAAAAGACTGGCTCAGAGAGGGGCTTCATTCCCCTTTGACCTGAAAAAAAAATGGTTGAGACGATATAAAACAACAACAAAGAAAAAGTGCTAACCTAAAACGAAAGAATAGTTTAGGATGGTTGGTTCCTTTTCTTTTACACAACGATAATCAGAATGAAGAATACAATATGAAGCTGCAACCTGTTCATGGTGTAATGGTATTTATGAGTCAGACATTCTCGCTACACAGATAACGCACGCCTACGATGGGGGGAGGGAGGAGTGGATTCTTTGATGTTATAAATTCACCACAACCCTCTGTAATCAACTCCACCGACAGCCGATGCCGCGTGCGCGCGCGCTCAACGTAAAACTGTTAACGTCGCCGCTTTCATCAACCACGCATACAGCAGACGTAATGATAAGACACGACAGACCCGCGCGCTCATGAACCTGTCACGTCACTCAGGCACGTCACGGAGTGTACTTCAGTAGCAGTGAGAGAAGTAGAATCATGGTGTTCAGTTCCTCGTAAAACTCTCATTTTTTTTAATTTCAGTGGGTTCACTGTTGCTCTTCTCTTCCTCATATCTTCAGTCCGGCATTGCAGCACAGCAAACAGCATGCTGCAAACACTGCCATCTTGTCGTGCAGCATTTTACAGTGCTGCTGGTATTGATCCTTTGCAGGCGGCGGGGTCGCAGGAAGGCATGCAGCAAGAACAGGGGGGGACCGGAGGGAAGGTTGGAGAAGGGAGGGACCGGAGGGTGCCTTAATGCGAGTTTCATTCATAGCTTTGCACCGAGAGGGAGTCCGGGGTAGGAGGGTAGGGGTGGCTGGGTGGAGGATCCTGCCATGTCCACCACCACCGACGCAATCTTTGCGCGGCCATCGAGTGGGACTCGGGCGGTTCCGGTGCGGTTTTCACGCGGTGGATGACTCATTGTTCGGTGTTCTATTGAAGCTTCTCGCTTGTCCAAGCCTCCTTGTCGCCCGTGGCTTTTCCTCCCGAGGCTTTTGCCTGCTGCGGGCTCATTTCGGCTTTTGCTGGAATGTTCCTGAAGTCAAGTTTGTAAAATGTACACCTGTATACCCAACAGTCGACCACTAACCTTCAAGTGACTCATTGACTCGGGTGGTGGACGCGTTTTCATTAATTCATCCGTTAATTCATTCAATCATTTATTCAAGAGACAAATTAAATTGTTCTCATTAACCCCGATACTTCTGTTTGATGTGGATTTCTTTTATTTAGCTCGACAGTGCGTAATCCTGACTAACAGAACATCGGAAATGGTTTAAAATCTTAAATTCTTCTCATCCATGTGTTTCTTAGTGAGCGATCGCATGTTAGGGAATTTATTTCATGTTAGCTATTTTCGGATATTGGAAGTTTCTTTTGCACTTAGAAAGGATTAGAAACTCAAGCAATGACACATCTGAAAAAAAATAATTTACATTCGTGAAAATCAAAAACGGCTTTCAGTATTTTTTTTTTTTTTTTGATAAACCCTGTAGTTTGATGGAGTTTTATCTAAAAATAATGTTTTAATAACAATAAATATATTTTCTTGTGCATTTATCCATATTATGTTTTTGTCTTATTTTCTTTCCTGTAATTCAAGTTTAAAAACATCCGCTGGCAGAGGTTGTGATATGAGCATCCTGTCTACAGTGACCTTTGATTAGAAAACTGAATTATTTGTCCATGAACGATAAGTAAACAAGTCAACACTTCTTGTAAAGTACACGCGCGCGCACACACACAATCCCAACAGTGAGGTGCATACTGGCGCCAGTTGCTTGTCACGTGACAGAAGATACTACTTAAAAGTGACAGTTGTTACCTGGGAAGCAAGTGTAAGAGGCGATAAATTCAAATTTAAATGCTTCGGTTCCAAACAATTTACGCACTTTTCTACCCCGGTTGCATTTTTTCCCCTTGTGAGGATCTTTGTTATTCACGGGCAAGCTAAACTGTTGCACACCTTTAGCCAGGACAGGAGGCGATGAATTGTCATTAAGTTTTCAAAAGTAATTGGACCGTCAGTTACCTGTGAGGTGAACGTAACTCGAAGCACGAGATTGCATGTCAGGGAGTGCAGCCCGAGCGTCTTGTCGAGAAGTCTTACGGACCACCTGTCGAGCGGGGAGAGATGGGGCGGTCTAAAAATAGACAACTCGGGTACAGTCACACCCCGGATAGTGCACTGGCTCACTGCACTAGAAGCTTCCAGGCTCCCTACAGAACAAAGAACCATGCGATGAAGACGGTTTTGCTTTCTACATCAACAAAGATGATTCGTGTCTCGAAACAAATCGAGAGTCCGTAACTCGGGTATCGCTAAATCGAGGAATTCGCGTATCAGTTCGATGCTGAGCTCATTCGACTTATTTTTGTCTTTCACAAATTTTAAATGAAACCTCAAACAGCGCCTCTATGAAAAAAAAAAAATCTTTTGCATGCTTATTTAAATCAGTCCTGACCAGGAGTCAAAGATCCGACGAAAACAGGGCGAACGACAAAGTGAAAATAAAACAAAACAACAAATAAACTTTTTGAAGAAGGCTTGTTGAAAGCAAATGCTTGTACGTGCAAGAAACAAGATTTGCGAGAAATACACAATGATTATTTGAGCGACAATCTCTTGCTCATATTCACGGGTAAAGCTCGACGCCCTGAGGGTATGGAGGAGCACCCCGCCATTCCTGGCTTCCTCCTCTTTGGTGCCTCCATCCTTGGAGAGCAGCAGGCTGTCAGTGCGAGGATATTTTGTTCCTCTCTGTTGCTATGCTAGTTCATAGCTTCCGTTTCCAACCTCGGTGATTACAAAAATCCCCCCGAGGGTTAAATATAGCCTCGGAAAGTGACGTAATTGAGAAAGGTTTAACGGTTTTTGCGGCACGTGATGCTGGCAAGAGTCTGACACAAATGATGCAGTAGAAAACGCATTCTGGTATGTGATGCTTAAAATATTTTCCCAGTTTCTTTGTTGTAAACAAAAGTGTCCCGATTCCACCTGAAAAAAATTCTGAAGAAAGAAAAAAGGAGTTGGCTGAGTGGAAGGTTGGATAAGGAGGAAGGACTGAGTGATGAGGTGAGACAATAAACTACCTGAGGATTATTTCAATATATTTTCTAATAAATTTGCTGAAGGAAACTTCTGACGGATTGTAATTTTATGTATCAGATGTATAGAGGTGTAAGTAATTACAATATTTCACCCTGTGCACGCATTTTCCGTCTGGCGCGTGGTGTCAGAATGCAATCTTTGTGGTGAACAGGGTACGGCCATGGCCCACCCGAGCGGTGTGTTATCTGGCAGTTCGGCAGTACCCGTCTAGTCCCACCTGAACTCCTCGGCTGCATTAGCTGCATTTCTGGTATAACCCTCCCCTCTTCAATCCACACCACTACCACCACCACCACCCATGTGCGTGCACGCGCACCACGAAGGGACTCGGTTCGATTTTCTTCCACCGAAAGATCTTAAGACTCATGACCATGTCAGTTGGCGATGGCAGATGAAAACCTGTTTATATTTGTGGGGAGAAGGGAGTACAGGGTGCAGTTACATTTACTCTGCAGGATTTTTTAGCACCGGGTGTCTGTCTGACTCCGTGCATGTGCCTCCTCTACACTGACTCCTGTAGAGCGAACCTTCCAGAAAGTTTTCTTGTAGACAGAAGCAGAAGATATTTTTTGTGTATATGCATATGTATTTATGAATGCATGCGTGTGTATCCGTGGAGCCGAGAGAGTTGGTGAGGACAGGAATTTCCGTTTTGCGGCCTAAAAACAAAACATACAAAACGAAAACCATCTGGTTTGGGCTTCTCGAGCATTCGCATCAAAGGTGCATTCCACATTGCTCGGGCTGCCATCCTTGTGCAGAGACTGGCATGGAACACGCTCGCCGACAGATGGCCCGACACACAGCTCCCTTCCACGTGACCTTTGGGTGAGAGAAGAGTCTGCGTCAATTCATACTAATGTGGCGGCCCCTCTCTGAAGGGAAAGACTCGAAAAAATATACTTTCATCTTTCATCTTGTGTGCATCGTCGTTTGTTGTGTTTTCACGCTGAATGCGCTGGCGAGGGCTTAGGGATGTGCCATGGAGACTGAGGTATCTACCTTGTATATGTGCGCATGCGCTCGCGTGCACAGCTGCCTTAATAACTGGGTTAGTAGTCTAAAAAAAAAAGACTAGAAAACAGCTGGAAATATGCAATTTCTACTGTCAACATCAGTTCCATGTTTCGGTTTTCCACCGGCCAGATTTTCAGACTTTGTTCATCAATGTTTTTACACCCTGCTTTGTCTCTTAGAAGGTCGTGGAAATAGTCTGGGAGGAATAGTTTGGGAGTAGGAGGAGGAGAAGAGGAGGGAGGTCATCCTATCCAGCAAATCCTTTTTTTTTTTCCAATTATTTGCTTTGCAGTGCGGCGAGCCATCAATTATTCATAGCAGCTCTTACGTTCGTTTTGGTACGTAGCGGCTCGGATAAGTGTGAGCGGTTTATCGGGCCCTCGCAACACTGGCGGCCTATTATTTATTTATACAAGAAACTCGTGATCTTCACGCTGTGGCTACTAACGATCGCTCTGGGGGTCTGCCGGAGGGAGAAGCTCCTCCCTGTCCCTTTCTTGTATAAGTCGGTGTCTCGCAAACCTTTGGATGCATAGGTTTTAAAATGGAAAAATTTTCCCTCCAGGACTAAAACAAAAGTTTTCTTTTTAGAGAGTGGAAGAAGAATAAAATTACTTTTATTATTTTTCTCGCATTCTCTCTCGTCTTCACACTTGAAGGAAGGATGTCTGCATGGCCTGGTCGTTCTGTAGAGATTGAATCCGCTAGACTAACAGCCCCGACACTAAGGGTTTCAGGGGTTGTGTCCAGCTGGAGTGGAAACGAGCGCCGACGAGGCAGAAATTTTAATAACCCAGCTACCTGGGCATCGATCTCTGTCTGGGTAAGCGGAAAGATTGCTGTCTCGTGTTCGGGTGGTGTGGCACGGCCGCCACTAAAACAAACCTGAGAGACGACTACTTCTCTAATTTTCTTTTTCTCCCCCTTCCACTTTTAATGATCTACCTTACAAGGATGGTAGCGACCGTAGGTGGAGTGGGTCGAAGGTTGATGAGTTACCTCATAACCTGCCACTTCATCATCCCTCGTGTACCCCCTTCCCACCTTGCCTCAGGATCTCAAACCACCCCTCTACCATCACCTCCTCCCCTCCTGTATTGACTTTCTCGCCCACTTTGCGTCCACTTACTTTATCATTAGGCGGGGAACTTGTGGCCAGTCTGAAAGCATTCTTAGTAGCTTTAGACTTTGGCTACATTAAGCCTTCACATCCTTTGGCCTTAATCGATACATACCCATCTTCTTCCATCTTTCACTCTGCGTGCGTGTGTATTTGTGTGAGAGAGAGAGAGGGGGAGAAAAAACACGATAGACGCAAAACGCGAAATTTGTTGGACACAGCTCCGTGTTTCCTGTTTGCCATGAGACATTCATTTCAAGCTTTTCCCAAATGGTTTACCAAACCTGTTTGAGTCTGGTCTGCGGCCATTTTGCCGTTTTAGAACCTGAAACAGTTGGCTTGTGGGCATGACAAACCGCTGTTTTCGAAAAACATGTTTTCTAAACCGGAAGCTTTGTACACACCTGCCTCGTTTTAATAGTTAATCTGAAATGTGAATAAACTTTAAGCTTTGTGCACACCAGGTGGTTTAGCCACATTTCAGATTAACTACTGTGCTCCTCGAGGAGTGACAAGGAGCAAACTAAACTAGAACGAGGCTGTGTGCACCAAGCTTCCGGTTTAGTCACAGTCATGTCTTAGGCTCGCCGAGACTAACAGCGGAGAACTTCGCAAGCGTTGGTCTCGGCAGTTATCAGTCCACCTTTGCACGTCCATGTTATAACTGAAGCATCCCCAAGGTGCGATCCACGTGACCCGACCAGGCTGCCGAGCAAGATAAAAAGTATCGCGATTTTTTTTTTAATTCGGTCGATGTAATCGAAGGGCCAATCGCCTGAACCCAGTCCTCGGTGGACAACATGCGAAACGAACTGCGCCATTGCCGTGGTGGCTCCGTGTGCGTCAGACGCGGGCGGCGCCTGGACAACCCCGCAAACGTCGCGAACGTGCATTCAAAACGCGAGGTCAGAGTTCGCATCGCGATCGCGAACGAGAGAGAACGCTGCGACTGCGGACGAGGGTGCATTCCGCCATCTGTTTGCCTTCGCAGGCGCCTGCTCGCGCTGAACTTCATGTCAGTCGTCGTACTTTGGTGGCTGCGTGGGATTGCGGAGATCTGCCATCGATTGTACAGTGCTGCCGCCTGTAATAACGGGCAGCGGCCATTGTACCCTATTGTGTGCCGACCTCCAAGGTGGGTTGGGGTGGGGTTGGGGTGGGGTTGGGAGGTCCACGAGAAGTGTGGCGCACCTTCATATTAAGTTGACATGCTTTTGTGTGTGTGCTCTCGTGAGTTTTGTATTTATAACTATGAACACTTAAAATAATATATGTATATAATATTGTGTGTGTGTGGCAGTGCGATGATATGACGCACGGACTAAACAGTTGTAAAAGGAAATGGCAGCTGTGCATTGTTTTCGAAGAAACCTTATCCTGGGCAAATAAACAGACATGGCTTGTTAGACAGAGAGCGAGGCAGGCTGCGCAACTGTTGTTTGAAAAGCGATGACAGGAGTGAGCATGGTTCACAACAACAGCGAGAAAGACGAATGAGCATTTCTGTCGCCGGTTGGTATTCTAGAAAGTTCCTAGCCACCGAAGACTGCGATTAAGATCATGGACAATATCTTATTTTAAAAGTTAAACACTTTGGATAGGCAAAGGATAAATGTTAATTAAGTCTAGAGAGTCGTAAATGGAGGTATGGCAGCAACTGCTTCTGAAAGCGCTCTGTTCTTACATAAAAAAAGAATAAGCATATTTCCAGTATATTTATTGCAGAATTATTGCTGCACTTTTACTGTTCTGAAACACACACTCACATTCACATGCACCCGTTTCCCTAGAAACACACGCAAGCACAAACACGCACACCCGACATACCAAATTCTTGGTTTTCAATATCGTGATTAAAAACAAAAATCGAACGAAACCATTCAAACGGTCTCTCAAGAAATTTTACGGCTGAATTGCTTTCCCAGTTCACTCGAGGCGTCAGGTGTTGCTCGGTGGCAGTAATTTCAAAGAGACCCAAAAATAAACGCACGCAGACAAGGACAGATGAGGTGCCGGGTACGTGACGTCAGCGACACGGAGGAAACATCATGGCGTCGTGGTTTGAAACGGAGGCGACCAGCTTGTAAATGAACATGTGAAAACGACACCTTGAATTAGTTGCTTGCGCAGGTATCACGTGCACATTTTTTTAAACCAGTAGTTCCAAGAGGCATGAAAATTTTTAATTTAATCTCTCGTGGAAGCAATAACTGTTTTTTCGGTATTTAAATAATTAATTCCGTACAAGAAGTTTTAGGCAGACAGGCGCAGTCTTCAGGGTTTGATCGATGGGTGAGCCAATACAGAGCTTGATGCTTGACGTGTTTTGACAGCTTCCTGACGCCCTCTGACGGCAATTGACACTAGTTGATTGTTCTTCTTCATTCCTTCCTAAAAAGAATAGTGAGGGAGTTTTCAGAGTTCTCACGGCTTGTTCAGTTTTGTGAAGATCCCACTGGAAAAATTGTGAGACAAAAATATTGAGTGTCAGTTTAGGGGGCGGAGTTAGTCTCGCTTCAGTTAACGTCAGCTTCCAAGATTGTGCTTGACGAAGCCTCGGCTACTACTTATCACTTAGTCCCAGTAAAACACACACTGTGAATTATTATATCTCTTTGCAAAGGACGACAGGATATATAAGCTGTCCAGTCTTCTACATCATCGAATCCATGGTGAATAATTATTGCCGTTAGTATGATCTACCTTTTATAGTCACTTCATTTTATCAGTGTTTTTTTTTTTTTATTCTTTAACTTCATGCGCAATCACTGGTGGTGAGGACGTAGATGATGGTTCTTGGAAACTTCCGGTAACTCTCGTCTTATTGTCGTAATTTAGAAATGACTCGATGTAGTTAGCTTTCCAGGCCCGCATGCGCAGACGGTAGCTAAGTTCTATTTCGCTCAGTGGCTATCACGAAGCAATCAGCTTCACTTCTAATTATTTGCGATCACTTAAGCTGATTTAAGGTTATCGGCGTCTAGGGAGGCG
This sequence comes from Pomacea canaliculata, assembly GCF_003073045.1. NCBI lineage: Eukaryota > Metazoa > Mollusca > Gastropoda > Architaenioglossa > Ampullariidae > Pomacea > Pomacea canaliculata. Next base: position 10,544,483 of record NC_037591.1, on the reverse strand, counting down.
TCGTGCATCCGGCTCCACATCGCTGCACATCACTGGAGCGAGTCTCTGGCAAACTTGCGGTCACGTGACGGAATGGTCGAGTTTCCATGTGGTGAGTGTGTAGTGTTCATCTCTGTCCAAGGAAGTAGAAAGCAAGAACCCTAGTTCGGACAAAGACTGTATGTAAGTGGAGTAACCATCTGTCCGGTATTTGCTGTGACTACAAGACTTGGGGTCACCAAGGTCGCTCAGTGTGTCCGCTGTGTGTACAGTTTGAGAGCAGTTGCCATCAGAACAGCATCGACAGTAATGAAGATGTCTCGGGTTACACAACTTAGACATCATGTCAGGAGTTTCAAACGATAATATACAGTCCGGATAACAGGTGTGTCATACGATCCATGCCATCTGTCACATTTTATGAGCACCATTAATCATCAGGAAGGATTAGTGATGCGTGTAAGTGCATTTTTTTCTTTACCTGAGGCTTAAAATAATTTTTTTCCAGAGGATTAAATATCAGCTTGCAGTTACGATCCTAACTGTTGAAGTTTTCCTAGGAGCTGTGGGATTTGTATGCATGCATATGAAACGATACCAACATCAACATTTCATGTTCGCGATTGTCGTCTTAATACATCATCATAAGAAAACAAACTTCATTGATTCTCAAGTCACATTGTCAGCAGTAATCAACAGAAGCGAAATAAAGAGAAAAAGAAACAAAAAATAAATTCTAAGAAAGGGTATTTTCGTAATCATGTCAGATTAAGACCTGTGCGGAGTGGCCAAGTTGTTAATCTGATCGCCAGTGACTGTTCGGTTCGGCGACTACTTTGAATTTTTCATTGTCAGATAGGTGGCGCTGCTTCTCATCCCTCCAAGGACCTGACTCACAAAAAGAGGAGACTAAAACAATCAGTGAAATGGATTGAGTCTCAGTCGGAGAACTGAGAGAGAGGAGAGAACAGTTGGTGGAACTTTGGTGGATAGTCCGTTGGTGTTTACAGCGAAGCAATCACACCATGTCGGTTTCAAAAGTCGATTTTTTTTTCGATCTACGGATGGGAGGAGCAGGGCAGGCAGACAGACAACACAGTCCCTGGGCTTACCGGCGAGACAGTGACGTCATTTCCGGAACCGGTAATGACTACCGGCTCTAGCTGTCTGCACTTCCCCCTCCCTCACGGGTACATACGCACACGCACACACTACGTCACGCCCATTCCTGAAAGTAGATTGAGAGCTAATTTACCTTCCAGCCTGCAGTAAAAAATTAAATAAATATATAAAAAAAATAGTAAAAATTAAAGATAAATCAATGAAAGTGGACCTGAACAGACAGTAGCTTTGATCACGGACCTTCAGTCATGGCTACTGTACAAACATTTCGAGAAGCATTCCAGCGCTGTTTCCAGTTTTTAAAAAAATTGTTGGACTTTGGATTGAAATTATTGCTTTTTTTTTTTAAACCATCAGTTTATGTCTTCAAGGTCCAACAACTGCTTTAATAATTCGCACCATAAATAAACTGCCTAGTGTTTGAAAGTAGTTTCAGTACCCGACTTCGCCTGAGTTGGTTTCTGCCGCTTACTCATCCAGTGAGATTTTGTTTTTAGCTTTTTATCTGACGCTTCATTTCGATCAAACTTATTAATAAACAATGTCGGGCTAGCAATGTTTTTGATAAACAACATTAATGTAGTCAAATGGTGCAACGCTTGCACTTGATGTCCTTTTCCTAACTTGACAGGTTGACAGTACATGTTTGGCAACCGGGGAAGAAGTGTTGAGTGAAAGGGACATAAAAAACGGTTTGCCACCATCGGAAACTTTCGCTCTTTCTCTCCTTTTTCACTCTCTCTCTCTCTGTCATTCGTATCTGAAATTACATCGTCCATGTTTTCTTTTTGTAGTAATTTCGTTTCAATATGATAACAGAATGAAAGAAAATAAACATACAAAGCAAAACATGTTGCAAGCGGGACATAATTAAAACTAATATCCCTGCCGAGTTAGGTATCTGACAAGCGGTGTGGACTTTATAAAGTTTTAACCTCCACCAATTAAAAAAAAAATAGCTAGGATGGATGCTTTATAGACACGATTCTCTTTTTTCCATTCTTATAAAAATAATACTCTTAAAAACTACTGCATTAGGCAAAGTTGAAAGTATTTCCAGTCTAAACTCATCACGCAAAAATTTAAAATTCTTTAATTTATTTTTGCTTTGTAATTTTTTCTGCATCGCTTTCTAATTCCGTGGAATGGGTTTAACGCTTTTATGGATGGATGTAACATAAGCGGTTCTCATCAAACTTCCAGAACTTTCTTTAACGCTTAAACAATCCGCGATCTGCGCTGTGCACTCTCGGTGCATTGGACCACAACACCCCGAGTACTGCTTCTGACCCCTGCCCGTCCCACGATTCCATTTGACGATTAAATATTAATATCCATTGCGAAAGGACGCTGTGTGCATCAACCCCTGCCAAGAACGATCAAGAAACTGTTGGCAGGATGCGACCATTGACCTCTCCAATTGAGTTTCCTCCTTGAAAGCGCGACAGTAAACTTGTTAACAGTCGTCTCCCCCTGGACCTGCGCCTACGGAAGGCGTGGTGCGCGCGCAGCTGGGAGTGACGACACACTCGCGCCACCACGCGCCAAGCGGCGTAATGTCTGCTGGCCGAGACCTCGCGAGAGCGCGAGAATCACTCGCAGACCTTCCAGTGACATCACAAATCGATACCGCCATTTTTTTGGAGGGGAAGAAGGTGGGGGGGAGGTTGTGAATAGCTAGAATAAATAAATAAAAAGTGATGTGATGGAGTGGGAGGCGTGTGGCGGGAGTGATGTAAGGGTCAGAGTGGAGTTGAGATTGCACCCGGCGTCACGTGGACTGCAGCAGGCAGCTGGTACTGATGCACATTGCCGTTGTGTAAGAGCAGTCAATCCGGGAGGGTAAGGGGGAGGTTACTCGAGAAGACTCGTTTTGTCCGACGATTGTGGAACCTGATGCATGTGAAATGAAAGGGGGTTGGGGGAGGGGAGGGAGGAAACTTGTTTGTTGTAAGCGACATTTTCTTTCAACGAACTCATCAGCTGTTTGAAAATGTATAGAGATTGTGTTCTAAAAATAAAGTAATTATTTGTAAGATAAATACGAGAAAATAAGGATTTTAATTAAACTTTTTTGCTCGGTTCTGGTCTAATCTTGACTTAATCGTGTTGTTCTCTGTAGCGGCTTTTTTTAAATAATAATAAAGCCAGAAGCTTCTCCACACTCTCAACCCACATTGACCTCAAGTCAAGAAGAGACACTGTATAATATTCACAATACTGAGCAGTGTGAGAAGATTTCAGGCTGTACAATAGTTGTAACCCTGGACACACAAGCTTTGGTAATGCTTCGGTCTCTACAGGAATTGTTTCGTTCGCTTTTTATTTTCTCACATTCACTGTGATAATAGTCTCTGCTTTGGAGAGGGACGCTATGTTTATGTTTCTGGTTGTAACATACTGACCAATCAGAACCTGTGTAAGGTTTTCTCGAGGAAATTTCATGTTGCGAAAATCGTAGAACCTGTGGTGTTTTTGGAAAGTAGGAAATGGCGGAAACTTCTGTGATGAATTTCCGATTTTCTTCATTACATGTCATCACGGTGCAATTTGTCGCAGTGCAGTTGGTGGTCCTGTCTCGGAGAACAGGGAGAGAAGGAGGTTTCACCCCTCCCCTGTCCACTCCACTCAGCACCCTCACCAACCTCACCAACCTCACCACCCTCACCACCCTCACCACCCTCACTCTGTTGGCGAACGCTCTCACTGAGTGCAAAGAAACCTCCGGCTGCTAGCGTTCGCCATTGCCAATGCCAGTCATTACCAAAGGATAAAACGCATGTGGCTGTAAAAATTTACGGCTGGCTGTTCGCTTCCAGCTTGTTTCATGTCTCTGCAGGTCATTTCTCGGCCATGGCATCCTGTTTGTGTGACTCAGAAGCCCTATCTTTCCCTCCTCTCCTTTCAATAGGAAACAACGTTGGGGAATGGCACTGTTAGCGCTGGGAGGACTCACAGACTCGGACATTCCCTTAATCGATGCCATGCTTGCCTCCTGCACAATATCCTCACATGTAGTTATGAGCAGGACAACACTTTCGTTGTCGAAGATGAGGCTGGTGGTGTTGAATGTTAGGCAATGCTATGGGTAGCCCTACAACAAAGTCCTTCTCGGCGCCGCCATGATGGAGTAACGGACTAATTCCTTCGTTCTTCTTACTCTCTTGATAAATGCTGCGAGGTATTTCAGAGAGGAGTTAAAATTCTAGCAAGCCACTGACAGCACCTGGGTACAGGAAGTAGAAAGACAGAACTGCCCACCGCTCCATCAGAATGAGTCTTTAAATGATTAAAAATAAACAAGGACAAAAATTGACAGCAGGGTGAAAAATTGAATAGCTAATGAGATTAAAATACGAAATGTTTCCTGCTAAACAGCATAAAAATAAACTAGAAGAAATATGGGATAAATAGTAATTATTCCCCACAATAAACTTAATAATTTACCAGAAAGTTCCGCCAGTCCTTTAAAGCCCTTTAAACGTTACGTCACACGCATGCGCACATTGTCAGGAGGTAGGGGTGGAGCGGGTAGGGGGAGTGCGGAGAGAATATTAGACATGACACATGAATAAACCAAGACTAAAAGATTGTAATCAAAGTCTGTTGCCAAATTGGTGATGCCCGCAGCAGTCGCAGGATCGATTTGGAAATCGTAAAAAGGAAAATTGCGTGAGGTGCCCCTGGTTCAAGAAACGTTACCGATGACAGGCACGGAATGTAGGACTGGGCCCAACCACGGGCTGTGACAGGGCGCTGGCAGACAGAAGCAGAAAGTATTGACCACATCGATTGTTGGCAGAGATTTTCATTTACACTGTGACTTACTCTGGGATGGAGGACAGGGACAGCGGTAGAAGCTTCTAGGAAATGGTGGAACATTTCTGTGAGTTTTAATTTGAATAGGAAACGTTTAGGTGGAGGGGGTGGTTGTTGTTGTTGTTGTTGATGCTGGTGGTGAAAAGGAATGTCATTAAACCATTCTCAGATGTGACTGTAGGAAGAATGGAGGAATGTAGGAAGAGTGCGAGAGTTACAAACGGAGCCGAGGTTTCGGGCATGAGGCGTGGAAAGACGAGGGATCGGAAAAATAAAGAGGGGAGGGGCCAATAAAGAATCATCAGAGTTGAGAGGAAGAGGAAGAGTGAGGCAGAGGATGAAGAGAAGCAGGAGGTATTGCAGAAATTAAGATGGAAAAAGGTGGATAGTGAGGAGGGAATTACAAGTGGAAAGTGAAAAGGAGTAAGAAAAAAATGTCAGGTTATATTGAATTTTTTAAATAATAAATCGCGATTAGGAACCTCGTCTATAGTCTCCACAGCAAAAGTCGGGTTGGAAGACTTGTTTACCTTCTTTTCGCCTGAAATACACAAATCCTGTTTATGAGCTTGGGCTAGTAATATGCATTGTTTGTCCTTGTGTCTGTGTGTGTGTGTGAGAGAGAGAAAGAGTGAGCTATGCACGTGCTCACGTGCGCCTTGTGTACTTGTATGTGAAAGAGAAAGAAAGAGTGAACGATGCAGGCGCTCGCATGATTGTCTATCCAAGGAGTTAGAGTGCGGGGGTGGACGTTAACCTACACAACCCGTGTACAAAGCTATTACTTTTTTAATTCCCTCCTCTCTCTATCCCCTTTCTGCCTTCTCTCGTTTCTGCCCACGCCCCATCTCTCCCTCACCCCTCCCGCAGCCATTTAACCATCTCTTTTCCTCTGTCTTCTTCTCGGCCGACTAAATCAGAATCCCCGTAAAGTATTCGATCGGGGCAACTCGTTAAACCCCTGTCTGCAGCGATCAGCCAGCAACTAGTTCCGGACTGGAACTGAGCCAATTTATGACATGCCGCTCCCTCGCCTGAAATCTTAACGGGATTCTGCAGCCGGGCTTCCGACCAGACTGTCCAATCGGACAAACCTGAGCTGGTCTCCCCTGTGAGCATCAACCCTTCGCTTCGCACGATGAGTTTTGTTATTCGCGTTTAGATGTCTCCGTCTCGACTGTCCTTCCTACACCTGTCCGCGTCCAGGCTGTAATATTTTCTAAACCCAACTAACTACCCGGTAGATACATGAAGCATGGAAGCTGTGTGAGAGAGAGAGATACTCTTCTCAGGAGGCACTATGAAAGAGATGTGTGCAGAGAGAGATGCATGTCTTGATGGTAATCGGTTTGGTGATGGTGGTGGGAAGGAGGACATTGAACCACCGTATTCATGCCATCGGGATAGTCATTGGGTCAGGTGACCCAGCCCTCCGTCCCTGATGTGATAATGGTGAAGAATCAAAGGCAGCTGTTAGCAATGTGTTACCAGACAAAAGCCTACGTTTGACACAAGAGAGCGCAGCTATTAACCGGCTTTTGTACAGTTTCTCACCCACTTAAGTTTCTGTGTTGACTTTTTGTCTGTTTTTTTTTTCCTTTTCTATTGCCATTTTTTGTATTTTTTTTTCCTGTTCGCTTTTTTGCACGTTTATTGTTTTCTTTCCTTTTTACTTACTTTCTTTGTCTGTTAATTCTTTTGTTTTTTTTATTTTTTTTCTATTTTCTTTGGGGTTTTTTTTTTCCTTCTTTGAGGATCAAGAACAGTCTTCGTTGCCTGAGTACAATGCGTAAACATCGTGTACACCTTTTCCGACAGAACTGATTCAAATCACATGACCGTTACGATTACCTTGTCAGACGCTAGCTTCAAGAAGACTGACCCACACCAAGTTTTATTCCGTTCTTGGTCAAGAAAGAAAGAATGACTGATCGTGTGGACGAGTGCGCCACGGACTCTGGCAATCGACGGAAGCCAGGTGTAACGTCACGCCACGTCACGTCACGTCTGGTGTAACGTCACGTCACGTCACGTCTGGTGTAACGTCACGCCACGTCACGTCACGTCTGGTGTAACGTCACGTCACGTCTGGTGTAACGTCACGCCCGCCTGTCAGACGCTGGCTCTAGGACTGGCTCACACCCCGCATTATTACCTTCTCCATCCAGAAAGAATGATTATGTGGGCGAGTTGGCCGCTGAATCTGTCAGACGACACCCTCCCCTTCACCCTTCTCAAAAAGATATTGCCGGTAGAAGGAATTTTTATTTTTACATTCATGCACTTTTCACCCTAAGTACGCGTTTAACAAACGCAGAAAACAAGTCACCTTGCTCCATTCCTTTCTGACGATAGGTTTGGTTTCTCCACCTAAAACAAGACCCAAACAAACAAATGTATAAAAAACCGAAAGAAAGGAAATGCTGGTTGCAGCTTGTCTCTAAAGGTTGCATCCATTGACAGTTCTGACATAAACTCTTGTCTTGCACCAGAGAGACAGACCATAAACACCAAGTTAAAATTGCAGCCCGCAGGAAGAGCAGGGGAGTAGAGGGAAGACTACACCAGACTGTGGTGGTATCCACCGAGACAGCCATAATGCATACAGATAGGGTTTTAATAGAGCGCCAGATTAATGTCAGGTCCGAGAAGAAAAGGCCTTGCCTCCGCCGTTTGAAAGAAAATGGCAGCTGTGACGTAGTTTGTGGCATTCAGGGCGAGGCTGTGTTGTGTCCAGTCGAGTTACCGCCAATAGTTTAGTCAGGTGCCGCGAACATTAAAAACAAAGCAACAAAAACTGATGCACTTTTTTCTGACCCTATAGCCCTTTCGGTTGCGGATGTCGGCTGGTCCTCTTTGAAGCCGGGTGTACTGTTGATGGACTTGGGTTGAGGGTGGTGGCTGGGTTGGGATGGAGGTGAGCGTGGGTGTTGTTTTCCAAAAATATTTTGACCTCAGATGTAGTCTGGTTCTTATGGACCCCTGAGTCCACGTTCTTTGCAAAAGAATCTTCGCTCTCTCCCTACTTCCCTGCCTCTTGCATTTTTGCAGAGCGTTTCTAATTGGCAAATAAGAATTACCTGGTGAAAACATCCCCACTTCCTCTTTTTATCTGTTGTGACTGCATTTTCAATTATGATAATGACGAGTGATGAGAGGAAAAGGACTGAAACGACGACCATATTGGTAGTGGAGGTTGCTGCTGGTGTCTGAGTTGCTGACATGTCGAGAGGAACATGAAACATCCGCTTGTTGATGAGAGGATGATTTGTTCGTTATAGTTCCTTGAGTTGTACTGAAAGACAAACATACAGTTTGTGACAAATATAAAACAACAATAACAACTTTTTGCGACGGCTAACATACCGTCTTGTGAGCACATGCTCAGGGAAATGTGAGAAGTTCATTCAGAGTATGAAATAAAGTAAATCTGGGAGTACAAGGCAGCCTGAGTCAACAGAATTCATTTGCGTCTGAGCAGGTAACTGATAGGGAACCGACACCAACTCCATTGAGTGAACGCCAGCTTGATGTCACAAAACATACTGCCAGGGGTCACGATCAACATTTTAAGAGCCCCTGGCATGGTTAGTTGAGAAACTGGAGCAATGGGGTCTTGAATATTTATCAAGCTCAACTTCTCGAGTGCCAAACGCGGAGAACAATGAGATGCGCTTGAGGGAGAGTTTCATGTCAGGGCCAGAGATAGGGATGCTGACTGCTGACTTCTCACTGCACCCCGCTCGCCTGTGTGCATGCGCCCACGCACTACCTGCAGAGAGTACGTCGGTGACGTCACAATTCACGAGTGTTGGTCTCGGGATCACGTGACACTCTTTCACGATCGTCTTTAACCGAGACTTTAATTCACTGAGTCCATGTCACGAACAGTACAATCACTTGGAACGCATGCACATTCTTTCGATCAAATAATAATAAAAAAAAAATGCACCCTCAAACCCTCGTTTTGGCCGTCCAGGTCGTGATGTAACAGTTTCCTGGACGAAGGACTTTTAACTGACAACATGACGCACACCCTTCTGATAGTATTCGACTCATATCTACGTTCCAAACACGTTTGAAACACGTAATTCAAAAAATCCATGCGGAAGAAGGGGATTGAAACAACTATCTTCACTTCCGATCATTCAATAGAACGAATGATTTTCCTTCACACTGATTATTTTTTATTAATACGCAGTCGAGCACTACAAGAGATCAGAGCTGGGCCTGATTCTAAAGAAGTTTGTTTTTTTACACCAGGGCATGGATAACTAGCACACGAGCTTCAACCTGTGTGAAGTAGTGTTTTTCAATGTTCCCATTAATAATTAATATTAAGCTGTTTGCAAGGCGCGAATGAGCTGGTACGCCCTCGACACAAACGTTCATGACAATAGCCACACTAACTAACGAATCTCATTTATCTATATATATATAACAGTACAATAAGGTTTCATCTTGATTAGAGGAATTTACAGCAGGCGGGATTCAGAACCGGGTAGGTACATCTCACAGGGCAATGACCGACTTCGTGCTCGCCATGTAGAGATTTCCCAATTCTAGCCCTAAGCAATTACACTGGTGAGTCAGAGCTCGAGAATGTTCTTTTTTAACCCTTTATGTGTGGTAGTGTTTACAAACATGATGACAAGTTTGGGTTTCACGTGGACAGGTCCTCGACACTCCGCCATAAACTGAAAATGTTATGCCGCCGCCTTTCCACGCAATATCTGACCAGTAATAAAACAAAAAGAAAATGGTTTTGCAGGCGATTTCTCTTGCCAGAACTTTTCACACTATCATTTTGTAGCCAACAAGTTTAATAATAATAGTAATGTAACATAATAGAAGCTGATACCTGGCTGAAGGCTTTAGACTTGTCACGATGTTGTCGCCTGGCTTGATACAATGAAGACGCCATGTCCGTTATTCTCTCTCTCTTGTCTGTAATTCTCTGTTTAACTATTCTCCGTTCTCTAATTCTTCATTGTTCATTTTTATTTTCTCATTCTCATGTGGTTCCTCTCACAAACACACCCACGCACACGCAGAATGTTTGGTGTAATCAGTCGCTTCCACACCCCACCTTCATCCGGTTGCCAGCCCACTCTAACGACCTTTCATTTCATTTGTTAGTTTAAGTTGCCTAAGTTTACACGAATGCCAACGGACTCATCAAGGTATGTCTCGTAAAGGTAAAGCTAGAGAGAGAGAGAATAAATAAATCACGGATGTAAATAAATAATGGATATGTGACGTCCAGATATCGACCGAACGGGTAGATTATTTTTATTCTTGAAAACAGAGGAAGCCGGAAGTTATTGACGGTAGGAAGATACAGGTGTATTCATCAATATTTAGAAAGACTGGGGAAGATCAGGAAGAGAGAATAAAACACAAACACATACATACACACATGTTTCAGTTTTCCCATTGAAAGCAAGCCAAGAGTAAGAGAGTATACTATGAATTCCTGATATATTTAGAATTAATGTCAGGTAATGCTTTTGAAATCATCGGTTGAAGTGTTCGAAGCCTGAAGTGTTGCTTAGCCTGGTTTTCTTTATCTTATTTATTTTTTTTGTTTTTGAATTTCCTTCCGCTTGGAGGTCCAAGGCCATTGCCATTGTGTACGACCATCGCAGAAGTTCATGTTGCAAATCTTGGAGTCCATTACCCGGAGTGACTCACAGCTCGTTTCACATTATTGACTCATTGCTGCCACTACCCTGCTCTCAACGCTGGACTCTTAACAGTCTTTTACAGCACCCGGTTAGGATGTGACCCATTTGCCTCCCATATTTCACATCCTTAAGGAGCAGAACGCACAAGCTATTAATTCATACGGATATCCGCTTTTTCGATTTGAAAAATGTCGGGACCTTGGAGGGAAGCGAATTCTAAAATTGAGAAACTCAGGCAAACGTTCTGAGATCTGCAAACAGTCGCTGGTTAAATAATGAAATAGGTAAACATTTTATTTATTCATCTGCCTGACATTAAGGGATTTTTCCTTTCTTCCCACATATATTACAGGAAGTAGGGTTTCAAACCTTTGACCGGTATTGAAGACCTACCAACGCAGTACATCCTGACATCCGGGCTTTTCTCTCCATTATTCACAAGGTTAATCTGCTGTCTGGAGCTGTCAGAAGCTGAAATATGAGTATATCGCCCCTTCCAAAACGAACCTTATGGAGGGAATTTACATCCAGGAGTTTTCTCTTCGCATCCCACAAAAAAAAAAAAAAACCTCCGCTGACCTTAGTTGTTTACGGGTGTGCGATTGGTGCAGGGGTAGTTTCCCACCTTACCCGAGAGGTAACCATGCCCGGGATGACCAATAAATCAACGTAGGTATGGAACCCAGTGATGACGTGTTCACCAAAGTAAAATGTCTGTCATAGGTGGCGTACAACATGTCACGTGTGATTGAACACACTTGCGCAGGAGCCTGGGTAAATTCATCATCAGATGCTGCTCGTTACTCACACTGCCTTCAGCTGGTTACATACCTTGTTGTAGTTGGATTCCCCTATGGCCTCGAATTCTGTTTACAAAGACTTACCTGTGAAGGCAGTGTAAACCCTAAAGACTTTCAAAACACAAACCAAGGCCACAATGAAACAGAGGTTTAAGAGAACAGATGGAGGGTGAAGGGAGGAGTATTCTTTTGATACTCATGGTGTTGCGAGGATTTCCAGGACGCACGTCCCGGCATGAAACACTCCGTTCGTTTGCCGGACACTTCACCTTGTTGACCGGTCATGTTTGCCGGACACTTTAAACAGTTGACCGATAGGATGTGAGTGCGTGCGCACTTGCTTTTTTTTTTCTCTCTCTTTCTCATCACCTCTTCCTTTCTCTGTTCAGTTGCGCTCCCTGCCTGAAACATCGGCAGCTGCTTCTCATCACAGAGGTCTCCGACGTGAAACAACGCACGTGCGAAAAAGCGTTTGGAGGGGAGGGGAGGGTCGTCGAGGATGGGTAAACAATCTAAAGAATAAACGAATAGTGATATACAGTGGAAAAATTTTGCCCGAGCGAACAGCGTGGGTGTTACAAAAACACAAAAATGGAGGAGTAAACGAGGGATGACGTACAGCTCCACCACGTAGTCCACGTACCGTTCCCCGTCTCGTCGCAGTCTCTCTCTCTCCTCCCAACCCTCCTTCCCTCCTCACCTTTCCCGGCGTTGCCTTGGCAGCCGTCAACATCGACTCGCTTCCGCCTTGGCCACCGTGCGTCGTTAATCATTGGCCGTGACTGGGACCTGCCGATTCCACTGACCTGACCTTCCACAGGTTCGGCGCCTTCCGTAGAGTCCGGCATCAACCGAACACAAAGTGCAGGCTGAAAAAAAAAAAAAATTAAGTAAAGCACTTTTTTTTTTTCGCCGAGAACATGTCAGGCTTCTTCGCTTGTCCTCTTGTTATTGCATACAGCTTCTGCGCAGGCGCGATGACGTTACGCAGGCGTGCGCATTAATCATCCTCTGTGCACGCGCTTAGCCAGTCACGTTCTTAAAGGAACGTTAATTTTCCAGGACGGGGTCTCCAAGCTGCGGCTACAGGCCGAGAGAAACACTTGGACTGGGAGGGACAAAACCCCGTTGCACTCCGGGCGACGTTGTCCCCTGACACTGTGGCACTTGTCAGTTGAAAGTTTATAAAATCCATGACTGGTCCCACGGCGACACTAAAAATTTGATATTTGTAAGATTTGTTTGTATTCTGTAGACATCAGCTTCCTCACATGCACGCGCGAACTATTCAGTTTTTTTCCTCCCATTGAGACGAGCAGCGTTGCCAGATGACTGACCTTTGAACTAAGCAAGCAGGCAAGCAGATTAGGTGTTGTACTTGTCTGTACGGATAGTAAAGCTGGTCTACATGATGATGGAGAGTTATCAGGTTTTGAGAGGAGGGTTTCAATGTTAAAAAAAAAAAAGACTCCCTTGATTTAAGTTGGGGATTAAAAAAAATTGTTCTGTCTCATTTTTACAAATGATGGAGACTTGAAAAAAGAGTGCTTCTATTTATTTTTTTTTTTTTTGGAGGCGAGGGGGCAATATTGTGGGCATCATGGTTTTCATTTGTGCTAAACTACAACACTGCTTTTAAGCTGTTAACATTTGCTTTCATTTTCACGATTGACATTCTGGAGCTTTGGCATTTGTCTTAACAGTTACACTCTGCCCTCGTCAGAAAACCTAGAGTTCTTCAGAATTACATGATGCTAAGTATTTCTCTGTTACTTATGTTTTGTTCTCTGTTTCAGATGCTGCAGTGGCGATAAAGGTGAGTACTCTTTGCTTTTCCTCCCCGAGGGTTTGTCTTTTCAGTCGCTTGTATGTATGTCCATTCGTCGTTGTATCTATTTGTTGTATCTATCTCTCAGTCTCTCTCTGACATCCAGACGTGGGAAGGAGAGGTAGAAATGAGAGAGAGAGCATGAAAGCATATTTTCAAGTCAACTTTGAACCGTGTGTGATCTTGGTTTTCATGGGTATCGATACGAAGATGGATAATCTCTGTTCACTTTTGTTCAATAGTCCAAAAAAAAAAAAAAAAAGGACACGCATGTCTGTGTGTCTGTGAATTGTCCTCGCGCATTTAAGCACTTTATTCTTATTCCAGGCAAGCGCGTGCGTGTTTGTGCTTCAGCACGTGGGCTCTATATTAGCATTGCAGGTTTCGATGTAACCAATGTGCTGTCACACCCGCACCCATATATTTACACCTGAAACCGCCCATTGCCTCCCCGTCAACACCCGTCAGTTATTTCCCCTTGCCCACCCCTCTCGTCGGCCTCTGGGACCAAGTTTGCTTTTCAGGACAGAAGAGCTTCATTTCATTCTCCCATCTGTCTTGCACTTTTGCATGCGAATTTAGCATTTTTCCACCCCCGTGCAAAGAGAGGAAAATGTTGGGTATCGACAGGTCGTAAAATTGAACTGACATAGAAAAGAGAGAGAGAGAAGAGAAGAAGAAGGAAAATCGTGGCAGCTTCAACTTGTGCCTTTGCTCCTATCTAATCAAGCGTACGCACTCTCTGTAAAGATGTGGGCGTTGGCGGAATTTCAAGCCAACGGGTAACGCCTTTCTGGAGATTTCTTCCGGCGTTTGGAGGGAGACAGGAACAAGAAATTCTCGTTCTATCGTGAGATCTCGCCGCGTTATTGCGCCCTGCAGTTCTGCTTCTTGTAAACGAAAGTGAACACGAGAGCTTTAACCCTCTCTCCCCAACCACCCCAAAGTGTACTAAACTGAAAGGTCCGTTTTCCCCCCATCCCGTGTTGGGGGTTAATGCCGGAAGTTCTTTCTTTAAAATGGAGACGTGTGCAAGAAAGACGAAAAAAAAAATGTTGAAAGTCGGGTACAGGCGGGTGAGACCGATACCACAGTCACAACAGCATCAAACATTTCACGGGTGTTTACTGTCGGGTATACGGGTGCTTACCGTGTTTGTGGAGGGCGCACACTTGGCGGTACGTGGCTTTGATCGCCTTGTTAACAGGTTACAGCCTTGACATGAAATCCGGGGCCTCGTGCTGGATCGATGGACTAGTCGATCAGGAAAAATGTGATCACGTGACCATACGAGCGCAAAATGCAGTGAAACGAAAGACAGGCAAGGAGAGCTCTGGGCAGCTGTACATTTTATAGAAAGAAAACAAAAAAATCAACGAAACGAAAAAAAAATGTTGAAATTCATGGCTCAGTTAAGCCTTTTGCTACTCTGGAGATGCCGTGTCATTTTTTTCGCCTTAATTCTTGAGATTTAAGAATGGGGACCGTTCCTGGAAAGGAAATTTTGGGGGATTGATGAATGCATTGGCTAGCAGTGTTTAACTCCTCCCGATTCTACTCCCCTCCACCCTATGAGAGAAAGAGAGAGAGAGTAACATTTGCGTGCATATCTCTGGTAGGCTAACGCTTTTTCCTCGCTGTATGCATCTTCATCCTCCCTCGACGAAGCAAGCGAAACGAAGAATCTGCTTGGAGTCAAATTGAGGCAATTTTAGACACAAGAGAGAGAGAGAGAAAAGCCGTTGTTGAGGAGGAAGGGAGAAGATAGAGGAAAGAAGAAAAAGAAAGAAAAAAAAAGAAAAAATCTACTTACATTCACAAGTGTTGTTTTCTCTTGCCATGGCCTCGTCTGCAAGTTTTGAAGACATTTTTCAGTTGTCGCCTGGAGTTGTTTGTTGACAAGGCTTCAGGACGGACATTAAAAAAGCTTGAGTTTTTAGAGTGATGCGCTAAATACTGTTTCTGTCTAAAGGGAAAATGCACGAGGAAGTTTTTCTTGTAAGACTGACATTTAGTTTCTTTACCCACTTGAACTTCTTTCCGTAGTTTCTTCACTGATTCGGTCCATTTATGTAAGAACGGCACGAGTGTTGCAGCTAAAGGTATAAACGGGTCCATTCTTCAATACTTATATATATATAATATTTAAATAAAATTTATCCTTTATAGGAAAGACATTAAGAGCCTCTATTTTTTTAAAGTTTATATCTTGGTCATGGTGCTTCAGTTTATTCGAAGACAAGTAGTCTTTGACAAACAGTAAACAAAAACAATACTTTTGGTAAAGTTCTCAGCCGGAACACACCAACCGGCGTACCTGTGAGGTGAGCAGACTGTTTCTGACAACTTACAATGGTTGAGATTCATGTCGAGGCTGTAACCTATCACTGCAGGCTTCACCGGCCTGTACATCAGAAACCCAGGTGGCCGAACATGAAACACAAAATCATTCATTGTGACGGGTTGGGGTTCGTGTGAAGGAATGACAGGGCGGGGAAGAGTTTGTGTAATCTTGTATTTAGGGACAGCTGTATACCTCCCCGAAGGCAGCAGTTAATGTGACCCAGCCTCAAGAAAAATGATGTTCACTGCCTGCTTATGAATTTTTAAAGCCGGTTGCTGGAGCAGATGAAGTTGCAGCTTTCATGTTCATTACCATCTGGACGATAATGAGAGCACACAAATAAACATAACAGACGCACTGCCGTTAGAACTGATGCACAACATGCATTAATGTACTCACGAGTACTTTCAAATACATTTCTGTAATTACACAGCAACACATATATAAATAATGAAAATAATATTGTTGTAAACATTCTTACGCCCAGATATCCATTCTAGGCTTTATTGTACCCTGTTCTAGGGACTGGTAAGGCTGGCAAGCGCGTGCGACGTTGCATTCGTTTGATGTTTGTGCGAATTCATCGAAAGGGCGGGGTGGCGTGGGAGTATGTGTCATGGGAATTGGGTGGGGAAGGACAGAGGAAGCGGACGCACAAAGAATGCACATAAAACAAACAAAAATAAAAAAAAAACCCACCCAAATAAACAAAGAACGGACTTCTTTGTGCAACTCGTGTTAGCAAGTCTTATTGTCTTCACAGACCGCGTGAATACTGTGTTTTTGTCACGGCCCTATCCTCCATTTCGTCCTCTAAACCTCCTCCTCAGCTCCCTCTGAGCTTAAACGCTGGCAAACCACCTTATTATGACAAAATTGTGCAGCATCGGTGTAACCTTCACCACCCTCTGTCAATTCTCGCCCTTCTCCTCCTCCACAATCCCTTCCGCTCGTCTTCCGTCGGGAGGTATGACGTCATTGCTCACCGCCCTCGTTAGAGTCTCATTAAGTCTCGCACTTTCCTGGAGAGGCCCTTCAAGTATTGTTGCTGTGCTGAAACAGCCTCGTCTTCGCCCCTTATTTCCCATTAGACATATTTTGCGTCATTCAACATGGTCGCGTTCTCGACATTACAGTGTGGACGATTAAAATAAAAATTAATTTGTACAATTTAATTTAGTTTTGATTTGTCAGCTACAGTAACTTTTTTGTCTGAAAAGTTTTACTTTAACTTACAACTGCTAAGCTAACTCGGCGGTTATATGTTTCATAAACTTTTTTAAACTGAGAGGTTTTAGTTATAGGGCATTCATGACAGTTTTACCCGTTAGTTTCTGATAAATGTTGCTGACATCATTATATCTTCTTAAAATCATCTGCAGTTTTGATGTATTATATTGGAACCGTTAAATTTTAATACACGCGATACTTTTTTCTGCATGAGCATGTTCAATACTGAGGCCATTTTTGTTCGATTGGATAATAGGTAATTAAAGCTCTTTCATTTACACATCATTTCGCAAACTGGTGCACTCATCACTATCTGATGTTTATCCGAACTCGACCAAGCTAAGCGAAGTGTAAACTGAAGTAATTGCTGTTTGGAGCTTTGGGTTGCGGCTTCCTGTTTTGAGAAAATATGAGAAAATATCGATCTCAGGCATGTTTTTGACGTTTCAGAGGACGGTCCTAAGCCACAGCTTACAGATTTGATTGAAGGAAAGCTTTGTCAGGGAGGAGGGAAAAAACTCACAACCTGTTTTTTAATGGTTCGCAACGCTGGCAGCAGTTGGAGATGGTCCTGAATACTAGCAATCTTTGCTCGCTAGAAATTTAATGAAGCATTTGCGAATGGCCAGGTTTCAGATGGACTGAAAGACGACTAGTCGTGGAAAGGTCAGAGGTGAGGTGAGAAGCTGAAGCGGCACGTTGTCCGGCAACTGAAGATGACGTTAACGAGCGAGGGTGGGTACAGGGAGGTAACTCTCCATCCACCCCACGTCCCCTCCCATCCTACACCCACCTCCTTTCCCTTAAAAAAAAAATTGTGCAGGTCAGGAAAAGCGTTTTGAAGCTCTGTGCATGACCAGCGCAGCTCTAGCTCAGGGTGTGGTGAAAGATGGAGTCGGAGGTTGGTAGGCACCTCAGACGCCGGCGGAACAGGAAAGCGCTGGTGATAACGGTAAAACAAAAGTGGGGCAGGCACAAGTTTTGAGAGAGATGGAGGAAAGGTGAAGGCCAGATAGATAAAGGAGGGTCTGTGCGGAAGTGTGTCTGCGAGGTGTGGTTGAAGACGGTGTACTGCCAGTTCTTGACCCCTAACCCCTCTGCCCCCGAAACCCTTATAAAATATTGTTACTGAGGTTAGAGTGGAGGGTGGAGAGAAGGGGTTTGGTTCTGAAAGGGCAGGTTTGGTAAAGATGGAACTGCAGAACTGGAATGAAACTTGCATCAGTTGGTATGAGAAGGAAGTTGTGGAGGAGGGGTTGACAGAGCGAGGACGGACTTCAAAAAAAGAAACGCGTGGACAGGTAGGGAATCACTGAGAAATCACTGGGGAATCACTGAGACTGGCCGTTGTCACCAGCACATTCCCCTCCACCTTCTGTTCCACCTGAGCTTGGCATTAAGCCTCAGCTCACAGAGGGTGGGGAGGAAATGCACCGAGAGGACTCTTTGATGTCTGGAAATGTGAACATCAGGTAACTATGCTCACGCCAGGTCACTAAGGTCACATTAGTGTGTCTGATTCACGTCAGGCTACATCAGACATCCTCAAATATCATGTTCCAGGACAAACAGGAGCAGCTGTTCCTTAACCACATTGATCACTCTCACGAACAAAAATAAAAATAAAAGAAAAAAGTTTTCCCGATCCAAAGTACAGTTGATGCTTGGCTTGGAAATAGCATTTAAAAGGCACAGACAAGACAAAATTTGTTTAGACTTTGTGGAGACAAGGGGTAGTGGTGGTGGTTGTGTGAAGGAATAAGCGATGGAGAGAAGGGTGTGGAAGTGTGTGTCGGTAATCAAGAGACGAGCGACGATGTTATGGAGACCTTAAGGATTGCAGTCTGCGTCCTGTAGCGTCTTGCAGGCGATGACCATGTCTGAGTGTGACAGGCCGGCGTGCAGCCATCAAACATTCATGGCACGGAGACCGCAACTTCGGGACAGCATCACTGGGAGGAAAAGTACCTGCTGGGCGGAAAATCATTGTTGGAAGAAAGTTTGTCGGTGTGAAGGTGGAGTGAGGAGGAGGAGAAGGAGGAGGAGAAAGGGGAGTGTAGGGGAGACGGAGGGACGAAGCCACAGACAAGACGGAGGAGCATGGTCGGGTTCGGGCTCAACTGTGCGAACTAGTAATCGACTGCAATTTAGCGACCAGTAGAATCCTCCACCTTCCCTCCATCTTACTGTCCCCGCGTGCTTGTCTGCTGAAAAGGGTTGGGTATGTTTTTGACGATGGTTCAAATAGAAGAATCTTGTGATGCTTCTGCAAATCTGTAAGAATAGTCCCCCTCCCTCCTTATTTAAAGTACAGACAATTATATTAAACCTTTTGGGATGTATACATCTTTGCACCAGTCACCTAGTAGTATCATCATGAACTCGGTTTGCTTCAGAAGTTCAAGTAATAAGAAGTCATCTCTTGATATTTTATTTTTTTTCCTATTGTCCTTAAGTTCATAAAACATTTTAGCGATGAATTAAATAATTGCACCTAAGATTTCCCACTTGCATACCCCCTTTGGGTGTAATTTTCCACTTGGTCACACAAAAAGTTTTATAAGAATATGATATTAAAGTTTTTTTTAATGTAAAGGTCAAAGCCCATTTTTCATGATTAGTTTCACAGTCAGACAGTCAGACTTCACCATACTACTAAGCAGCCATTTCCCGTTGACAATCGTAAAGATTGATTTCCTCACTCGACTACTTCTCGTGAACTCTGTATTGTTCTTGTGACACTGAGTTCAGAGAAGCCCTGGTGGCGAGCATCACTAAACAAACACAACAGGAAGCTAAGGTCTTTCTCTAAAATAATTTGTGTCAGAAAGGTCAGTTCAATTGAGAGAAGACAGAAGAGAAGATTTTGGATTGGACAAAAAAACAAAACAAACTAGTACTAAACGATAATGACAGAAGGGAGAGACGGAAGAGAGAAGAAGACAAGCAGGGAGAAGGAGGACCTATACTTCTCTGTTGACCTTGTTCAACGGTGGCTATCAACAACCAGAAATACATGCAAATCCATGTTTTTATCCTCTGCACTATTCTTTTCCCTTGTCACCAGTCCAACACATTGTTAACTTTTCATGCAAACGCAGCAGCGCTTCATTTTATGAGCGCCATTTGGCCCGGAAGCTAAAAACTGGAACGGAAGCCAATTCCCAGCTTCCTTGTGCACAACACCCCGCCTTGTCAACGGGGTGGGTGGCTAAGAAGGACTGCCACTGGCTTGGCTTTTGTTGGCATAAGCATGGCGAAGACACACAAGAGTCCTTGGTTCAAGCGACAGAGGAGGAGGGGAGCAACCGTTGGAAATTGTGCTGTGGGCATCGGAGAACGGGGAGGAGTGGATGTGAGAGAAGTTGGGGTGGGTAGGTGGGGAGAGAAGAAAGTTTGGGTGGTTAATGAAAGAGGAAAAGTTGTATGCTGGAATGAAGTAGATTCTTCACAAGCGCGAGTGCTGCAGGCATCCACTACTCTTAGAGACAATTGATGAAATCATAAATGATATTATTATTATTACGTAATCTTAAATCCTTTTTAGAGCCTATCCTTATCCCACACATGTAATAAATAATTTATTTATTATGTTTAGTGTCTTATCATATCTCCTCTCCAGTCCCTATAAGAGAGAGGCAGTAAGCACACCCAAAACAATTTCCTGCAGAGTTATCCATCCCGGTATTGACTGCGCAAATAATAATTCGAAAAAAAAGTCACGCATCGAAATATAAAGGAAGCGAATCCCTCGATAGAATGTCGAGCATAAACCCGTTAAAAAGAGGTACACAAACACCCTTAGCTGCTCATTGTCAGTCTCACTCCACGTCACACCCAGAGAAGTCCAAATGAAGTCTGGCCACAACGGGACGTCACTCAATCGACTTTTCAATCTGCTAATGCCGGGAAGGGAGAGCATCGCGCCTTTAACTGCTGCGCTGGCCCTTAAGGGCGCTGGCTCCGATGGCTTTTATTGCATCGCCGGGATCTACCAACGGCTTTTTCCACACACCCGCTGACCTGCGCGGCGGTGGGGCGGCTCGCATGTGTGAACACCTTTGTTAGGACTTTGCAAGCACGCGCGTGAAAGGACGGCAGCGCGCGCAAATCGTGTTAGACTGCGCATGCTCATCACGTCTTGGAGGTTGTGGGGGCGGGGGAGGTGATAATGATGACGGTGTGGAGGGAGATGATGATGATGACCGTGGCTGTTGGACATCTACCGCAAATACAGAGTGGGGGCGGTACTCCGGTCACTACGTGACGTCACAGTAAACAGGGGAGATGGGGCTCTTTGACGTCATCGTGTGCACAACACGTCACAGCAGATGGAAGATTGTTCTCTAATGTCATCCCTCGTCGAGAAGGATAAGGGTACAGTGTCCTGGATGGCTAAGTCTGACTTGCAGACAGTTTTAACGGATTAGTGGGGTTCAAAACAGTTTAATAATTATAGATGAAGTAGTGCAAGACATTATTTCCACATAATCTGAGTGAATATACTACTTCCGTTCTCGATATACAGCGCCTTCTAACATCACGTGCACATAAATAATAAGTACTTATGAGTAAAGTTTGTACACAGATACGCCTAATATGATCCAAGCTCTCCTACTGGCTGCGGCCCCACCCCGTACAATGCTGACGTATGTGTTGTTGACTGCTGCGTGTCAACCTTGGTGTCTGGGCCCTAATGGGACGTGTGAAGTCTGGGCCCTAACGTCCACGTGTGAAGTGTATTTAGGAACTGTACAATACTTTTATAGATTACTGTTCACATAATGCTGTTAAATCATATCCCTGTGTAACATCCATTAAAGAAAAACATTCCTACATAGACACGTGCACGAGCTTTTCCACTTCATTGCCTCTGGCAGACAGCTCACCTTTAAGCAACGTGTCGGTTGAGGTTAGCTAAACAGACACAGACATACTAGGTATCTTTCTTGCTTTTGAAGTTTGCTGGCGGACATCAAGCCGGCTGATAGAGATGTGAGTTGGTCTGAAGCTGCAGAAGGTTGCAACTGTCGGCCGTCTTCTATCGTCTTCTAACACGAGGTTGTTGTTGCCGCACGAGCCTGACATGCATTCTTTATGGAGCAGGTTCTCTTTGAAGGCAGCATCTTCAGATTGTTCGTAGGGAGCATTAATGCAGGTCTGTGTTTTGTTCAAATTGCAGATGGGCCCAAGACGCCTTCCATTTTCAGCCATTGACGTAGTCAGGGATCCTGGAATGAGTGCTGAGATTTGTTTTTGAAACCGATTACCCGCTTGTTTGTTTTTTTTTTCTTCTGTACGTTTATTTGTTAAATTCTTCCCCATTTTCTTCTCTCCTTTTTTTTAAACTGTGGTGGAATACGAAAATGGCAGACTGTACGGTGAATGCTTTTTTTCTTTACTTTGGCAGTTGGTTTGCAGTAAGGGTGGTTGCTGCAGGATAATGCTCACGTATAGAAACACATGGCCGTAGTTATAACAAGTGTATGTTATGGCAGATGTCGAGGTTCTAGCGAGGGTTGGTTCCAGAAGCGGACTCAAACCTTGCACAATATTACACGTTGGTGGACGCGCGGAGACTTGCTGTTGTTCCTCGTGCCTACGACTCCACGCCAAGCAAAAGCTTTTAGACAAAGGTTTTCTGCCAGCCCCTAAAAAATAGCTCTTCCGTGTTTCCCACAATGTCGCCAGCTAAATCGTCTGCAGACCATCATGCATCTAACGTGATATACATGTATAGTTTTTTTTCTCGCCTCGTAATTTCTGAGAAAAAGTGAAATAAGTTTTAAAAAGTGAGATACTTTTTTTTTGTCAGCTACTCAGGTTCTTAAAGGACCGGTGAAATTTTTGTTTCTTTTCGCGTGAGCTGTTTTCGTGAGGAAGGCCAGAGCAACACTGCGGCACGAGATGCACGGCACAGAGCGTCAGCATGCTATGCCATATCCCCTGCTATATGACGTCATAGTCATCATGCTATGCCACATCCCCTGCTGTATGACGTCATAGTCAGCATGCTATGCCGCATCCCTTGCTGTATGACGTCATAGCATCATGCTATGCCACATCCCTTGCTGTATGACGTCATGGAATGTGACATGTCAGATCGACTGCGAGCCTAACTACAAAGACGTTGAGTAGGTTAAGGTGGGGGAAGTGGTGTAGCTAAAAGCCTAGATAACAAAACGATACAAACTTTAAATGCAATAATCAACATTGAGACGATTGTTTGCTTGGTGCAGCTTCTAACACAAGTGAAGGTTGTTAGAGAGAGTTTAGCTGTTGAGAAGGAAACGTTCCGGTTTATTCTCCTTTTTTTTTTTTTGAAACTTCTGTTGGTCATCTCTCATTTGCGATATTTTAATATCGTGTTTAAATGAGATAAGTTAAAGTATAAAATTAACACTAAAATAAATGTATACCGCTAGTACAGCTATTTACAACAACAACAACAGAAACAACAACAGCAATATTCAATAGTAAGAGTGACCGTTATTATGTATTAGACAAAACGACTTGCATTGCGATTTTAACCTATCAGCAAATAAAGTGGACGGTAAACAAACTTTAGAACCATTAATGCAGTACAGGATGAAAGAGAGAGAGAGTGCGCGCGCGTGTGCGTGTGTGTGTGCATGTCAGAGCATGGAAAATTATTTTACAAAAGTGAGGTGGCTTTTGTAAACCTCTACAAAGCCTGGCTGTGGCTGGGTCACACCATTGTTGTTATTTGCTACCAAGCCTCTCCCGACACCGGCTGTGGACTGGAGATGAAAGAGGTGCAGGTGCTGGCACGACACTTTCAATGAGGTCGACTGCATTCTGGCTCAGGATTCATATTCACCATTTTTTTCTCCACATTATTGACCAGCCTGGTATGGTTAAATTCCATTTCACGGCACACATATGGTCGCGTGGAGACTGTCCTGCCGCCCAGCGCAATGCCGGCGTTAAAAAGTTAGGAAAACTTTTCACCATGCTTTGATGATTTTCTTCATGGAAAGTAAATTGCATTCGTGATCCTCCACCAGCCAGTGTTATTCACTCATCGACTTCATATCTGTTGGGAGGAAAAATTAAATATAAAAAAAAACTGTTTTCGCGTGTTGTCTTGGCAACGCGCGGACGAGTTTAGTAAAGCTATGCAGCGACTGTTGCTGTGGATGCTGGGAAAGCTGAGGATGCTGACGGGAAATTACAAGAATGTGCGTGCGCACGTGCACCCTTGAGGATGAAAGCAGGATGTGGTGGGTGATGGTGGAGGCTGGGATATGATTGCAGGCGCATGTTAGTGGCGAATATTGTTTACTCGGGTATCCAGGCTTGTACATTGCGATATCACCGTGAAACAAAGCTGATGATGACAGGTCTGTTTACCTTCACAGATTCCTCGTGATTACCACGAATTACCGGATTTAAGGCCAAAACATTTGCTTGATTAAACAAACTGAAGATTACAGGTTCACAAACCCCGGGATTACATTGCTTGTTTTGTGGGTATTGGTTGGCCATCCTAAGGATATATAGTCTGTATTTGTAAGTTCATTCGCACAGAAAGACCAAGGCACTCGTCTCGCTTGTTAACACTTTGACCTGCATCTGCGAAATTAAACAAAAAAAACAAAACAATTTTTTGGGAATTTTTTTCCTATAAAGTATATCCAGCTATTACGAGTATCACCGTCCCACCATCGTTTCCACTGTTTCAAGATGTAGCGACTGAGGACACAGCAAGATGTTGTCGAGGACCCGATGGCTGGTCCTTGTTAAAATTGTCGACCACTTGCCCTCGTACACTAACAAATTAGTTGCATTACTGCTGGGGTCAGAAAGACAGCCAAGGTGCGAGGTCAGACATTGTCGTTAGATAGTGGTTTGGATTGAAAGGTCTACTTGGCTGCACATTTAACGACTGGGTGAAATATATCTCTCCTAAATCTGGGCAGCAGTGAGTATCCTCAAGATATATTAACTGGAAAAAATCGTCTAGTAGTCTAGAAATACAAGTTCGTGGAAAGATGCTCCAAAACATCTGTCCTTTGCATCATAGGTTTAAGAGAACGTATCATAAGTAATTGTTCTTCGTCGCCGATGATGATGATGATGATAATAATAAAATCATTCTCTATTCCTTTCATCTCACTAAATTATTATACATGTAGCATATTTTTCGTGCACTTTGGCCGGCTCCTCACATCACACTTGTCGCCTCTCGATCCAACATTTTTACACAAGGTGAAAAATCTTTAACATGCATTCAATCCCTTGTTAAGAAGAAAAGCGCCTTTCTAGAATTTTGTAATTATCACACATTTCTGACTTAACCCTGCTTTGGCATCAGCTCTGTATGAAAAGAATCCGCAAAAATAAGTATTGGAGCATGCACTCGCCTATATGGACCAGGCACATACATAGCTTCAGCGACAGAAATGAAGATGCTGGGTATTACGGAGACAAGCCAGCATCGTCCTCGCTAACAATGGTAGTTAGACACCCCCTCGTTTTTCTCTCGTTTAGCGAGGAAAGTCGAAATATTTATAGCGCTAATACCACGTGACAAACTAGGCCGACAGCCGTTGCTGGTTATTTCAAAAGGCGCTTAGAAGATAACGGTGTCTTCCAGGCCGATTTTGCGCTAACAAGGACCCGGCGTCTGTTGCTATGGAAACGCTGACAGGATGGAGGGAGGATGGAAGGAAGGGTGGGGAGAGGCAGCAGCGATGGATTGTTTGTCGGCGGTATTGAAAACAGCTGACAGGATAATTTTCACAGGGAGAACTATCATTGTGTTGAAAGCCTGACCTTTTTTATGGCTGATGTCAAACAAAGTATGTGTGTGATGGAAACCATTTTTTTCTTGCTCTTTAGACAGCGATACAAATATCGTACTGACAATGTACTGAGTGTTTGATAGGATGACTTTTGATGTTGTTGTTGGAAGACGGTTGATTGTCACACAACGCTGTCGTTGTCGTTAACAAACTGGATCGTCTGGGGGAAATAATTTTAGTTCGAAAAGACTGTGTAATGGGTGATTTGGGGAATGCAATAAAATATTTTAAACAAAGGATACATAAAATGCAGGGTTAGCAATGATGTGCACGGTATGTAAAAGATAAGCAAAAAGAGATGACACTTATCTTTGTAAACGACACGGAACAAAGGTAGGTATATTATACAAGATACTTGACAGACAAAGAAAGGGTTAGTCACATGGTACTGGTATCTTGACAACAACAAAAGTGAAAAAAACACATCGTTGCCTCTTGTCACTGGTCGTTTCCTCCGTTTTGACTCCGAAACATACCCTACAATTTTTTTTTTTTTTTTTTTTGGAGTGGGGGAGAGTTTTGGGGTCGGGTCACTACGTGCGAGGATTCGATCTCTTACGACCTAGTTCCCCTCCTCTCTCTCACCCCTCCCCCCTATTACCATCCCCGATCGGCGAACAGGAGAGGGAGAGTTAATTCTCTCGGAGGAAGATTGGCAGACCGGTCTAAACATCGATGAGAAGGGGCTGGATAAATCAATCTGCAAAGAAAACTTAAGGTCCAGGAAGGCGGCCAACACTCGCAGCTCTGAATGCCGCCTTTCCATGCCACGTCATTGATCGCGAGATGGACGATCCCCTCCTCGCCGATGCTTAAGCCCATTGAGAAGGCGTTGTACAAGGCAAATTACTTTGAAGTGAAGCCTCTGATTTTTTTCTCCTTTCTTTCTTTCTTCCAATTTGATTTGGTAATTTTTCCGTTCTTTAGTTCCTTTGTTGTTAGATGGGAAAGCTTGTGAAAGAAGAAGAAAAGGAATAGTGATGTAGTACTTACATTACAACAAATGATACGTACATGTACCTGGCTTGTAGCCTGAATTTTTAAAAAAAATAGAAGAATAAGATACTCCTTGGTAACATTTTTTTTTCTTTCCTCGTTCGCATAAACTAGTCTTAGAGCGTTGCAAGAAGAGAATCCTTGGCAAACGAAGATGACTTTTGACCTTTTTTTTTTCTTTTCTCCTTCACGAGTTCAACGCCCTCAAGCTCGTGTTCGTTGATCTCGGATACGTTCATCATTTTATCCACTTATTTCTGGTTCTGTTACTCATTTAGCTACACTGCTTCTCATCCTATTTGTCTTTCGTCCTTGGCATTGTTTTACAACTGTCGACAAGCCCAGTTAGTGGAGGTGACAAGAAAAACACAGACCGTGACCGTTGTTAACAGTCTCGGTTGACTGATGCCAGCCCCGAGGGTCCGCCCTAACGACCACAAAGGTGAGAAGGTTCGGGTGGTGGGCAGTTAATTATGAGGTTGTTTTGATCACTTATCTGTACCCCACGTCCCTAACTGTTCTTCTGCTTCATCAACGCTACGTGTGATTGGAGAGTTTGTCGAGAGTAAGAGACATGCCAAACGTTTTGCTGCTGTTTGTTGATAACTCTAACTCATCTCCTTCTGAGCATTTTCTTGGCAGCTACAGACTGAATACATACCGGGACGTCACTTGTGCTTATTGACAAAATATTTACTCGCCCTCTCTCTCACTGTCTCTATGTTAAAACATCTCTCTCTCTCATCACTCTCTCACACACTGTTGTAATAAAATATTTTTTTTAAAGCCTAGTGTGAAGCTGGTGCATCAGTTGTTGAAAGTTATTTTAGATTCTGCGGCTTTGGTGGTTGTGTAGTGGGGAGAGTGTGTCTAGAGGGCAACTTAGTTTAGAGTTAGACTTTCACGTCTGCAGCTCAGTTAACGAGTATTTTTTTTTTTTTTCGTCGTCTGTCTGCTGCTTTGCCTATCGTTTCCAGAAGACACGTGTTTCCCTTGAGAAGCACTTTTATCAAAGATTTATTTGTATAATCAGCTCTCGGTTGACGCGCTGAGAGAGCCACTTCCGAGATGACTGCTGTGTGTTCACGAGTTTGGTGCCAGAAAATGGACCTTTAGAGGCTGTAAAGAATAGCTTTGTGTGTCTCTCCACCAAAGTTTATTCCCTCGTTCACTCCGCACGGCATTGAACGTGGGGACACGAGATGGTTCAAAACTGGACGCGGGTGCGAGGATTTGGATGTATGGTCTTCAGACCTCGGAGGACAATTCATCAGTGGCAGACCCTTGGGGACCAGCGTGGCTAGTGAAATATTTCCATGTTTTAACTTGGTCAGGTCTCGGAAACAAAGAGTGTAAAGCTGATCTTTCGGTGAGTCTGCATCAGGCATGGCTTCTGTCCAGGGAGATGACAGATTAATGTCCGAGACGGTCACGATCTCGTATCAATATGGACTTGTCTGTGCTTGAGACTTCTGACACCGACTCGTATAAATATAATGCGATTGTCACTTGTAGGACACTGTGTACCCTGTTAAGAAGACCCCTTAGTCAATGTTCTGTTAATCCTGATGCTGGTCGCTCTGTGTCCGGATAATGGAGATAACTACAGTCCACATCAGTTAACGACTATTTTTTGCAAATATACTTCACTAGTGCAAACATTTATAAACATTCACAAATTAATACATGTAGCTACATGTAACGGTAGCTAATAATAATAATAGCTGTCCCACAGCTGACTCCTAGTAACAAATAAATTTCAAAAAATTCTGGAATTGATCCCGTTTGCGAACTCACTAGTTCCCCCCTCCCATCTAGAGTAGCAGTTCTTGAGTAGAAAATTTTCAAAGCAGATGCAAGTACAGTCAGGTGCAGACGCTCACGTCCAACCCAAACTACAAAAATCCGCAAAACTGCAAACAGGTGGTGTGGTGTCACCACAGCCTGCAATGGCAGAGACCTGAGTGTTGTCTAGCAAGCGCTTTGTGTGTTCACACGTGCAGTGCTGCTGACCTCACCCTCCTGTCCCGACTGGGTGACGTCTCCGTGGCGGCTACTTCTTCTTTTCTGGTCATCGGCTGAAACGGTCGATTTCTTGTTTTTGCAAGAATTTATTTCTGCTTGACGCTAGGGTGCAACGTCTTGCATGTGCAACAGCGTCTGATGCTCCGCAGCAACGTCTTGCAACAACCGCCTTGCCTGGGCTCCAGTGTGTTACTATCAAAACATGTTTGTAGCCCGCAACAACAACTGATGCACGAGAATGTTTCAGGTGCACAACAACGACTTGCGCATGCGCAGCAACCCACCCGGCTTCACGCCGACTTTGACCCTGTGCGTGCTTTCTACCCTAATTTCATTGAAGCCGCTGTGGCGAAACATTTTCCTGCTTTGTTTGTTTGTTTTGTAACCAACATTAACGTAAATTGGGTGGCCACTGCACGGAAACTACCTGGTGTTACCATGGTAATGTGATTGTTACATTGTTGTATGACGTAGCAGCAATCGTTTGATGAAGATTGAACTAGTAACTGATGATGGTGATGAGTAATGAGTCACTTATCGTTGTTGTCACGTGTCTTTGTTGTTTTTCTTATTTTTTGTGTTGGAAAAGGATAGGGGTTAGGATTGGTCGCGCTTGACAACAATGTCAGGGAATTCAAACTAAAAAAAAAATGTCGACGTTTGGCTGCTTTAATTTGGTCCCAAACCTTCATCCTGGCTCTCGTCCATGGAGTGTAGTCACTCGGCAGTTACGGTGTCAAGGCTGTCATGTCCGCTTTCTAGAAGATACGGTTTTGTCTCGGTGTGGGAGGCAGGGGAAGGAGGAGAGGATGCGAGTATGCAGAAGAGTTCTGGGATGGCACTACGATCAGACAGCGGGACTGAGAAAGGAACAAAGGGATGGTATTAAAAGTCGGAGGATGACAGGAAGGTATTAGAAGTCGAAGAGCAAGAGATCCTCCTTGTCTGTCTCGCTCGGCAGCAAGGAGGCTTTGCGTCATTTGTAAGATGATCATTGTCTGAGACCAGGAGGTGGACCGGTGGGGGCAGAAGGTCTCGAGACAAAAGAAAAACAAAAATGATAAATAACGCACAGACGACAAGAGAAATAATTAAAAAAAAAAAAGACAAAGAAGAAAGAAGCAGACTGTGAGGATGGTTGCAGACATTTTGGTGATGATGTGATGACGACATCCGAAACTAATACACGAGGAATCGAATTTTCAACCAGCTACTCCCATCCCTACCCTTTTTCATCCCAGAAAGAAAAAAAGGACAAAGAAAAAAGAAAGGCCAGAGGACGGTGGAGGAGAAATTCTGTCCTAACCAACCTGCATTATTCATAGCTAATCCATCCACCAAACACCTTGTGTGGAGTTGCAGGAACAGCTAACATAATCTCGCGGCGACCATTGCTCGTTTTGGTGATTCTCGTGAAGTTTTAACGCTTTTACCTGCTCGGCCACACCTGCTGCTCCCTCGTCGTCTGCTCAACAAGTGCAGGCGAGTGCACGTGCACATGGACGCACGCGCACAACAGCAAGCGAGAGCTAAATGGAAGTGCAAAGCACTTTATTGTTGAGGCCATCGACACATTACACTAAGCAGCATAATTTGCACAAATTGGTGTTTAAAAACAAAACTACAAACAGCAGTGTGAAAATGCATGAACGGGTGTTGTGAATCGTGACAAAACAGACAGAATGTATTATATTCCTGGAAGTGGAAAATTTTCTAAGAGAGAGAGAGAAAGAGTAAGTGTACTGGGGTGTAGAAAGCTGTTTTCAAGGCATAGCATTCACGTGCAAACTCTGTAAAATCTGGATAACCGAGTAGTTTAGAAATCGGATAGCCGAGTGGTTAGAGCGCTACTGTCGAGAGGCTATCGGTTCGATACCCGTGTAGCGCACCAACTTCCCTTAGTCTACCCAGCTGTCGGGAATGTCTGACTCCATAGAGGGTTGGGAAAGGTTAGAAGACAGTCTTCATGCTTTTCCAAACGTTGGTACTGTCCAGTGAAGACCGGGTTCTTCAGGTTTCTGCCAGTGTTATAAGATTAAGGTCTCACACACACTCTCTCTGCTTACATTGTCGTTATCACGCATGCATGCGTGTGTGTGTCTGTCTGTGTGTGTGTGTGTGTGTGTGCATGTTTTCTGTGTTTGTCGCTGTGTATTCTCGTTATATTGTCCTTCCTGGCAGCTCTGGTTATTTTCTGGTCTCCTCATTGATTTCCTCACCGCACCCCCAACCCCACTGCTTTCCCCTTCCTACCCCCGACATAAGCCAGCGATTTCTGAAGCAGTTACCACAGACTACTTCCGTCAATCCATTAAGCGTTATTTTCCCAAACGATTGACTTTGGTTTAGGAGTATAAATACATAGCCTGGTCCTCCCTTCCTCTGTGAGTGTGTTTGTCTGTGTGTGTGTGTGAATGCGTTTGGCATCATAAATCATTTTCCACGCTGGACACTGCAATCTTCCTCCCTCTCGGCAAGAAAAGCAGAAGGTCTGGCTTTTTCCCTTTATCCATAATTTCAGTGGAAGGATTTATTGATATACCTTGCAGAGAAAAGTCGTTGGCCGGGCTTCATCGGACTTTGATTTTCCGATGCAAATTCGCGGGGAAAATGCGCAGCACGGTAGAAGTTGTAGTTGATGAAGAGGAAAATTTTGTTGTCTGCAAAACCGTGCTGGACTGATTGAAGGACATGTCTTGGATGTAGCCATTGCTCAATTATTTTTTGCCTGTTTTGAACAATTAATTAGAAAACAATGCGAGTTGTTAGTGGACAACAAGACTTATTAATGACCTACAGTCGCATACCCCTTGATCACGTGACTGGACTGCAGCCGCATTCTCTCCATCCATCCATCTCTCTATCCTGTGTCTCCAGGCATCAGAGCATCAGGTATAGGGAGGTGGAAATCTCTTCAGGGGCACTCTTAATGGTCCTGCCTCTTGGCGGCCACTATCGGATTCCTCTAAAAACAGATTAGCCATGCGCTTTTCTTCTTTTCCCTCGTCTGTCCCTCCGCATCTCGCCGGACTAATTTGCTGCACGGTTCGATTATATCTGGAAGGAAATGTCCCTTCATTACTCAGGCTTGGGGAATTAAAAGGGAAAAGAAAACATCGGTATTGCTGCTAATGCAATCTGTTTCCAAAGGTTAGCAGGTTGCGGTGTTCTTAGGGTCCGGTAGTTAAAAGTCATGCGCTCGTGGTTCCTTATTGCGATGATGCTTTGAAGCGAGTATGCATGAATGAAGACTCGTGCATTCGGATTCTCTCTTCTTTTTTTTTTTTCAATCAGTCTTTCTTTCTCACACACTGTTACATATTTTCCCTATCTCTCAGAAGCACCCTGTTTCATTCCTGTATTCTGTCTGTTAAAATCAAATTTTTTATATACATATTCTTTAACATATGTTTTTCAGAATTACACAGTTTATTTCGTTCTTTCTCTCACTCTCACACACACAATTACACGTTCTCTGTGTCTCAATCACATACGCATACTCTTACACACATATCTCTTATAAGCACAACATTTGTTATTTTTCTATCACTATGTTCTCCCTTTCTCAGTCATACACTTAAATGCACTCACACCTCTCTCTTATATACTCGTTAACATTTGCTAGTCTCACCTTTCAAAGATATTTATAAGTACATAACCACTTATTCTGGAGATGCAGCCGACGAGTTGCTATCTCGGGGATGCACTTTTTGTGTTCGTGATGTTTGCTGACATGTAATGGTGTAAAAATGTCTCTCGACAAGATAGCACGGACATGATGAAATGAGCAGATCCGGGTATCTTTTTAACCCGAGCAAATAACTAAATTCTTGCTAGTTTCTATGGCGACATGGCTGTCTGTGTGAAATTGTGAGTTGCATACATACGGATGGAGATGCACAAATTCATGTGCGTGTAGACCAAGGCACACACACACGAACTTTTTTTGAACAGACACACAAACAAAATGAAAGCCGAAAAGGAATCACAATACTAATTATAATGAAAAAAAAATTTGAACAGCCATTAAAAAAGTTTTAATCAAATCTTTTGCTATGTCTTCCACTGTGACATCATCACGTGATCACACTCATAACCTTTATGCGCCCGAGGGTCAATTGTAGCTGTTTGCAATATCCGTTAGTTCGTGCTTCCTATGGAAGGGGGGATCACCCTAATGGTGGAAATAAAGGAACACCGTGTAGCTGCAGTAATTACTTCGCCTGCCACCGTGTGATGGCGCTCCCTGGGCCGTCCGTCCATCCCACGGACTTCTCTGGTTATAAACCTTTCCCTTCTCCAGCCTGGACTTCGGGTGGAGGAGAGAGAAAGGTCTGTGGTCACTCCGAGACTCACCCGGGGCGAGGTGGGACAGAACTGGCTTTAGTAGCTGTCAGCGCGAGATTCTGCGACCGGTCGCCATGATAAAGGGCAGAATTTTCAGTCATTTCCTGGCCTAAAGACCGGCAAGCGAAAGGGGGGAGAATCAATACAGCCATCGAGGGGCTCCTGAGACGGGTAAATTATGTCCCGATTTGAGCTCATCGCCTGGCTTCCGTTGTGATTTAGCATCCACAGATAGGTATCCAGGGAACACGAGCAGATCCCCTCATTTCTCCCCTACCCCCTTCCGTCTGTCACCTTCCATTCCTTTTTCCCTCCCCCAAGACTCACCCTACCCCTTCCCCACCCACACCAAGAGCTTGCCGGGAGTTCTGCCAGCAGTCGTGCTGTGCAGTGTCGCCGTCTTGTGGACATAATGATGGTGAAGCTAGACGCACTTCTTCAACAGTGTTGGCAGCAGAGGGTCACGTGACTTCTCGTACCGCCTCACCTGAAGTCTCGGTCGTCCGACCGTCGCGCACCTGAGCTTCTCTCACCTTTCTTTTACCGAGATGCCGCCCACAGAGCGGGATGCTGTCTCTGATGTGAGTCGCGCCGATCCTCTTGTGCATCCGCTTTGAGGATGATCTTCTCGAACCTGCTTCACCTCCCTCTCCACTTGACAGGTAGTTGCCGTTTATTCCTGACGAATTTTTTTTTTTTTGGACACCTAAAGGTGTAAAAGGTTGAAATATGTTAAATTTGATGAAATATTGATACGTGTGGAGGTCTCTCAATGTACACTCATATCTTTCATCAACAATTTTTTTATAAAGTCTCATTATTTATTTATTTATTTTTTTTTTTTTTGAAGACGTTGGCTGATTGATCGTTTAGCGACAAAGTGTGGCCAACAACCACGGTAGGGATGCAATTAATTCAACATCGTTTGCCCTTTCACATTTGACTTAAGTGTTCTTTCATCTCTTGAAAGGTTTGGAGGAATTGACTTTATACAGACGAAGCAGCTCTCATACTTTTTTTTTATTATCATGTAGAGCTTAAGTTAATGTACACGAGAGTCAATATGAGGCAGTGGTATAAAACAACAGGAAAACATAATAATGATACTAAAGATGAAAATGGTAATGGTGTTAATGGTGTAAGTAACCCTAACCCTGGCTTAAAAAAGTAACATTACTTATGAAAACTTTTACATTTTTTTTTTTTGATAGCTGAATAACTTTTCTCTAAACACATTTTCTTGAGGAACCTAAGCTACTGTTAAACTCAAAATAAAATTTAAGAATCAATCTCTTTTTTTTTTCAATCTTGAAGAATCTCAGATTTCAGTATATTGAAATTCATCTCCAGTCTCACCAGCAGTACACGCAGTACAGTAACTTTGTACATACACCTGTACAGGTGAGCAGTGTTTGGGATGTTTTAACGAAGGCAACGGATGATAGATTTTTAAGGATAGTTTCAAGTGTTAGTTAAAGAACAGTACGAAAGGGATTCAATCGTGTTCAAAGTGCAAAGAGGAGAGAGAATATAATCGTAACAGTTGACGAGGTCATTCTCGGTAGTTAGTGTCAAGGTCGTCAGTGAACAGAAGACCTTGACAGCCGAGGTCGAGGTCAGCAGGGGGGGACAACTCCACCTAGTTCTTCTCTGTCTCACGCTCGGTTACCCTCATCCTTGGGGCCAAAGCCGCTTAATAGGGTTTCGGCGAGAATTCTACTTATGTTGGTAAGTTAGAAAAATAAGCAAGACAGCGACAATTGTTTATTTACAGGGGTAATCGGATAAACAGGTTAGTGGAGATTTCTCTGTCTCTCTCTCTGACACACACATACATGTCTAGAGAGCCCTCGGCCTAAAAAGGAAGATGAGGATGAAAATGGAGAAGAATGGAGAGAGAAGTTTGTCGCAGCTGGCGCTTGTGAGGACAGGTGTCGCCGAGAGAAGTGTCCACAATCTAAAAAAGTTTCTTTTGGCAAGAGACGAGAGCATGGGATGGATGTACCCGTCTCAGGAGCCCCTAGGCTTCTTGTATTTGGGTGGTTTGCCGATGATGACAGTTAAATCGTTCCTTTAATGGTGTGAGGTCGTGGGTTCGGTTCTCGGTTCAGTTGTACAATTTCATGCTTGTCTATGACTACCCCAACATGCTGTGACATTGTCCAGTGTTTCAGTCCAGAAATTCTTGAACAGAATCTGGCTTTTTTTTTTTAAGTGATTGTAAAACTAACCTGGCTCCCCCAAAGCTGCACTGGTTTGTCTCAACCGTGTTGCGAAAAACAGAAAATGTAGGGAGATCGTTTTGGTGTTCATGGCTGTGGCTATTACCACTGCGTGGTGTAAACTGTGATTGTGTGTGTGTGGGGGTGATGGTGTGTGTGTGGGTGTCTGTGTGTGTGTGTGTGGGTGTGTGTGTGTGAGAGAGGTAGAGGTGGGACAGGCGCCTCACATCATCTGTGGATCCTGGCAGGCCGACATCCTGGCTGTCCATTTTTCTGGACAACTGCCTCTCTAAATGGACAGCACTCGGCGTCGGAGATCTTTACAAGGTTCAGAGATCATCTCCACGGAAACCTTGCCTTTCCAGAACCATCGTTCATGCCAGTCACTTCTTCGCACATTTACATATTCCAGAAAAGCATCTCCTCCTTTACTGTTTGAAGTTTAGCAGCACTTGTTTATTATTGACTTTATTGAGTTTACCAATTCTTCCTGGTTCCTCTTCTTACGAAAATCCTTTTCTTCTCCACTTTCCCCATCCGTCATCCCTTTCATATGTTCTTTCTTTCTTTAATCTTTCAATGTCTTCGTTCCTTTTCCTGCTCCCTGTCATTAAATCATGAGATAGTTGTCTCTCAAACACCTTTGCTTGTTCACCAGCTACGTGAAACTCACTCTCTCTTCCTCAATTCTATTGTTTTCTGTCACTCCTGTGATTTATGCCAGTACTAGTTCGTCTGTGTCAGAGAGAAACCATTTCTCAACGAGAACTTTTTACAAAATCGAATAGTATCAGATCTCTGATGAACTAAATGCTTCTGTGCCGACATAGAGCGCAGTTTTTAGTTATTCCTGTGGAAGCCGATTCCAGAAGGCCAAGAAAGTGTTTGGCTGGCGAGGATCAATGACATGTTTGCAGTGCACACAGTGCGGGGATGGCCGGGTGAGCTCCAGGGTAGGTCAGGACGAGGCTGTATCCTTCAGTGCAGCCTCTGTGGGGTAGTATCGTGGGTAGTATCGGGTACCCACACTCAAGGACTGCACAAAATATTACCAGAAAACTGATTTTATATTCAGTGGTCATCCATTGGCTGTGATCGAAGAAAAATTAAGGGGGGTATCCTCACAACTTGGGGTGTCAGTAAACAAAACTGTTTTAGAGTTACATGCATCGACAGCGTGAAATGTTTACTAATTAGCTTTTACTGTTGTTTACCAACGGATTTGGCTTATTTGTTATATAGGTTTATGAATTTTTGCTTTTATTTTTATGCGGATTTTTTGACAGTTTTTTTTTTTGTAAAATTGCAAACACTGACAGTTTCAGTCTTCTGTCATGTAAACATTTTCGTTATGTGTGTGTGTGTGCAGGTGCATATATATGATTGAGTTGCTAAATTATTAATTTTCAATACCCTTTAATAACCGTTTGTTTTGTTCTTGCCATAAAATTCAAATTTCATTGCACGCTTTTATATTCCACTTATTGAGCTGTTATGCAAGCATGGAACTAGTAGGTGCTTGAGTGCAAACAGCAACAAGAAAAACAATAAAATTATGTTAAGGAAAAACTGCACGAGCAAATGTGGAAGAAGGCCAGATCATCTTTCAGAAATGAACTTTTGTTTTGTTTTGTTTTTTTGTTTTTGCCCGTTTTGCAACTTCCCATGTCCCTGCCAATACAGCCACCCTTCATAAAATCGCTTATCCAGTCCTTAATCATCTAAAATTTTTAAAATAAAATGGAGCGAAGAAGCACGACATCAGATATCAGACAAAGCATTCAAACAGATGAGGTAAGGCGTTGGTGTGCTCTCAATATATTTATATATATTCACACACACCCACACACACCTGCGCTGTTAATATAGTTTTTTCTATTTCATCTCATTGTCTTGAAATTGGTCCTTCCTCCGTCTGTCAGACCACACGGAGCCTGTTCGGGGAGGGAAGATCGTGAGGCTCACTTGCTGGAGTGACAGATGGAAACAGAGTGAGGCATGACAAATACTACAGTCTTCTTTCTATTTTTTTTTTTTATTTCTCCGCTACTCCCTTTTCTGGTGCTCTTTATAATATTTATATATACATAACTTTTTTCTCTTTCATCCCCTTCCCCTCTAATCTCACTGGGTCATCAAAGACAGTCTCCACTTTCTTCTGGGATCAGCAAATCAGTTGGATATCAAGAAATTCTGTTTCTCTGCGCACTTCCTTGGTCTAAAGTCGGCATTCCTTGGGTGGTACTTAATTTTTTTTATTGTGAATTTTTTTTTGGTGCAAATAGTTTTTGGAAGTGGTACAGTTGAGGACGTGTGTGACTCTTCTGACTCCAAGGCAGCGATTGCAGGCAGCATTAACACTTGCATAAAGCGAGGACTGGCCATGACAAAGCTGATGTGCTTGATGCTATCGTCATGGCGACATGTCCATTTCATATTCATGGAAGTTTTGAACTTTCGACGAGAGCAGCGCTCTGATGGCGCATGATTTTCATTTGGTTTGTATCGCCAATATGCCGCCTGTCAACTTTCTTGTTTGCATGCCTCCCCACTCCCACAAAAACATGTCTGACACGAAATAAGCGTCAGAATTCGAGAGGAACTTCTTTTTAGGTACCGGATGTGACGTTTTCACGCTGACCTGCCACGCGTGCGCACAGTGTCCTTTAATTTTCTTATTTTTTTGGTATCCGATGAGAACGCAGTTTTCTGATGGATTTAAAAAAAAATGGTATACTTGCTTTTTTCTGGGAAGCTTGTGGATTTTTAAAAATCTGTTTGCTCGACATTTACAGTTGATAGCTTTAAGCTGTAAGGTTATATTTAGGGTTTGTGTTAAGGTTAAGGCAGAGAGTTTTATGTTGGGCAGAATCACTGAACAGAGAAAATGATTAGGTACAAGGTTTTTAAAAGGCCATCCGCGTTGGGCTGTAGGTACGCACATAGAACCGCTCAGTCGCGCACAGATTTACGCAAAAAAAACAAACAAAAAAAAAACCAGCCCCAAAAACAAACAAAAAAAAAACAACAACAAACAAACAAGCAAAACAAAACAAAACAAAAAACAACAACAAAACAAAACCCAACAACAAAAAAAACAACAATCCCAAACAACAACAAAGTCGGGAGTCGAATTATGATAACTGGAGGATTGCCTTGCAGAGCACTCTTGAATAATTAAGTTTAATGTTTTGGGGATGAATACTTAAATGCTTTGTAAAGGTTGGTAGAACTGTACGGTGAGTACACGAGGAGGGGGATGTTTATTTTAGTCATCATGAGAAAGCTTTAACTGTATGAAGGTTGGTGGACAGTATTTGAGGAATGCACAGTATGTAAATGTTCCATTCTGTAACAACTGTTTGGCGGTCAGCAGTGTAGCAGTTGCTACATCACACTCGCACGCGGTTACAACACGCACTGTTGGACACGACAAGCGGGCGAGAGAGCGCCCTCTATGTTTTACCGGCTTTTCGACAATAATTCTCTTTTAAACCAGTCGGCACCAAGTCTGGCAACAAGAGCCAGCCAGACAATACGGGCGCCTGTATGTGCGGCGAGTTTCAGACAACAAATTTCAAAGCGGAAATGACGTCACGCATGTGGTCCCCGCCCGACTAGCGATTCTCGCCGCCTTGATCCCCCAACCCCACCACCACCACCACCAGTCCACAACTCATCCCGCTCACCACGGAGGATGAGGAGCGGGCCAGGCGGGGGATCCCATTTCTGGAAGCAGCCGACTACAGACCTCCCACCTCTCAGAAAGCGAGAAAGCTCATGTCGCAGTTGAAGCTGGGCGTCTTCAGACGAGGGCCTGGTAGTGCCAGACCCCACCGCCGTGTTGATGCAATCTCCTGGCTGCCCTGGCTGCCCCTGTGACGTCATCCTTCACGTGCTGGCCTGGTCTTTGCACTTCTTTAAGGTCAAGCGCACTCTTTGCGTAAACGAACGAGGGACGAGAGAAGAGGTGAGAAGGGAGAAAAATAAAAAAAAAACTCTAGTCACTGAAAACGTTTAATGTAAGACCGCCAGCCCTCAGATGTGGATGTAAATATCGACACCAAACGGGTTTGCATTCATCATGCAACTGAACACAAAGAACGCCTTTGATTATATGCTTTCGTGTGTTGAACGAGTTTACCAGATACCTTGGCTTCAATTTCTTGTATTTGCCTGTAATGAATTATGTAGGATGAATATCGATGGTGCTTGAGACAGTCTGGCTGAGAACTAATCTTGCTTTGAGCTTCATCTCACTTTGTTTATGTAGGGGGAATGGGGGGCTGGGGTAGTTAGGGACGTGTACGTGCGCTGGCGGCTACAGAGTGTACTAACAATCGGGTAGAATGTATACAACGGGTGAAGGTGGGACTAATATTTACCTCAATTCTTT
The DNA here is from genome assembly GCF_003073045.1 of Pomacea canaliculata. Taxonomy (NCBI): domain Eukaryota; kingdom Metazoa; phylum Mollusca; class Gastropoda; order Architaenioglossa; family Ampullariidae; genus Pomacea; species Pomacea canaliculata. Next base: position 10,504,860 of record NC_037591.1, on the reverse strand, counting down.
CCCCAGACGTGATCGAGCCAGTTATTTCGATTGCCTGCTTAGACCGTTTGTTGTCCGCTGAGTCAGAACTCGGACGAGTTTGATTTCCCCTCCATCTCCTCCGATCTTTTGAAGCTATTTACGTTTGATTGTTCATCGGGTGGTCGTATAACCGTCTGGGCCAGTCACTCTGGGTTTTGTTTTACTGGGGATGAGATTGCGGATCTTGAGTGCATGCTTGTGTGCGTGCTTACTTGTTTTCAATTGCCATCTTATCGATGTTGACATGTGTTGGTGGAGTGTTGGCTTCTCCTTAAAAACAAGAGAGAACAAAGTTCATTGACACACTTGCTATATCGATATACCCACTGGGCAAACTTCCCACGACGGGGAGACAAAAATATCGCGCGTACGGGCCACCAGGGATGCAAGCTTGTTGGCAGAGTGCAGTGCCCTTGATCCTTGGCTTCCCACGAGCCTCCATCTCGTCTTCATGGCACCAAGACCAGAGGAGGACGGTCCAGGCCGGGATGGAGACCCAGGCAGTCGACACTGAGACAGTCCATGTGTCTAATGCGGGGCGCCACTGGTCGATGTCTGAGAAGTCGGAGACGATACGCACAGTTATAGGGGAGGGGGAGATGGTGGGGGAGGTAAAGCGGAATAACTCACTTTGTCATGGTTGTTGGTCTTGAATAGGAAATATCGCGGTTGCGCACTTTGAGAATATTCCACAGCTATACTGCAGTTGTTGATGATGAAGGGGATAATGACTCCGATGGTAATGATTAGTCGCTGTTGTTCAGTCCTAGACAAATGTGTTTATTTTATGTGTTTTGTATGTGTCATTTGCTGAACAACGAGCAGCGATCATTTTTCATGTCATCAATCAAAAGGTTAGTAAGTTGTTCTCATTCATCGTCGTCGAACGCTCGGTTACACTTGCGAAAGGAAGAGCAGAGAAAAGATGAAGAAGGAGGAGAAAATGTTGAGGAGGATCAATCCTTCCTGAAGACCTGGAGCAGGTCTCCTCCCAGACACATTATTGATGTTGCTGTAGTAGTGCCTCCAGTTTCGTGTCCTTCCTCTCTAGCGCCTTGGGAATGATCTCCACAGCCCCGTGGGTCAGAGGTTAGCTTTGCAGTGCGACCAGCCGGAACTGTTCCCATGGATTCCCTGGCTTAAAGAATTGTGACATTTTGATATATTTTGTGAGAGCTCGACACAATGTTGTTAAACCAGCCTGGCCATTGGCATCAAAACCAACACTAAATGCTTTCATGCTCTTCTTCATTGCGTCTTGATGAAGGAAGGTGTGTGTGGGGGATGAAAACAGCCGCAAGCGGGAGGAAAAAAGAACAGTTCCAAACTTCATTCTGTTTAATCTCTCTTTCCACCCCTTTTCCTTTTCTGGTTTGCCTGCTGGATAGCCTGCCTGCCGGTCTGACTATGGCTGTCGTTGAGAACACTCTGGAAGCAAGGTTACCATGACCGCTTTGTCATCATGGATGGTTGGGGATCTGGTGGCACGCTGTTCCTTCTGGGCGCGTGGCACCTGCTCACCTGGCTGGCGGTTGCCTTAGCTACTGACTAGGTCGACTTAGAACCAACTCGCCCCCTCCAGCCACTTCCCCTTCCCCGACTGAGGTATATAGTCTCGCTCTCCCTACATTTACAACATACTTGCACTGTTACACATCTGTAACTCATTGCTTTATGATGTTGGCAACATGTCTGGAATGAGCTGACAGTTATTAGTATTTTCTTTTTAAAAAGCTACTGCGAAATATAAAAAAAAAAATTCCTGAGAGGTATACCTTGGGGTATACAACGTTAGGTATGTGGGTTTTCATTTTTTGTTTTGTTTTTTGATGTGTTTTTGGCGTAAGTGTATGAAGTATATGCCTTCCCTTTTAAATTTTGTGTGTAGATGTCGTCTCGACCTGTTGTTTCTAAATGTCTTTCCCATTCCCTGCTCATATCCTTAATATATCTTTACACAAGATAAGCAGGTGGGGAGGTGGGGGGTAATGGTGTGGTCGGGTGGTGCAACAGTACCCTGCTTATCACCAGAACCTATAGCGAGTCGCAGATTCGAATCTCCGAGGTTCCGGTAGCACCTGTTTGCAGAGCTGGGTCAGGTCGATCTTATCCTGGGTTATCTTCTACAGGACGCCCTTCTCAGCTTTATAGTTGCCATCGTGGTATTTTTCATCATTATTGAATATGAACGTGTGCTTTAGACTCTTCAGCTCCAGGTAATTATCTGAAGATGCCGTCCCTTAGCAAGGATAAACAATATTCTCAGAACTGAAACCTGTCTCGCAGTCGTTCTGACGAAGACAGGACGCAACCTACAAAGAACCTGGCTAACCCTCGACAGGCAGCGAGCACCGGGTATCGATCACGTGACGCTGGTCAGGGTGTGCGTCTTCCTGTAAGGGGGCTGCTGATGTCTGTACCTGTCCTGCCTTGCTTCTGATGCCGTGGGAAGGAGCCTGGCAAACGCAGTGATAAGAGTTCGGGCTCCTCGTTCGCCATGCTGGCAGTCCGGTGACTGGGTGCACGTGTAAATAAACTCAGATTTCTGGCACTGGCCAGCCTGGAGAGTTTGGACAATCGATGCGAGGAGCAAGACAGGAGAGGTTGTCCATGAGGCATATACTAGGGTTTTTATCAGAAATGTCTGTCAAAAGAACACTGGAAACTGTATTAAAATAATTTAAAAAGTATTTTTACTTTTATGCTCAGCTACACTTCTTGAAATCAGAATTTGATTTTTATCTTGTTTTGTGCAAGTTTCTGCTTTTGGTGAGTTGATTCCCAAGCCGGTAAAATCCATGTTTGAATGAGGAGAGAACTGACAGTTTATTTTTTATAGTTGAATTAAATAGAATTTTTTTTTACACAATTTTGGATAGAGTCATTGTCCTCAGGGAAGAAGAATTTACAGATTACCTATGTAACAGCTGTCAGGTTAATTTGTCTTTGCTGGCCACAAGTAGATGGCAGGAAAGGCTTCTTCGTTATATTGCTTTCCTCTCTTATGTAACGCACCACACTGGTCACGTGTTGTCAACAAGAGAGACAGTATTGAGCTGCTGGGAAATTCCTGTCCTTACAGAAAACTCACAGCTAGCGGCTTCTAGGAACGATGACAGATACCTTTTCTAGCGTTAATCTTTCTTTCACTCACTCTGTCTGAAAAAGTGAGTCTGAGACAACTAGTGGAAAAAAAATAGAAATTTGATTGAAGATAGTAGTAGCGACGACCATAACGAGGATGATGCTGTTGATGATGACAATAATGATAATCATAACAACGGAGAAAGACGAGGATGAGAAGAAAGAGACAAGAGATGACGAAATCTGAGCCTCATTTCCTGTTTCTCCGACCCTGGCCCTAACATCCAAAGCTGTTTACATTCATCCGTGCCATGTCCACCATCGATTGATGCGCATTAGTGGGTTTTTCTGATGCACCACGTGAATGCATGGCCGCTATTGATTGGTCGAAACTGCATACAAAGCTGGCGTAAGAGGCGCTGTATGTCAGAGCCTTCACTTAATTTCCATGTTTGTCATTTCGATAACATACAGACCGGTCCTCTGGCGGACCTAGCCTTCCCATGTTCCATTGCTTTTTGAGGCCACAACAAGGAGAGACGATTTCTTTCTTTACCTTCTGATGTCGAGTTTGTTGACGGTTGGGATCAGTCTAACAACAGAGCGAACTGGCTGACCTCTGTCCAAGTGCTGTGACAGGGTCGTCATGGGCTTCGGTAGCTTTTGTCACAGCTGTGGTCCAGTGACAATGTTTATCTAAATATTAGACTATGTGTGCTCAGCTACTACCAGCAACACGACCAGCTTTTGAAGAGTGTATAGTTGTATACACCCATGAAGTATATAAAAAAAAGCGAAATTAATGCGGAAGGCCTGAAAAAAAAATGTTTACCGCAGATGTTAAAGACAGACTTTTAAGGAGATTATATTTTTCTAATCGGCATAAATTCGTTGGCTGTAAGGCAGCCTCTCTGTGACCTCGTGACCTGCTCCTAAAGTGCAGGTTGTTTGTGGATACCGCCTAGGTCGCTGTGTGGTATTAGTTCTCTGTTTTGGTTTCATTTTGTTCTTTAAAAATATTAAAAGATTTACTTAGTAACTACCTTGCGTTGCCTTTTATTCTCTCTTTTATTCGTTGGTTAAGTGTGCCTCTCTCTCTCTCGCGCACACACAGGCTCCAGTGGTCATGAAAACGCCATCATGAACTGAGATTGTCAAACCTCGACTGACACACTTGTAAACATTCCCACACTTTGTCTGACACACCTGTAAACATTCCCACGCTTTGTCTGACACACTTGTAAACGTGTCTGTGTTTGCTGTTTTTGTTTGTTTTTTTTTTAGGTGAGGGGGTTGCGTAAAGGAGGTAATTCGATTTTCAATCTTTTTATATCCTCCTCTTCGTCCCTTCTCCCCTTCAATGATAAATTTCTCTTCGTCTCTAGATGAACACGTCTGTGGTTGTTCATTGGGTGCACGTTTTCTGTAGGTAATGGAATTCCCACAAAAATGTCATCAACGAGCAGAAAGAAATTAATAAGTGCAATCACTACAATAAACGACAACAATGACAAATAACCGCAATGCTGTACCCGTCTTGTTACATAATGAATCGCATTAGAAATTAAACAGAGCAACAAAAGCGCAGATAGTTCTATAGTTTCCGGTAGATCTTGGATAAAAACGAGGTGGAGGGAGAGGAGAGGAACTGTTATGGTGAAGTGAGGACAATCTGCAGCAGAATACAGACTGGTGTTATTGCCTTTCTGGGATTTCCAGCCCCAGCCAGCGAGAGCGCGAGAGACAGACGGAATATTCTTTCAGAGGTTAGAGTTCACTGAAGCTTTCTCTTCTGTTCGTCGACGAGACACCTCGTGTGGTGGGTGCCAGAGGTGAGAGGTTGGGAGGAGGTGGAGTCCCACTCGCCCAGGTTGAGGCTGGCTGCAAGCTGCGTGGAAGCTGCGAGGCCAGGTCTGAGTGGTCCCAACAGGACACGGTGACACAGACGTGTGGACGGTATTTGCAGTTTGGTCCGAGGCTGAGTGCAGAGAAGTGCCAACGGAAGTCTTTGAGTGGGCTAGCAAGTGGACAAAGCTGCCACTCTGCATCAGTTTATTTTTTACCTGTGCAAGACCATCTGGACCACTCTCCTCTCTTTGCAGCTTGACAGACACTGTTTTCGCCGAGGGCTTTGTTTTGGTTACAAGGTTGAAAAGTTGTGATGTAGTCAGTGTGTCAGAAGAGCTAGGTTGACTTGGCGTCCATTTAGGTTGAGTTGAAGTTTATCAGTCAATCTTCACCCGAATAAGACCCACCCAGTTCGCCAGTCTGTCCTCAGGACGAAATGACTCGTGTTGTCTGAAATGTACCCTAGTAGAAGCTGTATAGTTTGAGTCTATAAATAACGATTTGGATGAAGTATTGTTGTAGTAAGTCTGATGTCTGTATACTGTCCAGTAGGAATGATGAACTGAAGACAAAAGTGTAGGAATTAACACAAGGCTGAGCGTGCGACCAGTGCGCATGCCTGTGCCTGCATGGGAGAGATTTCGTGTCGACGCGCGTGTGAACAAGCCTGTAGTGGTGTGCACGTGTTGCGTGTGTGCGCGCGCACGCCACGGCGAGAGGATGGAGAGAGCTTGTCCTCATGTTCGATCACGGCCCAGTACTCTCACCGCACGTCCTGGGGACAGACATTCTCTCCCCTCCAAGCAAGTGTTGATGCCCTGCACTGGGAGCCGCACTTCCGGTAGAAGGCGAGCGAAATCGATAATGAGGCTGGTGGGATGTGCCGCCATGTTCTAGGCCAAGTATTAACAACGTGCGACCACTGCTTAAAAAAAAGAAAATCTCACTGCTGCCATAGCAACGTAAAAGGTGGGAGCTGATGTCTCACCTTTGACCCCTATTGTACATCGCGAGTCATCGCTCGAAATAAACTCTAGGGTCATAAGTTTATCCTCTGTATCAATAACCCTAATGTTCTGACCTTATATGTTGTCGCCCTCAGAAGAATAATCCCACTGTATAACTACATTGCTGAACAGCAACCCAACCGTATCGCCGCACCGTCGAACAGTAACCTATATTGTCGCCCATTGTAACCCATCTGTATCATTGACCTGTGGAGCAGTAACTCCGTATCGTGGCCCTTGGAAGCAGTAGTCCAGCAACACCAGTGATGTGTGTCCCCTTGAGGAGGGACATGCTGTAGCCGCCATTACACCTCTTCTCTGTGTCTCGCATCATACGAGAGGCATCTTCTCCTTCTCGAGCTCTGCTAGTGGGGATTCTCTGCCCCTTTCTCCTCGAAATGTGTCCACGGTCGAACCTTTCAAGTCTGGCCTCAAAACCCACCTCTCTAAGAAATTCCTTTCATAATCCAGTGAAGTCTTCTGCCGACTCCTCAGTTCTTTAACTTCATCCATATACTTTGTTTAAAGGTGTAGTAAAGGCGGTGATAAGGCTGCGGCGTGATATGTGACGTCAGCGAGGGAGAGGAAGTGTCGGTCATCGTTAGGATTTGAACTAAGGTGATTGTTGGTGTGTCACTAGTTGGATTAGTGATATATATATATAAGTGATAACAGTCAAGATGGCTACGAGCAATGTCTAACAATATTGTATCAGCTCACTCTGGGATCGAGATAACATCATTGGAGGACGAAAGAGACAAAAGAGTCCCGTGTCATTTCTCTTATTAAACACAACATTTTTAAAACACTCAACTTTTTCCTCATAAACAGACACAAAAGTAGACGAGGTTCAAACTGATCCTACTCTTAACGAGATTCTAAGCAATTTTTTTTTGCCCATTTCTTTGCTGACGTGTGTGTTTGTTTGTGTGGTTTTTTTTTGTGTATGCTTGGCTGTCGATTCGTTTGTATGATGTATGATGTATAATTTATAATCCATTCTGCACAGCGTGTTGAACTCTTTCCCAGACGCGGAGTACGTGTACTTTTATTGTTATTATTCAGCTATCATGCTATACAAGTGTCACAGCTCTTGCAATGAAACGATGAGTCACAGCTGCCAGCTGGAAATAAACCCGAAATGTTTTGTTGCAGATTGTTACATCTTTCTTATTGACCTCGGTGGTGATACTGTCTTTCTTTTCCTTCTCTCTTTTACGTTTCTCTCTTTCGTTCCTTTTCCCCCACCCTTCCTTCCTTCTCTTTTTTCTTCTTCTTTCTTCTTTGCCTCTTTTCTATCTCTGTGTGTGGTCCATTATCCTGTTTTATCCTGATTAAGCTAACTGTAAATCTTGGACGTTGAAGCCGTTGCGTGTCCAGCTGTAATCTTAGGAAGTCGCCAGAAGCTGGTGTGTGATGCGAGGGGCTTTAATAAGAATCAAGAATCGATTCTGTGAAATGTTAGATGACAGTCTCTATCCTGAAGAACGTTGTACCTATATGTCATTGGCCGCGCATTCTCTCCACCCTCCCTTACATACCCACATCACCAACCCTTCCCATTGCTTTATTTTTCTAAAAATAAATTTCTTTATTTTTTTTATCGTTCTGTTTGTGTGCTTCTTTGTTATACTAATTGGCTGTGAGTTTAATAATGACTGTCTCGCGTGTTTTGATATGCCAACATGAAAGGAGACTGATCCGCATTATTTTTGTTTCTCGCTGCCTTTTCTTTCTCCTTCTCCTCAACTCCATGTACTGATAGTTTCCGCACTTCATTAACGTGACGGTGTCCTCTTGTCATTATTCTCTCCCAAGTGGTTTCCTCCATTGACAGTTATGAGATTTCCTTTGCAATAATCTTTGAACTGCTATGTTTTGTCTTCCTCTCTCCCCCCTGACCCCGTCGTCTCCTTTAGTTTCGACAAGGGGAGGCAACTCGCAAGCCACGTGCTTTGACGAGCCGGTGACGTCACGATAGTGAGGCTCGTGCGGCTGCCGCTTACCGCCCGTCATTAATTATTTGCCGCGTGCGTCGCCGCGCGGACATCAATATTTCAGGGTTGCTGTAGTCGTCCGCCGTCGTCCGACAAAGCTGTGCGTAGCACGGGAGACAACTCTGCGGTTTGCTGGAAGGTTCCCCCAACCCACGACCTTCGCCATGCAGGATGTTCCGGCCTCCCCTTCTTTGTCCCTCCCTCTACCCGAGGTCTGGATGGGAGAGTGAGCGTCTACCCTTCAGTCTCAACCCACATCAAGCCATGTTCACTTTAGGTATTTAGGGAGGGGAGATCAGCACAGTTGCACATCCTTTGGGATACCTGAATATGAGTTATCCCTCCCTTACAAAACAAATTGTGCTTTTAAATGATGCTAATTTAAAGTGGTGGGTGTCGTGGTGGTTGTGAAGTTGGTGTTAGTGAGAGAAAGGCAATACAGCTCGGACAAGTTTGCAAATTGGAGTCGAGGCTGAACAGACATATACTAGAAACTTCCAATGATTGGATTTGCTTCAGTGTTTTGCATGCTGCTGTAAGGTACCGAGTGTTGAAGCTTAACCGTCAAACAAAGTGGTGAACCCTAATTACCTCTGGTGGTTTGAATCCTTTGAATCCAGTTCAGATTCTCGTCCTTGTTTTATGTTTTTACCTAGTAGTGGTGTAATGGTGTAATGGTTTAATGCCCGTCGTGATTGTTGCTTGATTAATAGTCTTAATAGTAATAGTCTTGGAACTTATCTCATGAAAATAGGTTTTACTTGTCACTAGAGTTTATCACTGCCATACCAAACTTTCTCATCCATTTCAAAAAATTACTACAGAACGTACAAAGTAAATGCTGTTGAAGAAAAAAGAAAAGAAAGGAAGAAACGATTCAACAAATAAATGTCTTGGCATGTTACCATCCCACTTTATCACTTGTACTCATCACTGCTTGTAAAAAGTGATTTAAACACTTTATATAACCTTCTCGGTGCTGCCAGTAGTTCTTGCAAAATCCGAAACACGACAGTGAGCAGTCTTTAGAGTTGAGGGAAGAATGCAGTGATGGATTCCAGCGAAGCTCCCTTTAACATTTACAGTCTGGCACAGCGCGTGTTCATGCATGTAGCCACTTCAACTACTGGATTTTTTATTTGTTGCAGGTGTTTTCACGCATCAGCATGGAACCTATGTGAAAAGGAATTCTTCAGGAACCCTGTCTTTCCCTAGCATCCTCACCCTCTGACCTTAGACAACCCAGCAAGCTCTCTCCTTCCCCTTCGTACCTTACCGCCAGCGCCAGTCTGTCAGTCCAAGGGAAACAGTCCTTGTTGGTGAGTGACTATTGTGCTGCAGGAGTTGCGTACCTTTGCTTGCTTCCCGTCTCGGAAAGTTGGGTTGATTGATGGATGACTGATCATGTGACGGAGTAGCCAAGGGTGTTTATATGTGTGGTTGAAGCATTTTCTGACAAGAAACTATGTCTAAAAAATTTGTTTAATAACTGTGAAGTAAAAACGTTTCCCAGTCTCATTTTCAACATGTCTAATGATGAAAATCTCTTACACAGTCAAACGATTGACACTGTGCCTAATGAGCAAAACCGAAAAAAGAACTGCGAAAGAGAAAAAGTCATTTCTCTGAAAATGAAGGTGATGAAGTGTGTGTTTTCGAACGGCACCTATCCTGTAACTTTAATCTTGCTTAAATTTTGGAGGGTTAAGTAGGATGGAGCCGCTCTCTCTCACCGTTTAATAAAACCTTGAGCAAAGCAGTTCATCACGATTGTTTCACTCCATCCCCCAACTCCCACCCATCACTCACCACCATCCCAACCAGTTAAAGGTTGACAATGCACGATTGTCACTGACTCGCCGTGTGGTGATGTTTTGCGCAGTGTTCAGGGAGGAGTGGGGCATTTCTCCCTCGCCCATTGATCGGGGAATTTATTTTATTTCTGATCAGGTCCGGACTTACGACAGTTGGCTTTAGGTGGTGGAGAAGGGTTGGTGAGGGTTGTTGGAAGAGTATTTTTCTAACCTTCTGCATTTTTCTCGGACCACATTACGCGTTCAACGATGTGTTTTCAGCTGTACGGTGGAATCATGTCGCGTGGACAATTTGCGTGCAATGGATTGTGGGAAGAACGGTTGGGGGTGAGGGTTGGAGGCGGCTCAGAGAAAGAGAAAAGTGGCGTCCTACTTTTCTGACAGTCTAAAGCTAAAGGCTGATGTATTTTTCCTTCAGCAATTTTTCTCCAAGCCGTGTATTGATAATATTCCCCTCAACAGATGCTGCAAGTGAAGGCTGTATATTAGCCTCGAGTGAGAAGATGAAACTCCACGCAGCAACAGGCAGCGACCATCGGGATGCTGGTCATTCAGGGCAGGAAGGAGCAGGTCATCAAAGGGACATAAAGCAGCGCATTCTCTCCCTTGCTGTTGGTCCCTGCTGCTTGCAACGACGGATGGGATTCTGGGAATATTATTCGCCCATTTTTGGGACATTTGTTAGCATTTTCATTGGAGGTCGGGGGATAGGGGTTATTCAGTTCCGAAGAGCGGGTGGACATATTACTTCTGTTTTCGATTCTGATCACGAAAGTGGGGTGTGGGGAGGGGGGTGTTGGGTCGGCGGGTGCTTACACATCCGCTGGTGACGTCATCATCTGTTGTCTCATTCTCCCACCTCCCCTCTCCCCCACCCACGCTACTCCGTCGCTTTCCCCGACCGTTGCACTTGATCGTAGCCAGCCTCCCTCCTCGCCCTCCTCGAGTCCAGACAACCCTGATAATCAATACCGTTACAGCGATTCTTCACGCATGACCCATCACTAATCTGCTTCAGTGTGGCGGCTCAGTCTACCCGCTCCCTCCCCTGTGGGAGACTGGAAGATGGCGGAAGTATACAGAGGCTTGTCTCTGTTAGCACAGTCCTCAGGGTTCGTGTGGTGAGGCTATGGCACAGAATCGACTCGCCATCATCATCATCACCATCATCATCATCAGTTCACACGTTCCCACCCGCCCTCTTCTCCTTCACCCTTCTTACACCCTCGTGCTTTGCTTACGCATGCGCAGTAATCTCTTTTTTTTTTATTTTTCCGGCATGTGATTGTGGCCGGCGCATGCTAATGGAATATCAGTGGGTTTTAAGCAGGCCTGAGGTCAGTGTGGAAGCTATTTTGTATTTCCAATGAGGAGACAGGGTTGGAAGTAGTGGAAAACCATGTAAAGAAGTTTCTTTTTAAATTTATCTTATGCGTGCGTGTGTGTGGTATTTGTTTAATTTTTTTTTTTAAGAAATAGGACAACACTCAACCACTTGTAGAAGTCTAAAGTATTTTGTATTTGCGCTTTTTTAAGCCGTAACTTTTTCGAATCTGCAGGTTGTGATAACCTAATATTACTTTATCATTTGGGTAAGTAAGCAATATAATGGGTTCCTGTCGATTGATGCGCCGATTGCTCAGTGCATTGTGAAGGTTCTTTACTGACGTGGCAACCAATTGGCGATTTTTCCAAACGGAAACTTTGTTCGGTTTATGCCTGACTTTGCAGGCCTTCCGGCAGCTACCTCTTTCCATGCCTGGCTAAAGAAGCTTACACAATCATTTGCCGGAATAAGCTGGCGAGAGTGAGGAGGTGTGGGGGTGAGGATGCTAAGGGGGGGCGGGTGTTGTTGCTTTGAGCCCAGCCAGCCAATAATTATGTCACGGCCAAGCAGCCCGGTAAACAAGTGCCACGCATGCAGAGAAAGAACCGCGTGCCTGAGACAAGATCTGAACCCGTGATAGCTAATCAGCTGGCGAAGAGGACGATCAGATGAACAAGTAAACAGCGCACGTACTCAAGACAATGTTTTGTAAACCTTGGAAGAAGGTGAGGTGTGGACATTGATAGGAGTAAGAGTAAGAAAATAAAAGTAGACGCTGGAAATCAGAAGATTAGATAGATGACTGATAATATTCTGGATAAAATCTTCCTTTTGAAAAAGCTGTTGGGCCTCAAGTGGAAAGTTTTGAATGTAAAATTAGGAATCAGTATCAGTAGGTAGTTACGTGTATGAGAGACCGGGAGGGAAGGAAAGAGAGATTTATTTCTCTGAAGTGTAGAAATGAACCAGTGTTGGCATTGTTGGCGGGTGGATAAACATTTGCACAGTAGAGGATGGGGGATGAAGGATGAGGGAGGTAGAATGAATGGACAGGCAGTCGTGAGTAAGGGGAAGTAAGCCGAAATGTCGGATAATTAGTGTTTGCAATGGTGGTCTGCTCTTGTATTGATGGAGCGTGAACTGCACAGTGGAGCATGAACGGTGGAGCAGTGTCTAGTACCTGTTCATGTACAGACCAATAGTGCGAGCTTAGTGCTCGTAGTCACTGTTGCGAGCAGCAACTGCTCTGAGCTAGACAAAAGTTTAAAGTGGTAAAAACAAATTAACATGAGAGGGCGTCTCAAAAATAAAACAAGAGACCATGTCCGTTTTTTTCTAGATTTTTAAGATTTTCGCTCGTTTTTTCATGGTATATCACGTGACCAACAAGACTGGTACCTGGATTGTGACCAACAAGACTGTTATGTCACGTGACCATCAAGGCTGGTACCTGGATTGTGACCAGTACGACTAGCATGTGTCTTGTAACGGGAGACCAGCACCGCTGCCTCAGAATATGTTCTCAAAGCATATGGAATTCCTCTGCGATTCCCTATCTCCTTCTCTTTCCCCCCTGGGGAGGCTTGGTTGATGTTAGTCTCCAGGGAAATATGAAGAACAATAGATAACAGATGCTACCTACCTGGAGCAGCAGTATTTGATGACAAATGAGAAACGTGTTGTGTACTGATAGGCACCGTCCGGGCTAATTATTGTTGGTTATCTGGGTGACTAACGGTTTGTGCGCGTGCCTGTGCTTACAAACATCTCGGCTGGCATTCATAAAGCACGTTTACGCAGCATTTACTCTACCCGAGCTGTGTGTGTCTGCCACCCGGAGATAGCGGCTATAACCGTGTAATCATAGACTTAGGGTAGGCCTGCCGTAATCGGTTTACCAGCCGGTAATTTATCAGAGCCCTCCTTCCGATGCCTTTCTCTCGTGTAGGGTAACTATGGCGGTGACTACGATGTTTAGTTCAACAGAACCGAACACAGTTTTTTCTTTTTTTTTTTTTTTTGTTTTGTTTCTAGACCTAACAAATAATCTAGGCAGTGAAATAATGGTAGAGAACCGTTGGTAGATGTTTTTCATCGAATTGATAATCTTATGATAGCATGAAAGTGAATATGGTCGACTTAGTGCCCTCCGACTTGTCCCATAAATCACTTTGTTCCAACTAAAAATAAATAAATGTCTTTGTCGTCTAGTTCCCCAAGAAAAATATTTAGTCAGAATGAATTAATTCAACTTTCCGCAGATTCTTGCTTGCTGCTGTTATTTTAAAAAATATTTCTCGTTTTAATTCTAGGGTTTTGTCGCCCTTTGACCGCACGTGCAATGGCGCCATTTATCGGTGTTCGCGTTAAGCGGGTGTTTAACGGCACTTATGTAGGTGTTTACGAATTGAGAGTTAGGTTTTAGCTTGACCAGGTTATTCATTTCTCAGCTTAGAGCATTTTAGCGGACGTCCATGAATACGAACCCAGAAAAAATTCCCCACTTGATGACACTTATCTTTTCCTCCCTTCATCTTTCACTGACTTTATTTATTTTTTGTCAAGCCGACTGTGTTGGTAATTACCGGCCATCATTTCATTGACTAACGAAGCAATTACCAAAAGCAGTCACAAGGATCACATTTACTAATCAGCAAAAAGCGAGAGGTGGCGGGTGGCGGGTGGCGGGTGTTGATACGTTATCAGAGTTCATAGGAATTCCATCCTGCGGTCTTCCACCAGAAGAAAGAACCTCCCCGCGAGGTTAGGCGCGTGCTCCTTCGTGAGTCGGCAGGTGTCTCCCTGTGAGCACATCCTTTGTAGGCCAACAAACCTCCTCCTTCTCCTGGGAGGCGGGGTCACCAGGAGGATATTCAAGAAGGCTTAGCAGGGTTGACCTAACAACTTTAATAATTAGAGATACTTGATTTCGGTTTTTTTTTTAATGAAATAGGACAGTACTATACTCAGCCAGGGGTGAAGCATTGAAGACTCACCATTGTAGGAAGAGAAAAGATTTGAAATTAATTATCTGTTGGATCATATTTACGCTTTTAGTTTTTTAAAGATTCACCTGACTAGGCACTAATCCAGTCAGCTATGCCCGCAATTTTCTAGCCATCTTGTAATTTTCACCTTGTTTGACATTCATCCGCCACTCAGCACCCATCCCCCCGTCTCGTGTACCTCTTCCACCCGGCTCCAGGTTCTGCGGTGATACCCTATACAGCCAGAGACGGTTGTTGTTTTGGTTTTGTTGTTGTTTTCTTTTTTTGCTTGCACTTGAATACCTCTTGCATTTATTATTTTTCTTCTTCTTCACTGTGTTTTCTCATCTTGCCTCAAAGGAACCGAGTCTGGTCGCTGGGGTCAGGTCGAGAAATGTAGGAGGTAAGGCAAGCTTAACCTCTAACGGTTACAACCAGTACTTCAAACGCGCAATCGTTTCAGCGGGCACGGAGTAATGGCCTGAGAGCTGTAACTCATTGGAGCATAACTGCTTTGTGGTGGAAATTGTGTAGAAAAGGACGGGGTGAGGGTGAAGGGTAAAGTGCATCTGTGTGCGTGTGTGAAACATAAGTAGAAGCGTAAATCCGTGCACAGACCTAATGAGCGGCAAAGTCCTGTAACTCTGCACATTCTGTCTTGCAGAGTTGTTCCTTCTTTGGAGCACGTGGAACATCTTCCACTTTATCCTTGATTTATTTCTTCAGACAGTATTCCTCACATCTCAAGTGGTTGAACATCTCGCTTGTCTCAGTGAGTTTATTTGCATGCACACGTTTCTTTGGAATGACGAGTGTCCTTGCTTGTTTTATCTCCGAGCCTTTCATGATCCCGAAATGATGGAATTGAATGTTTCAGAATTAGATACTGGGGATTTGGGGATTCGCCCACAATGCATCTTGGTATTGAAGCAAGCTCTGTCTTCCATGTGTTAAAAAAAAAAAAAAAACCCAGACGAAGTGGGACAACGAAAACCAAGAGTATTTTTTCTGTCTGCTTTGCCTAAAGTTGTTGACACAGTGAACCACTCTACTTTAAAAAAGACTACACAAGATCCCTGTTCGCTCTAGCCGCCCGTTTTTTTGTCCACTCAGCACAGTTGCCTTTCTCGTCATTATCATCACGATAACAACGGTGGACGTCGTCGTGCTCGTTGTGACGAGCGTTAACATCGCGTAGATGAAGTTTCTAGAACAAGAATCTTCGCTCACCGTCCGGCACTACACCTCCACCACATCCGACATTTCGTTCTTCTGGCCAGCAACTGGTTTATGGTCCATTCTCTCCCCCCAACCCTCTCCGTCCTCCCTCACCACCATTAAAAAGCAGGGGAGGCAATGAGCTTGCGTACGCGCTTCTCTCCCCTTTTTTGTTCTGGGCCTCTTGACAAGGCGACCTGCTGTGGGAGTCCTCCTTGTGATGGAGGTTGTTAGAGCCGGCTCCCCGCGGACAAACATGTCAGCACACACGATTTTCGTTTCCATGTAATCATCACGGGGAGATTTCATTAGAAGCTTTTTGCTCGTGGCCGTGCTGCAGAAGTGGCTTTTGTGATCGCGGGAGGTAGCCACGTAAATGGCTGGAGATTTCCTCTCGGAGCTCGCCCATGACCTCCATGGTCGAGCTTGGAACTGACTTTACACTCCCTGTCAGGTCTACTCAAACCTTGTGTTGCCTTGTTTATTGGGGTATTTTCCTGCCTTACAACATGTTACTGTGGACAGATTTTGAATTCATTAGAGCAAAGCACGTGTTGTCATCACATCATCGTAGTGAGATGACATTTGTGTCACCAGCCTTCTACAATATAGAAGGAGATTGTTCCATATTCTCATTCGTGAGAGTAAGTGTAGACAAACGACATCCTTTACTGTAAACATTCTTATCTAATGCTTCATCTGTTCTATCCCATACCCCTGTGTTTCAACCCTGTAAGATGTAAACCTTAATCTCAGTAAATGTCTTGACTGGCTTTTGTAATAATTTCTATAATTTTTCTACACTACCATATTCAGGAAAAATTTTTTTAATTTCTTTATCTCTCTCACACATTAGTCTTCACATTACCCTCCCATACTTATTAGTTTCCGATGACTTTGAAATGAGAGGAGGGACGGACTGTTGCTTTATTTAGCAGTAAGGGCGACAACTGGACTCCTTCCGCTTGCACCATGCAAGCTCCCCCTATCGGCTGGCGTTGACGATCTGGTGCATGCCTTGTCCATGGACCCCAGCACACACACCCGCAAATAGCCGTCCTGTTGTGTCCTGCCTGCAGTGAAACGTTGACACAGATGAACCTCATCAGCAGCCAAGACTCCGCCATTGTAGCCCTGTCACCCAGCACCCACGTGACGTCTATTTGCTCATTCTCCATCTCATCTAGAGGAGGACAAGATCTTTTAACGGTCCCGTCCCGCTAAAGCAGATGATTGCGGTGAAAGGAGTCAATTTTGCACGAGAAACGAGGTTTTCCGGAGGTGGATCGAGGATAGTTGGATGTCGGGGGGAGGCGATCGGCGCGGACCGGCGAGCCCTGGGGAGGGGCTACAGATTGCGCTATCGTCGAGAAATTGTTTGTTCCTGCTCTCTACTCGACGGCTAGCCCCTTCCTCCCATCCAACCAACACCCTACCTCCCCCACACACCTCACAAGCTCATTCCTCTTCCATAGCCTGATGGGGCCGAACCGTCTCTCGCCAGCGGACTCCACCGTTCAAAAAAAAAAGGGCGACAAACTCGTCAGCCAAGAGGGGTAATTCGGTAACGCCTTTTCCCCACGTTATGTCATTGGCTAACTTGATGAGGGCTCGTCCCCTTCTTGCCGAGGCCTAGGGACTAATCAGTTGCTAGGATTGACGAGACGGAGGGTCCTTAGCAATCCTAATTATTCCCTCCTTCGCCGTGATAATCACGGTTGTTTGTCGCACGTACCGGCAGACCGCCCCGCAAATATTCTCCGTCCATAGACCTGTGTCTTTTCTTTTTTCTTATTTTCCTTTTGTGGTTCGAGCCACGCAAACGTTGGGTACCAGTGCAGCTAAGGACTCTGTCTGGGTGCGTATCGTCTGCGTGAAAAGCCCTTCGGGCCATTTACACACTCGTCCCGCTGTTCAGACCACAGGGTGGCGTTGCTATGGTGACGTGAGGTTCAATCTCGCAGAGAGGATTTCCTCGGTGCAACATTGCGGAGTCTGTCTACAAAAATGTTGGGTAGTGATGGGGCAGTAACAAGGAGCAATGATGGACCAGTGATGGACCAGAAAATGAACCTCCTGACTTCATTTGGTTGATTTTGCTGACATGTATCTCGTTTTTAATTGCCACCATCCGCGAGTTTATTCCATCTTGTCTGCAACATCTTCATCATTTAAAGAGAAGGGATTTGCTGAAAACGGAAGCTTGTAATCAGTTGCACCGATTGCTGTCAGCCCGATAAGTGCCTGTCTACACGGTTTCACATTCAGGGTTGATTCTCTCACCTTATCACATCGCTCAAGTCGCTAACTCCGTCTGTAACTCTCCCTTCTGCTGCGTTTCCTCCTCACCTGTAGCTTCACCCTCCGCAATCAAAGCAATGGGAAGTACTCGATGCTTGTATATTTTGTTGCCTCCCCAACCCTCATACTCTTACGCATGCAGCTGCACCGACTGCTTCAGGGGCTGCGGTTATCTTCCCTTGAGTGATTCTTTGTGGAGGGCGTGAACGGAAAAGGAGGATTTTTGCTCGGTTTTCTGCCTCCATCTGCCATATCTCCGTCCTTCAAGCTCATAGCCACTGGGAGGCATGCTGTTCCCCGCATAAATATGAAATTGTTGATGATGCACTTGAAAGGACATCCTGCGCGTGGGTGTAGTATGCGATGTAAGATTGTTTGGATGCCTGCTTTCCTAGGGTGTGGCGCGGATCAGGTTCGACGAAAGGCGTTTTAAGCACGTGCACTTTACCTGAATTACAATTTATTTGGGTGACAAAAGTGTGAAAGGTTCGATCCTTCAGCATAACAGTTGTGTAGAGAGTGTGGCGGTTACAATGGTGACTCACACGACTTTGTGGCCAACAAGGGTGTGGTCAACGAATACGAGACAAGAGTGTGGTCAGCAGTAGTGCCAACAGGGGTGTGGCCAATAACCGTTTGATTGTTGCCAACAGGTAGAACCTTTCAGATGTCTTGTATTAAATAATACTTTATGACTACAATTGGATCGGATTTTTAACCTCTAATGAAAAAGAAATGTGAAGGAACAGACAAAATACGATCAGAAAAAAAAAATAAAATTATAAAATAAAAACCTTATAACGATTTAACAGTTTAATGAAGAAAGTTTCTGTAATTAGAGATTTCATGCTGTAAAATCCTTATTTTTTTTTTTATTATTTTGCAGTCGATTTTTCATTCGTTTCTCACTCTCGGATTTTTTGATCTTGTATTTGCTGGAGAGCGCTCGGCTTGTTGCTGTGCACGTGCAAGCAGACGTTGCGTGCTGATGTCAGGATGTGAGACACAGTCGACACCTTCACAAAATTTCGGTGACCAGGCATTTTCATGCACGTGATGCTTCAGGTGCGACGACTGGAAAAACTACGGTCCAAGGGAAAAAACTCTTCGACTCTAAGAAGAGCTGTTAAGACCAAAGGGAGAAAATCTCAAGCGAAATCGCGAGCTCAGGCATCATCAGCACCACCGTCATCAGCAGCAGATAAAGAAATATTAGTTTAGTTGTTGGAGCGTGAATGATGGAGTTGGTTTGCGTCACACGCCATCAACCAAACCTTTTGGCAGCCATGATAAGCGTGATGTCGGTGGCTAAAAATAGCTTGAGTAGACCAGACGTGCGTTCTAGCCTCCCTTGGCTTGTGGGTGGACGTCAGTGAGGCGTTAGGTAACGCTCCTCCATCTATGTCATTGTCCGACAGGAAGTTGCTTATCACTAGCTTTTCTCCATAAGAATTGTGGGATTTTTTAGCACATTTTCTTACTGTTCTCTTTCGCTTCTACATCTTTTCTTTATTTTTTTCTTCTTTGTTCGATCTTTTTTTCCTTCCCTGAATCCACTTTCTATATTTTTTGCATTTTTTTATTTGTCCGTTCGTTCATTCTATTTGTTTTTTTTTTAGTCCATCATACTATTTTTTTAACTTTGTTCTTTCGTTTGTCTGATTTTACTTTCTTTTGTTCGTTCTGCGCTTTGTTTGCGCGTGTCGTCCATCATCCGTTTTCTTTCTATTTTTCTTCACCTTCCGTTGCCATTTTGTCAATCTCTTCTGGATGGCTGGACGGCTGGCCGACATCGAAGGCGATGTTGTTGTTTCGTGCGGTATTGGTGGTGACAGGTCCTCGCCCCACTTTTACAGTTTCCATGTGTCACACTAAAAAGTTTTAATGACACTCGGGAGACCTCGTTACAGCAGCTCAGTCCGTCTTGTAGCGGCTTGACTCGATTAACACCACTGAGAGCTACAGTAAACTCAATAGTCCCAACAACCGACTTTTTTGTGGGGAGACGAAGTGTGTTCAGGACAAACTTTTTAAACTGGAGATACGAACGAGGTGGTCACCTGGGATTGGAAGAACACATTTGTGTTTGTGCGCCTGTTGCTCTGTTTGTCTGTTAGAGAAAATTGGGAGAGTTGGATCAGAAAGAAAGGGCAAAATCCTAAATTAAAACAAAGAAAAAATGAGAGAAAAAAAAAAAAAAAAAAAACCCAACAAAAAAACAACAACAACAAACAAACAAACGAACAAAAAAAAAAAAAAAAAAAAACAAAGAAACAAAACAAAAAAACCAAAGCCGACAGTTTACACGCGCATCAAATCACGTGATCGTGGCTGTAAGTTAGTACACAAGAAATGATGCACGAGGGTTTAACCATCTTTCGAGGAGTTGTCTTTACCTGTATTTAATTAAAATTACCGGATCCAGCAGCAGGTGCCAGGTCAGACAAACCTCCTGAATTTATGTTCACTCCGAAATACCTGCTATGCCGCCTTCTTAGAAGTGTCATAAACAACAGATGACCAGCATCAGACTTCTACGAAAACTGTGTTTGATGTGCAAAGAAAAAAAAAAGCAGACGTTTGCAATATGCATGGTGATGACAAGGCCAAGGAACATAAAATACTGGAAAAAAACGACTAATTGAACAAGGGACGTTAACGAACGGATAGAAATGTCTTTGAAAATATAATTCATGGGAAAAGCAGCTGTTAAGAACATCAGAAGTTGATGAATAATGCAGAAATAAGTTCTTGGTGGAGGATGCGGCGCTGGAGGAGAGGTTGTCTGAGGAAAGACACTCGTTAATTAATCAATTTGTGTGGGGTGGGGAGGGGCGAGGTGGGTATAGGAATTAAATGACAGTTTCCTACTAATTTGTTCCGCTAATATTACTGTGTTTAAGTTTTTTAGGGAATATTTGGGAGAGTTTCTGAAACGTTTTATTGATATAGAAAGGAAAGATGTAATACTGACTGATTATAAAGATTTGTGTTTTGACATGCGCAGTCGACTTAAAGACGGGTCTGTGAATATAATTGTTTTGCAATCCGGAGACTGCCTGTATATGTGTATTTATTCATGGGTTTGATGTGTGAAAGTGTGGTTATTTACCTAGCGTGTGTTTGCACCTGATGACTGTATCCGGAGGAGCATGGAAGCATTTCCGTGGAGGAAGCCCTGGCGTTCTCCCCCACGAAGTGGTGATCTTGTGGGACTCTGGCATTATTGCGGCATCGTTCTCAAATACTTGATGGTGTTTAGCAAATAGTTTGTGTTGCCAAAGGTACCCTGGTGATGCCACTTGGCCTGGCTGTCAGCGCTCAGTGCCCTCGCGGACCAGACCACAGTGAAGGGATTGTGGGGGAAGGGAGATGACTCCTCCGATTGTTTTTTTTTTTAACAAAGGGGAGATAAACACTACTATAGGCTAAAGAAGTAGCAATGGTAAGCTTGGTAACGAACGGTGTGGATTTGCATAGGGTTCAAGCGGAGCTACACATCCACCCCACCTGCACACATCAATGCACTCACAGATACACACAAACACATTTATATATTTGCTTTCTCGAAATTTATTTTATTTTTGCCTGGAAAAATATTGACTTATTTGAGAAGTACGCGGTTCTCAAGACCGTTTAGAAGTTAGACGATCACGTGACAAGTTGGTGCCATTGTTCTGGCAAGTGTACTGACAGTTACATTTGAACTTTAGCTCAGCATGTTGACCAGAGTTCAAGTGTCCCAAACACTCGCCCCTCAAGTCGCGGCGGGGTTGAAAAAACAAGGGGTGGGGTGTAGAGAATGGGGTAAGCAAGGCTGGCACGGTCGCGGGGTGGAGGGGGAAGATGGAGGGAGAATCGCGGTGCCAGATGGGAAGAATTGTGTCGTCATAGACAAAAGGGGGCATCGCAAGAGCGGATAACTAGGTATTGCTTTACGGCAAGATACGCACCCTAGTCAGGGCCACGGGATAAGGGGCGGGTCACCCTTAAAGGTTACCAATGGCGGGCTTGTACCCAAGAGTGCATGTCTCCTCCCAGGAATTGAGGAGAAGGGGGGTGGCACACTTGCTGTTGTCGAATCCCTCAGCTGCAACGCGTATCTGTGATTATTCCGTGCGCTCGTGCGCGGGTGATGTGGTCGGTGTGGACTGTTCACCTGTATGGCTGGATCTGAGCTGAGGTTGGGGTAGGGGAACTGGGTTACCGTGATGCGAGAAAATGTAAGAAAATTTCGTTTTGTGAGATGACAATCAGACGACTGTGTTAAGTTTATGTGTCCAGGTGTGCTTCACTTTGTGACGAAGTACGTCCAGGTGTTTCTGCTCCTTGACGCGATGTGTCCACAGGTGACGCGAGACGCTCAGTGCAGCATAGTCACGTGACATAACATGCCAGTGACCGAATTCATATCCTAACACGTGACAATGGCCAAAGTGGAGAGAAAATGCTCTAATAATAAAGAACACCCTGCTCTTCCCAGTTCGCTTTTCTATGCGAGAAACGATCGCCGCCTTAATTGAAATCCCGTGTAGAGAACCTTTCACCACATCTTTACTCGTTCGAACGGGTGGCATTTTGTCTCACCCTCCTTCTCCTCCGTCTCTCTCTCTCTCTTTCTTACACTTATTAGCACATTCTGTCATCCATGAAGAAAAGTCTATTTTTGGTGGCTTCTGTTTTGCCTGCGTGCACTCAACTCATTCTCCATGTATTATTGTAGAGCTGTTTTGCCGATCCAGCAAATGCATTTCTATTTTGCTCCCTCCTTCCTGCCGCGCCCTGGTCCACCTTTATCAGCATGGCTCCAAGGGTGGGTAGGGTCGGGTGGGGGGGAGCAGTGCCACCCGAAGCTGCCCAGGCCGTCCTCCAGGGAGCTACTCTGGAATCACAGCGCATGCGCAGAGGCGCTACATCCTTCTGTGATCACATCTCCGGAACACTGTAGCTGCTGCCGCAGCCTCTGACCTTTGTGCACGTGACACGCAGTTCGGGAGGGACCTTGAATTAGTTCGGCTGGGAGGTCTGGCGTGGGTTGAAAACATACGAAACGTTTCAGCCTGCTGCGACCTCCGACCTCGGGGAGGTTCTTCGACGGCTGAATCTTGGTGTCAGAGCCCCTTGTGGGAATTTTGGTTACGAAACACCCAGTGGGGGAGAATCGACAAGAGGGAAGTGGTGTTCAGACACGCGGAGGTTTAAATGGCGGTGTGCAACGGCCACATAAATCATTCTTTCACATATTAGAATGGGGGAAAAAAACTAGCTTCAACTTTGACCTCAGATAATAATAGTACTCATTTCCATACCTTGTAAACAAAATTTCCTGAGTTGGAGATTTTTAAAGGAGTCAGCCACTTCAGCTTTTGTTGTTCTTTGGTTATTTTATCCCGATGACGGATTTATTTGATGGTAAACGAATATTTCCATCGCTGCGAGCGAGAAATGACGATAATGACATCAATGAAGATAATGGATAGCAGCCCAGATGACAATGCTCGGATGTGTTGCTCTGATCCGATTTGCAAATTTCTGCTAATGTTGATTTTTGTTGTTTTGTCCTGAAATTTATATGTCTAAGAAAGAGAGAAACAAGACAGACACAAGGCTGGGAGTGGAGAGTATGGCAAAGAGAGAGATAAAGAGAGAGGGAGAGCTTCCTCCACAAGGAGTTATGCTTTATTACATTTTTCCTGCAAAATTCCTCTTACACGAAAAATCAAAGACGCAAAATCAACGAAACAGCCATTTTGGTCTTCTTCGTTTGATTAATATGATGGAATATTTCGTCCTCAGCGACATGTTGTGGGAGAGAGAGAGAAAAAAAAATAAAGATTTTGTCGAGAGTTCGCCGAGGTGTAGTAGTCAAAGAGGGTCGTGTGTCCATTCTAACATTGCATAACAAACAAGGATAACAGCGCACACATAACGGCGGCCATTTTAGGAAGGCAGAAGCGACCGATGGACCCACGGCTAGCGCTCGCCGCGAGCAGCGTTCCGCAGACGTCGGGCGGTTGAGCTCGCGTGCACTGCGGGGCCCCCGCCATGCCGGCACGTGCTTCGTATTAAGAGTTACCTTTCCTGAGCCGCTCTTCAGTTTCCTTTAGCAATGTCTGCTGACAGCGGTGGCCCACAAGCCCCACATTGTTTGTCATGGCATTTAGGCCATGATGGAGCTGCCAGAAGCTACAACCTCCACGAAACGGCTTCATCTCGGATGTTTTCCTGTCAACCGAAAGACAGACAGTAGCAGTTTGAAAGTGTAGTCAACGGTCAAGCGTTGGTTCTGGACAGTCTTGGGCGATAGGTGACGTGGCAGACAACATTGATGGCAGTGGTTACGGTGTTTTCAGGTCGTTTTTGTCGCATGTGGTGTAGAAGTATATGCCAAGGTGCATTCTACAGGCTTTACTGTGCGATCGCGTTGCCACAAACAATAGAAGCTAGGGTGATCTGCCCGGGACAAGGACGAAGGAAGAGAATTTGTGTCGGGAACAATAAGCAGATTCCTAACTAACACATGTCGTTACTGCATATTAGCAAGTGAAAAATAAAATAAACAAATAAAAGGGAGACATGAAAGTAAGAGTCACCTTCTGTAACGCACCTGCAATTTTACCTTTGGTTTACCTTGTGTGGACTAATGTTCTTGGCATCAACAAGAGATAGCTGCATTTTATTTTTAGAGGTGTAACAAACAAACAAGAAGTACTGTGATGATTTTATGTAGAGTAAGGATGCTACTGTAACTTTTTTATTTGTTAGTCGTTGGCGTAGCACAGAAGAGAGAGGTCTTACATATTATACTAACTGGTATACGAACATACATACTGCAAAGTACCACATCATCTGTAAACACCTAACTTTTTTTTAAAATAAAAGATGTGTTTCAAACTTTCAAACATAGCAGATTGAGGGTTGTTGTGGATTGAACAAGGTGTTTAGAAATGTTCACTTTCTGTCTCACCTTAGAAGATAATTTCATCTCCTGTCTTCGTGGATGACATGTTGGCAAAATAAAACCGTCATCGAGCGCCACGTCATGTACAACGCCGAGGTTAATCGTCAAGGCGACGGAATGTTGACAGTTATTTGTCGTATATTGAGTGCAGGGACCTTGGGCTCCCTGGTGCATTGTCATCAAACAAGCTTTACGACACGGAATCATGACAGGGTTGTCATCTGCTCTTGATGGGTTTTGCTTTTCATCAATAGCGGAAGGAGTGATCGAGATGTAGGTGCTTGCACACAGCTGTGTTCCAAATTGTCACGTGTTCGAGCTGGGAACTTGAGATTGTTGACCCTCGTGTAAGGTTCAACAACAAAGTGAATTTCAATGGGCAATAAGTTCTTGTAGAGGATTCAAGCTTTATTTCATGAAATTTAAATAAAAATAATAATACTATATTTATTTTCGCGTTTCATAGTCATCATGATGTGGCTTTATGGTCCAGATACTAGGCTGTGGGCTTTTGGCAGAGGTGGTCATACAATCGAAGTCCTGTCCTACTCCTCAACTTTTGTTGTTCTTTAAAGCCATACATATGATAAGAAGCTTAGAAACCTTCAACCCTTCAGCTCGCAACACGCACTTTACCTGTAAAAATATTAAAGTGGGGATAAAAGGTTAAACAGAAGATTCATTTTCACCCATTAATCTGTGTCTGCCAGCAAAGATGACCAACTCTCTCTTATTCCGGAGTTGTCTACATTTTTATTACTACCGACTGAATAAACAACAAAACCTTGTTTAGCAGTCAATGGTCCACCTAGAATAGTTTGCATCCCTTGATAACACATCCCGTTAACATAGAAACGAATATTATTCCCAACTAGCTATTGTGGTTAATTGAAACACCAGACCCACAAGGCCAGTCCTACACAATGCGAAATATTATTCCCACATAGCTTTTGTGGTGAATAGAGATATTATTCCCAAGTAATCTCTCTCCTCATATTTTGTAACGTCCACCGCGCTCGATGGATGGCTTGAACAAGAAAAATCTTGTGTTCAGCTGTCAGTTCATGTGTAAACATTGATCGACTGGTTGTCGAGCTCTGTCGCCGTGTGATGGCTTGATAAGCTCATTGTGTCGCCTGGCACGTGTGGCTGGCGGCGAGGTCTGTGTTTCTTATGGTGTGGACAACTTTGGTCACCGAAAATCATCGCCGAGAACCTGGCGAGAGAGTGTTTCTGAGGTGAAAACATTTGCCTATTAGCGGCTGTGTGATTGGATGGCGTCCTTGACAACGCTTGACAACCCTTGTCGTGCACGGAAGGGGTGGAGACCCTTAGCAACTGTCTGTCATCGTCACTTTCTCCTCCACCTATTTCCCCCCTTTTTCTGTCTTTCCGCTTCCATTCTCTTTCCTCCTGTGGGAACGGCAATAGAATTGTGACATGTCATATTCCTCCCCGAGGTTGTGGAGGCGGCTCAATTCCCGTTTATCTTATCTCCGCACGCCCCGCGGTGAAATCCGCCAAATACTCGGCGCTGCCAGCACGAGGCGGTGTAATTGTTGGTCATTTTCTCGTCACGCCAATCATCCAGCGCGCGGTATTAGGCAGCCAATCGCGTTAGGAGGTTGACAGACGCTAGCGGCCACGTGATTAGCTCACAACTGCGTTTGTGAAGGTGATGTTGTGGCGGTCCGAGCGCCTGTCGCCGGCCAGCCAGTGACCGTCCTGTGTTCTGACAGCTACATTTGCCAGCTTGGGAGGGACCTCTGCCCGGGGGCATGGGGGGAGAGGCCCGTGAGCGTAAGTGGTTGAATACTTTTGTGAGAATTAAGCGGTCTTCGGTTCGCATCTTGGCTCGGGACACTCGTCACATGTGACCATCGGAGGTTTTTTTCCGGGTACTTCAGCTTCACAACCCCCTCTTCCCAGGTTCTGTCCATCACCCCTCTATTCTTATACGGCAAAATTTCCTCTGGGTGGAAAAACGTTTTGGTCTAACCAACCGGAGACCTCTGAACAATAATAATAAATAGATAAATGCAAAATTTGTAAAGCTCATACTCACACTCCTAAGAAGCATGCTCTTAGCAAGAACGAAACATGGACAGCATACGAGCAAATAGGAGATGGACGGGGAGGGATAGTTTGCTTTTGCAACGCTCGAAGCCCCTACATCGGTAACGAGGGGTCATGCTTCATAGGTTCTCGATAGCTACAAAGATAAAGCAAAAATCTACATTTACTTACCCACATTCCCAATTAATTGGCATGTCTTTCCCATCCACTCAAATTGATGGCAAATTCATAAACACAAAGCTTGATATCATGTTGATGATGTAACTGAGTCAAGCAGTATTCATATTAAACATATACATGTAACTATGATTTAATAACATTTTGTCTATTAACAGTACTTCTGGAAAGTTCATTAAAAATTCATTAGATAATCATCATCAATGTAGGCTGTCTCTTCGCCGTGTATATCCTGTTGTACATAACAATAATGTCGATGTTATTGCATTGTGCTTACAGTTAATGAGGACATGTTTATGTTTGTATCTTGATGAATTTTCGCTGACCAGATGTCTTTTTGTCCATTTTGCAGATCGCTGTATTGCTGCTTTCTTCCGTCGACCAGGTAAGCAGTTTCTGGATTTTATAAAAGTAAAACTTCGTTTTGGTCAAATGGATGGGGTGGGGAGTGTATGAGCGTGTGCGTGTGCGTGTGCGAGGGTCGTCAGTGTTCCAATTCCTCCTGAGGCTATAACAGAACAATGCGCAGAAAAGTAGTTCTCTCCAAACCTCGGACCATTTGATGTCGAGAGTTGATGGAGGGCTTTGCTTGTACTCGCTGGTCCGCCACTGGCTTCAAAAGCTGGAGGTCGCCACGGTTTGTCAGTCACCTGTGGCGATCACTTTTATCTCCTCCTCGCATCGACTGGCCGCGTGTCGGGGGGTGGGGGGGTTGGGGGAACTGTCGAGTTGCGTGACAAACGGGAATTGAGTAACACTTCATTAGATGTGTTGTCATCCATCATCACCTCCTGCGTGTACCGTTTGTATGTGTTGTTATGTGTGTTATGTAACAGTGTGTATGTGATGTTATGTGTGTTATGTAACCAGTTCACACAGTTTCTTAGTCGAGTGACACGAAGTTGGGAAAAAGCACATACCTTCAGGTCTTCATACCTTTGAACGGATATGTTTTCATCTTTCATCTTCTGACAAAAAAGTTGTAACCGACGGAAACGTCCATCTGTAACCTTATTTGGGATTTCCCAACTGTACAGATTTGCCTGTGATTGGGTCATTTAATTTTGATTAATTTTAATCTGAAAAAAAGAAGTTTCGATCGAGTCAAAATAATACTCTTCTCAGCCGACATTTAAAAAAAAAATTCCGTCCGTTTAAAAAAGTTTTATCTCGGAGATGCTTACGGAAAATTGTACAACTCCCCTTCCCTCCGAAAAACCCCAGGCAAACAGAGAAACACAAAACCCCCTTTTATATGCGAGATATTTTATCTTTTTATTTTTATTTTGTGATGAACAGAGAACTCTTGTATAAATATATTTTAATCGTGTTAGTGGGGATTCGTTGTTCTTCAAGATTAGGTGTAATAGGAGGAAAGAACGATCACTGTAGTTTCATGTTCATCTTTTCCCTTCCTTTCATTTTTTCTCTTTTTATGAATATTTCTCTTGCATCGAGCCGTAAATCAAAGAACAACACAAACGGAAGTCGGTTACTTGCTGTAACTGTCATCACCTTTTATAGTTGATGGAAGGTGTACACTTATATCCCCTCTCTCTCTATATATATATATCTGATATTTCAGTATGTAAACTTACATCCTATTTCACATTCGCTTTCTGAGCTTCAGAAAATCGGTTTCGAAATGAAAATAAACGATGTATCTCCAAGGCTAGAGATGGGTTGGCTACCGCCAAATTGATTGCTCTTCAAATATTTCCAAATATTTTTAATTTAAAACATTATACAGACACAGATGTTTACGATTTTGTTAAATTAAATCCATTCATCGGTACAGACTTCATTCACAACCAATGCCCATTAACGAATGTGCTTAAGTGCACGGTTTACTTAAAATTCTTAAGAGTTGTTCAAGTTGAATTTGAATTGTAATTAGTTATTTATCATTTGTTCAAGATGTCTGCAAACGGAAATGAACTGTTACACGTAGAGCATAGCTATTCACATTCACACTTCTATTGCTGAATGTTCCTCCTCTAGGATGTGGAGGAGGCTGGCAGCCAATGACGACTGATGCCCGAGGTCTGACGAGAGTAAAGCACCGAGTGCACATCACGAGCAGGGCGTCCTGATATTCGTGCGCGCGTGCATGCATGTGTGTGTGCGCATGCTCCTGGGTCACGTTTTGTTTGGCAGAAATACTGCTTTTCGCATGATTTTGGGTAGTGGGGTAAACAATCTCTCTCATGTTATGTTTCTGTCTTTCTCGCATGAAGTCAAGCACGCGCGCAAACACACAGACATTCTCGGTGCACTAAAAATCCTTTCGCTTTTTGAGGGATTTTTTTTTCTCTGTCCAGAGTTTGCTTATGATGTTCATGCCGGTATCCATCTGTGTACTGAGAGGCCAACGCACGGGGCTCTCCCAGGCGAGCCATCTGTCTGATTGGCTATTCATGCGAATTGCTGTCGCAGACGAGAAGGTCGGGGTCTTCTCAGTGGATGCCCGAACTATCAAACAGTTTAGTCATGTGATCGCTGGGTGGCAGATGCCAACAATCTTATGCTTGTTTTCACATCGTAAAAGTTGTCTTCTTCTTCTTCTTGCATTTCGCGATCTGGCTCTAGCATCGACTTTTTTCTCGTCCCTTTCTTTTTTCTGTCGGGAGTCGCGTGGAAGATTCCAGCAGCGTGAACGGCGGTGTGTAAACATATTTTGATGTGTTTGCATGTTGATATTTGTCAACAAGCTGTAGCGAAATTAGAAAGACAGCGCGGGTTAGTTGTACGTGGGAAGAAGTAAGTTTAGTGAGAGAATTGGTGAGGACAGCGTTGACGACAAACATCATAGTTGTTGGCTAACATCACTGGTGTAGTTAGTGTGGTTGGTGATGTCACTGACGTAGTTAGTGTAGTTTGTAGCATCATTGGTGTAGTTAGTGTAGTTTGTAACATCATTAGAGTAGTTATGATTATTGATGTGTTCGCTACGATCTGTGCCGTTGTTAAGTGTTTCTTGGGATCTGTGGCGTTGTTAGACTGTTTCTTGGGATCAGTGACGTTGTTAGACTGTTTCTTGAGATCAGTGACGTTGTTAGACTGTTTCTTGAGATCAGTGACGTTGTTAGACTGTTTCTTGGGATCAGTGACGTTGTTAGACTGTTTCTTGGGATCAGTGACGTTGTTAGAATGTTTCTTGAGATCAGTGACGTTAGCGTGTTCCTAGGGGTCAGTGACGTTGTTAGAGTGTTCCTAGGGGTCAGTGACGTTGTTAGAGTGTTTCTTGAGATCAGTGACGTTGTTAGACTGTTTCTTGGGATCAGTGACGTTGTTAGACTGTTTCTTGAGATCAGTGACGTTGTTAGACTGTTTCTTGAGATCAGTGACGTTGTTAGACTGTTTCTTGGGATCAGTGACGTTGTTAGACTGTTTCTTGGGATCAGTGACGTTGTTAGAATGTTTCTTGAGATCAGTGACGTTGTTAGCGTGTTCCTAGGGGTCAGTGACGTTGTTAGAGTGTTCCTAGGGGTCAGTGACGTTGTTAGAGTGTTCCTTGGGGTCAGTGACGTTGTTAGAGTGTTTCTTGTGATCAGGGACGTTGTTAGAGTGTTTCTTGTGATCAGGGACGTTGTTAGAGTGTTCCCTAGTAACACTGATGCTGTTAGAGTGTTCGCCGGGATCATTGCCGCTGTTTGAGTGTTTGCTAGGATCAGTATCATTATTATTCGCTTGGGTCAGTACACTATCAGGATAGTTTGGTTAGGATGGGTGACGTTTTCGAAGAGTGTGTGTGTTTGTGTGTTTTCTGGTTTGTCTGTCAGTCAGATTGCCTCGCCTTCGTTTTTCAAAGCGCCCACTCTGTTTATTCAATGAAACGTTTTATCAAGCAGAACTCATAAGCCAGAAATAAAAAAACAAGTTGGAGGTAAGACTTGTCTCGTTAAGCAGCGGCGTCCGAGGACGTTACCTCGCCACATGTAACAGCTTGTCGGTACAGTGTGCCAACAGCAAGCACGAGATGGAGGGGCTACCTTCGCTGCGTGGGTGCAACTCTCAACACCAGAATTCCAGGCCGCTCTTGTGCTCAAGTCCCTCGCACCACTTTCCAGCATTCATCACCGACGGGGCTGGGTTTTTTCCTCCCGTCTTCCAGCCAAAAAAAAGAAGCTGCCCGCACCTGCAGCATATGAAGGGAACACAAAACACGAGCGCAAAAGAAAACCAAACAACTGCATGCCGGTGCACAGAAATCTGGCGGTTTACCTGGGAAAATATGAGGTAAGACCGAGCCGGGTCGTGAAAGGTTCATCCCGATGACGTCAAGAGAAGGGACCCGGTGACGTCAGAGACGAGCAGTACAGTTATGTCTACCTTTTACCTCCCCTTCGTTCTTTAACTC
Source organism: Pomacea canaliculata (assembly GCF_003073045.1). NCBI lineage: Eukaryota > Metazoa > Mollusca > Gastropoda > Architaenioglossa > Ampullariidae > Pomacea > Pomacea canaliculata. The sequence goes on along the minus strand of NC_037591.1, from coordinate 10,473,682 downwards.
AAAAAATGGGTCCAGGGTTCTTGGTAGAGAGAGAGAAAAAAAGAATCTACCGGAAGGAAGATTAGCGACGAGAGTTATTGTTCTTGACGCCTTCGTCGTCATCGTTGTATATTCTGGCGTCACAAACGCGCAAAGAGGTGAGGTGGAACGGGTAGGGTGTTTGAACTAAAGTTTTTCAATATTTCACTGCTGAGTAGCGCGCCTTGGCTTTCCTATTGACGTCACTGCAAGGTGCATCATTGGCCAGTAAGCATTTTTAGTCGCGTGGAAAGACGATTTACCCGTATCCGTTTTTCTTACATCCGTTTGAGGTTTGAGATCCTTAAATTACGAGTTTGTTTTTTTCGATGACAAGCTGCCTTGCATGTTAGAAGATGAGAAAAGGACTAACGGTGAAAACATTTTACGGCCTCTTACCTTGCGGGTGGGGAGGAATCGGGAATGGTGGAGTGATGGATTGAGAAAATGAGAAATAGAATCTTTCAATGTCAGTACAGAAAATTGTTTTTCAATGCGCACAATGTACTGAAAACATAATTTTTGTTGGGAATGTGTGTGTGTGGCTTTAGATGTTCTGCAAATAATGCACGTGCACGACAGGTCACACAGCGCGGAGTATGAATGATAGAACAAAGTGTGAGTAACCACCCACTTTACAGTTTGCGTGTGACTCATGAAACTGTTACAACATTTCCCCTTAAATCACAGACAAACTGCTATAACTCCGGTAGGAAACCAGGTAGCGAAGTTTCTTCGACAAACTAGCCCCTGACTATGAGCCTCTAAGGAGGTGAAGTTACCTAACCGACCGGCGCAGCGAATATTTTCTTTAAACGGTTTTTCTTTTCATTAAACAGGTGTTTGGGGATCAGAGGGTAACGCATGGAACTTACAATTAAAACGAGAAACAGTTTTTTTAAAAATAGCAAGAGCTGCAAGAAGCTACAGAAATTGTATCTCAAAGACATTCTGAACAAATAACTTTTTTATCAATTATTGCTTATCCAAAATATTAATTTGCTTATTTTCTTTCAGGTGCGAATCGTAGCGGTTAATTAATTAACGGATAAGTTTTGGAGGCTGAAATTTACAGGATAGGTTTATATCGCCTGTATCTACCGATATTTACAAAAAATGCAAACCGTTCAGGTTGGTCTTTAATACTGGGGTTTGAGTCTCCGGGGTTAGCTACTTTACCAACCGCGGGTAGTATTATGGACTGGATGACCATGTTTCCAGTGTGCTCAGGTCATTCCAACGACAAAAGAAAAACTTACAAAAAAATAAATAAATAAACACACAAAACAACAAAAAGGAAGTGAAGTCATCGATTGCAGTTATCATTACAAAAGGATGGATAAAAGTCAAAAAAGCAGTAATAGTGGAATGAGTGAGAGTGGTCGCACGACGTGAGAGGAATCTCGACGCGCGTGCACGCCACCTGACGGACGCCGACGCTCGGTGGGCGACAAGAAGAAGGTTTCGGTTGCAAAGTGACTTTGCCAGCGCCGGCTTTGATGTCAGGAGGTTTTTGTGCCAGCTCGCCGTGCGTCCTCCCAGGATCAATTATATCACCGTGATTGTGCAAAGATGCCCTGGGAGGCGAGGGAAGGGATGGAGAGAGATGGGGAAAGGGGGGGGAGAATGAGGTGAAGGGTAGCGCTGTTTAGGCAAGGGAGGAAACTGCGTTTGCTTTTGCAGGAATCAATTTGTTTTTGTCTTCTCTTGCTGCGGCTCGACACGATATCCACGGTATCTTGACTTCTGGCACTCGGCGTTCAGGCTGTGATCAATTAAGGAGGACGCGCGTGCGTGGTTACACCTGCGCCTTTACAGAGTTCTTGAGGGGATGGCGGGGGGCTGTGCACGCGCGTGTGGGGGGCGTGAATGTGATTGTGAATGTGTGAGTGTGTGCGCGCCAAAGCGTGTATATATGCGTGCGATAGTGTGTATGTGTGTGTTTGCTTGCTTGCCTGCAAATATGCGTGCATGTGTATGAAGACTGTATGTATGTGCGTGCAAAAAATTTTCTGAATTACTCTGAGAGAGAACACTAGTTTACAAACCAGATTGATGACTTATTAGCAAAACCGTTTCTTTGAAAGTCACGTGATTGACAGCTGTACAGATGTTGGTGTTTTACATCAGTTCATAGTCTTCTCCTGCGTACACCGCCTCCCATCTTAGAGGAGGATTAAGGACCCTCGTCACTAACAGTCCCTGTTTCAGGATAAAAGTCGGTCTCAGGTGACCTTTTTATAGTCTTTGATGCATGGCCTTAATGTGGGTAATCACAGATAGCATCAAAGACACCAATTACACCAAAGTAGTTTTTTTTTCATAAGCTTTTTTTATGTCCGAAGATTTTTTCCTGCCTGAGAGAGCGTCTTTTTTGTAATGACTGAAGAACAGGTTCGCTTTTGTCCTCTTTGACGAAAGAAGCTTTTGAAGGCCATTGCCACCACCCAGCCCCAGCTTTGTCATCTTCGTAAACATCTGCTTGGTGCTTCCTGTGGGTGCGCAGGTATTAGCGATGCTAAACTATATGGCAAGGGGGTAGCGGAGAGAGAGAGAGGAGGAGGAGGGTTTTGCAGAATATTGATCATTACTTCGACTTAATTACTGCTGGATAGACAGAGAAGTAATTACTGCTGGATAGACACGATGTACGGAAAGCCCCATCTCACATCCGCAAAGAGAGAGAGGTTCTAGTTATTTGCCCTAATGATGTCTCGCTAATGAGTGGCTAAGCAACTGCTCGACGGATTGACTGCATGTCAAGCAGAAAATTTCGATAGTTCAAGGCAACCTAGACACAAGTCCCCTCGTCTGTGACCCTCGGACACTTTTACTCATCCTTATATCGTGAGTACTCAGGGTAGAGGGTGTGAGCGGGTATGTATTGTAATCAACAGCTTTAAACACGACAATTAGAGAATATTTTCTGTAAAGGGATAAGGGCTAGAGTAAACAGGTCAAAAGTTCACCTAGCAGCAGTGAGAGGAGGAATCGAGGAGTGACAGGGGGAGATGATTTCTGCAGATTTGGGTGAGGTTTGTTTGAAATGTGAGTTTTATGACGTCTTAGTTATATTTCTAATAATATCTAATATTAATAATCGTCGTAGATTTATATTTCTGTTCAGGTTGTTTTGTTGTCTGTGTTCATCATTCATTCACATTTCTTATGTCAAACTCCCAGGTTAAATTTTGTTGTACTCTACCTTTCGTAAATCCCGTGAAACTCAACCAGAAGAAATACGGGGATTTCACTGCCCCTCCTCCCTCCTTTAATCAACACTTCCCCTTCCCGCCATCTTTGCTGCAATGAAGGACAGTGCGATGGAGGCGACTCCGTAACGTGTGGTCACGTGACGTGCGGCCGATTAAAAACAAAATGTCGCGCAACTGTCGTGCATGGAGCCAACGTTATCGGTTGTCGTTAGCAACGTATCAGGGTGGGGTTTGGAGGAAGGGGTAGGCAGCAAAATTGGTGGAGGAAAGTGGAGGATAATTGCTTGGTAACAACAGCAGTGTAACAAACGTATTTCTGCTGCAGACAGGTGTCTGCACGGGTCCGTCATGGGACAAAATGTCATCTTCGTGTCTAGGGGAACAACTTTGTAACATCCCCATCTCCGTCCTTGTAGCTGAAGTCGCAGTTTGCTGAGAGGTTGGCGATAGTTAGTCGAAACCCTCCCTCAATCAGTTTTCTCTCCGTTCGCCCTCGTCGCTCTCTCTCTCCCACCCCTCCTCATCCTTTACCCTCCCCCCGCTCTTACAGGGGTCTTGGCTGGCAACAGCTCCAGCAGCCAACCAACCCCTAGCCCCAGCCTGCGGAGGGATGGGGTGAGGGAGATGGACAGGGGGAGGCAAGTTGGGGGATGGATGGGGTGGAGGACTGGCTGTGACGGCGTCTCGCCCCGCTGGAGCTTGCCGGCAGCACGCGCGGCGTCTGTAGTCTTGTACTCCGGCGCACGTGTGCTCACGTGCAGTGTTGGGGAGAAGAGTCTGTGGCAACAGGTTCTAGCAGTGCGTTGACCGAGGCTGCTGCTGCTGCTGCTGTTGCCGTTGTTGCTGCAAGTGTCGAGAGCCTGACACCCAACGGGAGTGTGTGTACCCTGCACGCCACTTCGCGTCTTGTACCTACCCGATTACCCCTTGACCCCAACTTTCTTGCAGTCTGTCGGTCTCTCCGAACGGACGCCTGGCGGAGGTAGAAGGGGGTCTGCTGCCTGCGGTCAGTTTTGTTCCAAGGTGTCAGCATCCTTGCTCACCTGTCGGTGTTCTCACGGCTTCTCTGGTCCTGTCATCCGTGACTGCAGCCAAGACGAAGGCGTGGACACAGGTGTTCGGACAATCAGGTAAGGGGTACCTCTCTCTAGTCTCTGCCTCGTGGACTCTGTATGCGCATGCGTGGTGTGTTCTTTGGTTTCTGTCGGCATTTATTCGTTCAAAATAATAACTATTTTTTTTAATGTTTCTCTTTCTCAAACGTTTCTGAAATGATCGGTGAAGTCGAGGAATGTCAGGAAAGTTGCGGAGGACAAGCAGCGGGTACACGGGTGCGCCTTTGTCCAGTTCCTTGTTCATCTGTCTGCAAGGACAACATCGTGTGAATCGATGACGGGGAGGGTTCTGGCCACTCCCTCTCCCCTCGTCCATTCCATTCAGTCTTACTTTGTGCCTGGAGGTAGCCTCGGGCATTGTGTCGGTCCCTTCGGTTACAGACTAATTATTTTTCTTGTCACAAACAGACAGCTGACCTATCTGTCCAACAGCCCGTCCTACGCAGCACGTGCATTCTTCACGTGCGTGTGTGGCCAAGTCATCACGACCATGCTGGCAGTGTGTGTGTGTGTGGAGCCGTGAAAGAGGTCGGTATGATCTCAATGATTGAAGTCCAGCTTGAACTCGTTTCACCTCAAAGTCAGCTCGACAGTAGACATTATCTGCTCTTGATTCGATCTCGTGTACAGGATGAGTCCCGTTAACCCCTCGTTTCCTTGTCTCGTGCGCCAGAAGCGACAAACGATCTGGTCGGAGTTCGGATATGCGTTTAGGGTGTTAATCCTGTTAACCCCCAAAATCCCTGTACATCAGATAAGGTATTAAAAGGGAGTGCATTTTCTCCTCATTAAAAAAAAAACTAGGTACACAGGTTACAACTAAAACAATATTCATCAAACTTCGAACTAGGATGTAAGGTTTTCACGACAATGCAGCCTTCCCATCACACCCCTCTCCTACACGAACACGCTTCACCACTTATACAACTTTTACAACATTTATACAGTTATAAAATAGTGCTATAAATTTACTGTAAATTCTCTTCCAAGTCGCCCGGCAAACCCGTTGGCTGAGACCAAGCAAAGTCGAGTTTTCTTATCGTCGACGACTTTTTGTTTCGATCCCCGTCACTCTGGCAGACGCATTAGGTTTATTAGAGTTATCTACCGTGGTGTGGCCCAATGGCCCACTGACCTTTGTGGCCAAGCGAGAGTCTGCGAGAAGTGTCTTTGCTGAAGATTTGTTTGCTGCCTTTTTCTACCCGACTGTTCTCAGGGCGGACAACACCTGGAAACATCACACGGAGCAGCTTAAGATGTTAACGAAATTAATATTTGACAACGTCCCCAGAGGTGAAAGACACAAGTTGTAGATTGTACCTGATCATCTGATCACTGGCCAAGGATGGAAGGAGGACAGAAAGTTTTATTGGTATTACAGTCATCATCACAACAAAAAATCGCGCGCATGCGTGTGTGTGAGAGTGAGAGAGAAACTCACGCATGCTAGATACTATTTAAAATTATATATATAGTTTAAAAAAATTTTAAATACTATTGGGGGAGAGAATGAAACGAAGAAAGGGGATTTCCTAGACATCATTACGAGATGAGCTTGATTTCAACTCGCAATCACTCACACACAAACATATAGGTGCATGATACTTATGTACTTATACTTATTTAAGTAGTTTTATAAATACTCGTGAAAACAATTACTAGTTGAGAGAGAAAGAGTAAGACAGATGTCCTGAAAGAAGTACTAACCAGTCCTTATATTTCCTTCAGACAAAAAGCTTCCTCTCAAGTAGAGTGGATTTACACTCAAACACTCGATCACAACAACGGAAGATGGAGAGAAGATGTGACTGGGTATACTCTCTTTTTTTGTTCTGTCTGTCCGTAAACAAAAGGTTTTTAAAGAGCCGCGAGGTCTCCTTTATAAAATAACCAAAAAATAAATAAAATCTCTCCGGTAGTCTCAGCTTTCGAGCTTTTGAACAGTTGTTCTTGAGCACAGAAAAAATTCCTTGTCCTTGGCCGTTAGTGTCAGTAAAGCGGGATCCGTTAAACTGCTTTGAATACAAAGAACGGATTTTTTACAAAAGTTTTTGTCATTTGAAAGTTTACGCTTTTCATGTCTTAAGAAGTCTTGTCTCTTGTCAGGGTAAAATTTTTAATTTTGTTCCACTCGGAACCCTGTTTTTATCACTTTTTGTTTCCTTTTTCCCTAGTTCATGATTTCCTCAGGATTTTATGGTAAGAAGAAATAGTAAAATACATTTTAGCTGAGATAAAACTCTTTATATTCTGTAAAAAGTTGCATAAGAATGTGGCTGACTCGCAGAATGAATAGATAGCACAGTTTGTCATCGTACTGCTAATATTTTCTGATATGTTGCTAAAGTGTCGGGCTGTGATGTTAGCATTTGTCATTGTTATACTAAGTTTGTGTGCTAAGATGTGCGCGTGAGATGTGTGTGATGGCGAGTGGAAGTTCATGTTCCTCAGATTTTTCTCCAAACCGAAGTATTTGTTGTTAAACTTGATGAAATGCCATTCCCTTGCTTCACAGCTCCATGCAAAGCATGTTTGATACGAGTGCGCCCATCATATTATCGTCTGCTACATATCAGCTCTCGTGTAATTGACGACCTTTCACCCTGAGACCTTTCACAGAAAATTCATTCACTCTCCATTCTATGTCTCTGTGTGTGTGTGTGCGCGCGCGTGTTGGAGTGAGAAAGAGGGACCAAGCGGCACCAGAGACTTTATCATCTTTGGCGACACTCCTGCTGTGAATCCCTCCCCCTTAATGAAGATAATGAGTTACTTCTCTTGCCACTGACTTGCATCAACTGTTTTAGTGCGAGCGAACTGTAGCAGCTGTCACGTGACGGGTGGGGTCGCGTGCCATTTAGGCGCGTGCGCCACACGGGACCCCAGTCAAGGGAAGGAATGTGTGAGGGACTGATGTACACCCCATGATGTAAAGGTTGGGGGGACTACAGTCCTTAGGCCAAGGTTGGGTTTCACAGAGAATGAATGATACGAGAACCACCGATGCTTGAGGCTTCAGAGTCTAGGAAGGCTTCGTAACACGTGGTTGGTGCATTTAACTGAAGAGGAGAAGGATGCCGGTTCGAAACCAACTTGGGCCTGTGGCTGGAATTTTTCTTTCTTCCCTGTCCTCCTTTAACCAGCAGAAACAGGTGCCTGATTTATCAGGAACGTAACAGCGGCAGTGGGAAGAGGGTTTAGCTACGCCTAGATACGGTGGACCACTCACATTCACTGTCCCAGCCTTGACACCTGACTCGCTACTCTAAGGAGTTCGAACACTGATCTTCATCGTTAGAAAGTTAGACACAAATCTCAAATCGCCGGAAGAGACTGTTTCCCAGTGCAGAACGAAATAAGACGACGAAAGGAGAAAGGGAATATGCGTGGGTAGCAGTGTCTGTGTACTGTGACCTTTGTCATGGCCGTAGCCATGCCATTTAGAGATACCCGGAAAGCCCTTGTTCTGACGCAAATTTCTGCCAAGGGCTAGCACATAAAGTCGAGTTTATATTCTTGTTTGAGCTGCACTGAAAGTTTCCGAGACATCGACCAAAATTGTTCACAAATGTCAAGTTTCTTTTTCTGGGTTCGATGAATGTTAAGCGACTAGGAGGATTTCAACGGAGGATAAATAAACCCATATCCTCTGATTGCGAAGAACTAACCCCCACGACCTCTCCACCCACCACGGCGTTCACAGTTGAAGCGTTCAGTCGCAGGTGTCGATCCATTTGAGGCCATACATCAAACCATACATCAGGTTTGTCCACCTTTGGCTCCGTACATCACCTGACTGAAATCTGCCAGTCACCCTCCTCTCTCTCCCCTCACCCCAGGTAAAGTCAAGACTGCCACCCTGATTTACCGACAGGATGGCTCAGGAACTTGCTGCCAACATGCCTGCCTTCCTTGGCCGCCCACGTTCTCTTGGCCTGAGGTCAAAGGCAATCAGAAGTGCACCTGTCCGCACAACGGACCCAGGACTGCTCGCCCCTCACCTGCGCAATACGTTTCTGTGTCAGGGCGCGCGTGCTCGCACTCGGAAATGAGCCGTCAGGTATGACCGGGGCCCTGATTACAGTTAGGAACCCAGGCCTGCTTGGCATTTTGCACCCACCTTTCAGCAGTCAGCTGCTTGCAGTGCGCGTGAATAGAATTATTTCTTCTTATTTAGTTTACGCACCAGCTGGCGGGGACCGAGACCTTGCCGCCGGAAGCGATTACATTTTTTTTTCTTGATGATGAAGGGTGAGGTCTGGCAACAGTCTGTCTTCTTCTTTGCGTTCCAAGGATCATGCCTCTCAGATTTCTAGTTTTGTTGTTGTTGTTGTTGTTGTTCTTGTTGTTAATATGAAGTGGACTCATATAGCATATTGATTTTTGTGTAAAAGTTTCCAGTGTGTGTGTGTGTTTCGAGGAGAGAGAGAGCTTAAGCTGTGTCAGGTTCGATTTTTTCATTAATAAAGTATTGGACACCACTGGCGCTGTCAACCATGGCTATAAACAAGACGTTGCCGGCGACTATAGCCAGGACGTAAACATCACGTTGACAATGACTATAGCCAGGACGTAAACATCACGTTGACAATGACTACAGCCAGGACGTAAACATCACGTTGACAATGACTATAGCCAGGACGTAAACATCACGTTGACAATGACTACAGCCAGGACGTAAACATCACGTTGACAATGACTATAGCCAGGACGTAAACATCACGTTGACAATGACTACAGCCAGGACGTAAACATCACGTTGACAATGACTACAGTCAGGACGTAAACATCACGTTGACAATGACTACAGCCACGACGTAAACATCACGTTGACAATGACTACAGCCAGGACGTAAACATCACGTTGCCGGCCATTCGCAGGCGGCATTACGCTTGCTTTCATGACGAGAAGATGAATGAACAGTTCCAGAATGTATCGGTCTGTGGCTGAGTCTCGACGCGCCATGCCGAACTGACTGACCCCCAACCCCCTCACTCACCCCCCCCCCCTGCTGCACCCTACGACTGGAGCAGACGTGTCGAACGCTGCTGTGCACAGGTGAAAACGGTAGCGGGATGTGGGAGGCGTGGAGGTTGTGGGGGGAGGTGGAAAAAAAGATGCTGATGGATGAGGTGCCGGTTGATGACGCCTGTTAGAATAAGCAAGACGAAGCATCAGATGATCTCTGATCCACGAGCAGATGCATCATCAAAGTCAGTCGCGACTTGGTGATAAACACGTATTAATTAAATTAATAAATTTGTGATAACTGATGACTTTTTTCTTAATAGTCGGATGACTTTTTTCAACCGATGAACTCCAACCCAGTAAAAGTAGTTTGCAGGGTCACGGGTCAGGGGTCAGGTGCATCTATCCTGTAAAGTTGCCGAGGGTCGTTTGACTGGACTGTAATGTAACGGGGAACAGCAAAATTTGTGGACGCTAGAGTCACGTGTCTCTTTTTAAATTAAAAAAATATTTTCAGATTGATTAGCAATGCCACAATATGATGAACACCGCATCTAAGAAACAATCGCCATTGAAGCTTTCCGTTATCGTCTAGCTCCAAGAAACTTTGGCAACTTTCGGTGACTAAGATAACGAGTCAAGCAACCATCTTTTTTTTCTCCCCCGACGACTTTTGGCCGTTGGATCGCGTGCCGAGTCCAAATCGTGCAGTCAAAGCGAGGCTTGGTCAACCCTCAATAAAGTGGCCGCTCAAGGCAGATGCCTACAAGATCCTATTTCTAATTGCTGGGATCGATGGTGGCGGCGCTGTTTGCCATGCTTGTCATCTTGTTTTGCTTGCTGTCTAGACCAGTGGATGTCAGGGGTGCGTTTCATCAGCTTTGTCGTCAAAAGGTTTGTACTCATTGTCTACACCAGGTTCAGAGAGAGGCAGGTCTTGTTGTCAAAGACAGGTTGAAAAGAGCGATTTTGTTTCACTTTGTCGCTAGGGATTCGTTTCTCGGAAGTACACCCCGTCTTCAAAGTCTCTCAAGATGAATATTTTTCGTAAAATTGAGTGGAGTATGAGTGCACTGTGAATTTTTCACTAGCAACACAAGATGCAAGCAGCATAGCCAAGCAACATTTCTCTAATGTCTGCCTTCCCACGATATGTTTCTCAAAGAGATCCTATCATTACCTGTTCTTTGATAAAAAAAAATATTTTTATTACCATGTCAGAAGACAATAAGAAAGCATGTGAACACATTTGTCGGGATTATTTCTTTAAAGGTTCTATGTTTATTCACACTGGAACACTCTTGCGGAATACCTACGCACGCACTACTTTTTATGGGCGGCAAGGTGGGGCAAGGATGGGAGGAGTAGAGTAGGGTGGGGACACGTCCACGTCGTTTCAGTTTCCGGGCATTACACAGTGTAGTTGTTCCGGACATTACTGGGTGTAAGTGTTTTCTGGGAGTCTCCAGTAGGTACAATCGACCAACCGACAGACCGACGAAACTTCCTGTCGCCTGGCGACAAATGCCGAGCCTGGCGCCCTCTGGTGCCACTAACCCGCCGTTGTCGCCATCTTTATGATTCTGGCGAGATGGTCAGCGCCACTTTCAAGCACCGGCAGACAAGGGGAGACCATGGTGGACGCCATTGGTTTCTGAGGCGAAGCCAAGTGGGATCGTTGATGTTTCTGAAACTTTTGCAAACTTGCTTCTCTAATGGACTAGACGCAGGTCACGTGAGTTTGAAAATCCCAGCGGGAGACCAATCAGGACCGCTTTCATTTGCTGATCTGCTGGACGTTCATCGAATCCTACAAATAAAAGATTTTTCTTTTAATTTTTTAAAAATGAATTTCTTTTGAAAACTAAATGTATTTAACTATGTAATCCGATATACGTTAATTGGATTAACTGTAAGCATGCGCACACTACATCGTGTTTCATGCTGATTGTATATTCCATATTGCAGGGGCCGTTTTGGGCACGATTCCATATTTCAGGGTGCCGTCCATAGTAGGATTCCTTGTTTCATGTTGCCATCTCGGGCAGGAGTCCATATTTCATGTTACCATCTCAGGGGGAGGCAAGAATGTAAAATGTCCGCGACTTGTGTCTGCTCAGCCTCAGGCGCCGAACTGACAGAATCTGTCGAAGGGAGAGACCGCTGGAAATGTTGATAAAATTACCCAGACGCTTCGTCTTATTCCCAGGAACAAATCAGATAATAAACAGGAGGAAGAGAAATCATAAACATCAGGAAGTGACATCATAAACCCGCTGAGAGCGCGCAAACATATGTCTGCAGCTCTACGCCTCCATTCTCACCTGTTCACCCACAAGGGCCTGCACTCTCAGACTATTCTAAATGAGGGTCCTTGTGTACATTCATGGGTTGCCATCAGTAACCACAACCCGGGGTGGTCCGGTAGTAGGGTAGCTAAACACCCGCCTGTCGCAGGTACAGGTAAGGTAATTGCACACCTGTGTTTGTCGGCACGTCACCGGTGGTTACTGGGGTAACCACAGATTGTCTTTTACCTTTATCGCTCGTTTTTATTTATTCAGAGCAATTGTTATAAGAACTCGTGGCGGGAGCGATTCAGGGCTGCTGCCATGATCCGAAGTTGGAAAGGTCTTGCGTCCTTACATTTACACAATGCAGCGTGTGGACCAATCGCTGTACGACTTTCTTCCTACGACGCATGCGTGGTGCTGCGTAGTGATGACTTGTGTTCATCATGGAGGAACTTCTTTGGTCGAAACTTAGTTTCAGTTGCCATACAGACTAGAAGGTGGACAAGCAGGTGTTGGGACACTTGGGTTCGAACTGAGAGGCTCGGGTGGATAGCGCAGCCAACCTCCCAAAGTCAACCCGATGGTGGGAATGACCTTTGACTTTATACAAACCAGAAGACGACTGTCCTCATTCATCTTGTTGTTATGGTTTGATGATGATCTGCACAAAAAGGGAAAGAGAGAAGACTTTAGGGTCACTAACTTTACAAATAATGATAAAATAAACTTTCTGTGACACGTACAGTACACACATGTTTCCCAAACAACAGGTTCGATGGAAAGCTCAAAAGGTGGACGAGGGAAGGTGGGGATGGGGCAGAGGAAGTCAGCCTTATCATCTGTTCCATCGATTACGAGAGATTCTCCGTCGGTCACCTTAAAGAAGCAGCGTGTAAATTTAGCAAACGCCCGTCGAAAATTTTGCAGTCGATTAGTCCGTTAACGACGGCGGCAAGACGCATTATCGCCCGAGACCTGTCGACCCGCGAAGAACCCGGACACCGGAATCGATAGAGCTGCACGAGGTTCATCACTCGCTGTCAGACTTGAGGACCTGACAACTGTCGTTAGCCGTTAACTTTCTAACATCTTGCTGTCGCTAACCACTTCCCCAACCCCCCTGTCTTCCACGGCCATCGAAAGTCTCATCATTCCCATGTCCATCCACCCATCACCCTCACCCCTCCTCGTCCACGTGACTACATGAAATCATACTCCTTGTGTGATAACAAGACCCTGCAGGTCGACAGGAGACAAAGAAGAAGACAAGAAGAAGTCCACAATGATAGAGGGACGAGGAAAGGGGGGAGTGTGAAGGATACGGGGTTTGCGGGAGGGTGGCAGCAAGAGAGCAAGCGAGGGTGAGTCGGGGGGAAGTCAGCTGGGAGGACGTTTGGCATTTTCTTGTGAAGTCGGTACGGAGGATGTGGAGGTCGTTACGGAGCCGGAGGATCGGACCCGGCGTGCTCTGCGAGATGACCTCGTGACCTGGGGGAGTGTTCTCCAACCTTCTCCTTTCTCCTCCTCCGCTCGTCGTGCAGGCGCTACCTTCAATGGCGGGTGCAACACCAAGATGGCGTCCGTCATCTGACGCTACCTCAGCCTGAAGTTGCGGGTCTCCCTCCCCTCTACCACAATATTTGTGTCGTGCGACTACCTTTCCCTCTACCCCCAGGTACAATTGTGTGGTTTTTGTTGTGGACTTTTATTACTGCTCGTGTTTCTCTGCTAAACTATTCCACCCCTCTGAAAAGTGTTAAACGTTTCTCTGTTGTTCACTGTCATCACAGTCCCTCCCCTCCTCATCTCTCCAAGCCGTACAGCTTCACACGCCCCTGATTTATACGGCTTTTATTTGGTTACACGATCGTTCCCAGTATTGCTTGCTTGCCTCCCTTGATTGTCAGACCAAACTCTTTGGAGAAAGGAGATAGAATGTGGGGTCAGCAGGAGGAGAGTGTCCGTGATGTCGCCAGGACATGCCATGCTGCAGTTACGTCCCCACTAACTTCATCGGCGTCCTCTCAGGTCTGTGATTGGATCCAGGGTGGCAATGAAAACACAGCAGTCATCTCCCCTTAGAAACCTCCAAGTTCTGTGGAAAGAAGCGGTAGTGGGTAGATAACTGACAGTTGCTTTCCACCGGTGTTGTCAGCGCGCTTGGGAATATGGATGAAGAACCTGGACTCGGAAAGACAGAATGGAAAAGTCTGTGTATGATTTTTTTTTCTTCTACCAGGCTGTTGATGAAAATGGCGATAAAGATTCTTCGGACGAAGGGATTCTGGGGATAGGGGTGGATGGTGATGTGAGAAGAGAAGATAGGCGTTGATTGACGAAGTCCTTGTGGGGTAGGGGGAGTAAGACGGGGGGAAGCTGCTGTGTGAAATCGCTCTGTCCGCTGTAACTAATGGTCAAAGCATTGATTTACGGGAGGGAGCGGGTCCGGGCAGAAAGTAGCTGCCAGTGCCTGAGCGGGTTCCAGAAAGCCAGCCGCTCCTTGCGGCTATGGCTGGTCGGTGGTGCCAGATCCTTCGTCCCCAGCCACCGACCCTCCACCCCCGGCACGGCAGTCCGGCCTGGAGTGGTGATAGCGACAGCAGCAGCCGCAGCAACAGCAACAGCAGGAGCACAACGCACTAGTGTCGTGGCGGCAGTCGAAGAGATGAGGGGTGTAGGGTGGTGGTGAGGGAAAGAGAGAGGCCTGCCATGTGTTAGTCCAGCTTGAGGGTTCGCCTTTTTCTCCACCCCACAAACACTCACACACACGCACCCTCCCTTAACTACCCTCCCTCCGTCTGTCTCGCAAATTTTCCTGCTTTTCCTTTCCTCCCTTCCTCACCCATGTGGTGCTTCTGGCGATACCTCCGCGGCGACTGGGTGGCACCGACGTTAGTGTATTTGCACGCATGTGTTCCATCCGGGGTTTGCTGTCGGTAGATGGCGCTGTGACTGGCGGTGTTTATTCTCGCGACAAGTTTGGCTGCATGAAGCCGTGGGACCAGTCAAGGGTTGGTGGCCAAGCGATCGACTGACTGACTACCCCTCGGACAGGCCAAGAGCGATCGAGGTACAGTGGCTAGTGTATGACGTCAGAGGTGTGGTCACGCAGGAGTGGTTCTGAGAGTGTAACCGTCGACACGTCTGGTCAGGGAGGTGATTCGCACCTGAGAAAGTTTTGGATGTACGGTTAGCTTCTGGGTGATCACCGATGTCAAAGTGTTCCTGGATGTCAGTGACCAGTGCAGCGTGACTGGGTGGGTAGGTGAGACCTGTGACGTCACAGCACACAACTGGTCGACTTGTCATCACGGCGGGTTCTCGGATACACGACCGGTAAGACGAGCTATAATTAGATACACGAGTGAATGAGGTGCAGATGATTAGGCCATGATTACGACTTAAACTTATTCTTTAACTGGTTTTCCACAAACAGGGTAGTACCCGGGGTAGCTGAACTAATACCTGTAACCTGCCGTTATTTTTTTAATTTATTTGCAGCTTCATTCCGATACTATAGCTAGATTAACAAGATTTCTGTTCACGGATTCTCTTGGGGGTGGGTTTAGTGGTAAACGGGACCTTTGTTCGAAAGGTGGAGTAGGGAGAGACCATTGTGTTCAGGTTTTTATTTTTTCTTTCTTCTTTTGTTGCATTCTCGTGATAGTAAGACAACATGATCTCGCATGTCATGAGTAAACCCTCGCATAGCAAGAATTTTTTTTTCGTAAGAACATTATCTGGTATATCGGGTAAAACCCTTGTGTTGCGAGGAGTTCTGCCACTCTTATCATCATCGTCAGCAAACACTGTCTCGTGTGTCAGGTGAACGTTGGTGTCGCGAGCGGCGAAGACCGTCAGCATGAGAAACGTTCGCGTTCACTTTCCCATCGACCCTCGCGAGCTCGAGACTTGCAGAGTGCGAGATGTTTACGACCCTCAGACTTGAAGACAAGTGTTGGATACAGCAGACAGAGATGGGACGAGGCCGGCAAACACACACAGTGCAAGTTTGTCCTCCCTTCAGGGGTGGGATTGAGTGGGGTAGATTGCCATCAGTCTTGACGCCTCCGAGCATCTGTGTAAATCTGTTTTATATTTACATGATTGTATTTAACTGGAGGAAAAAACCGTATTTTCTGTCCTTTTTTAACATTAAAAAACCCAAAGATCTTCTCCTTTTTTGACAGTTAAAAACAAAATTTCTTTTTCCTGCTTCCAGAGATTTACAACAGATGCTAGATAGTCGGGCCAATGAATTATTAGGCAGTTAGAAGGTTACAATAGAATAATCTTTTTCGATGTTTGCTGCTTGTGTAGGAATAAATTATTTCCTATTCTTACGAATGAATAAGCTTTTCCTATTTCAGATGCTGGTAATGGAATATATTTTATTGATGTCCAATGCATGTATTGGAATTAACATTTTTCGATGTCGGATGCTTATAATGGAAAGATCTTTCGTGATGGCATGAACGTTTGGATGTTGGATGCACACAGTGAACTTTCCACATCAGCTCTTTTTTAGCTGTGAACATTACAAACATATTGCTGTAGTGGTAGGCAATACAGGAAAGGGAATGGCGCACTTCCAGTCGCCTGTTGCCATTCAGTTTGCTCCAAAGACCGACTTGCCTAAGTGCTGTGAGGCTACCTGTGACCTGTGACCTTTCATTGTCGGGAATGGTGCTTCTAGAACTCTCCAGGTCCCAGACCTCAGAGCAGAACCTTGTTATGGCATCTTTATTTTCACTTCTTCTGCTGCTTGTACAGACCGAGAGCTAGAGGAAGGAATTTTTCTTTTGTTTTTTTAAGCTGTTGTACACTCTTTGTCCCTTCACGTCTACAGCATTAAAGGGCAACACGAGCGAAAATCGTTGTAAATAGAGGACAAAGTAGCACAAAAAAATATCACGGTGGTATTCTATGACGAGGAAGCACACGAAATTTTGATTATATTAATGTTTTTATCTTAACCTGGATGAGTGACAGGAAGTGACTAATGGATAGTGTTTCTAAAAAAACGTGTCGTCCCCACACCGTACTCAAGAATTTGCTCAAAACATTTCAAAAGCGATAATTTTTTTTCTGCTTTCAGACTGGAATACTAATGTTTGAATACATATCTTGAAAATTAGCGTAATTATGTACTGATATTTTGGGAATCATTATTTTAACCTGAACTTAACCCGATCACAAAAAAAAAAAAAATTGCCCTCATGTTGCCCTTTAAAGACCCGGATGAGGTCTATCACTTAAGAGGTAGTAATGAATATTCACTGCCGAATATCATCTGTGTAAATGTGTGTGAGTTAAAACGTGCGTTTTCTTTGTTAGTTTTTCGTTTCGAGAGGCTCTACGACTCACATTTAAAAAAAAACAACAGAAAAGCCATGGCGCGCGCGACATTGACCACCAGAGGTCTGTCTCAGCTTCATTTTCTCTCGGCTGCCCTCATTTTTCAGCCAGAGCGATGCAGTGATCCCCCTTTGATAGGTAGGTCGGGAGGTGGCGACGTTTCATTGGCCGCTGCTGGGGCCCACAGAGCCCTCACGATGCTGTCGTGATCCAGGGGAGTTAATCACTCGGGGCTCTTGCAGTCTCGTTCGATTTAGCGGGAAATAAGCTGTGGGCAAGATGCTGGCAGAGGCGCTTGTCGCTGTCTTGTACAGGCACTGCCATTTTTTTCTCCACTTCTGATGAGTTTGAAAAAAATACTTCTGCGTCTTATTTCTGTTAACTTATTTTTTAAACTTTTGCATTTTTCATCATCATCATCCTCATCCTCATCATCATCATCCCTGTTCATCAAGCGTCAATAATCAGAAAGAACAGCGAGGCACATTGTTGAAAATCTGCTAAACTGATTTGCCTTCGCGGGCCGACAACTGGCGCCAGGGGAGGTGACGCTGCGAGGACAAGGGACAGTAACAGGATTTGGAAACTATTAATCAGGGGGAGCCTCCCGTGGCCGCATATGACTTTCATTTGCGCCGAGTGTTATTGTTACTTGATTTCCTCCCACGTCCTCCATATGGTCGCCGATGGAGCCGATAGAGGGCGCTGTGACGCCCGTCAGTGCTGCTGACGCCGGCCAAGCGATTATGGCGGGTGGCTAACGAGCGAGAATGGGAAACCGCCAACCGTGGACCTCTGTGACCGCAATAACGGCGGGTGGCATGCATTTCGCAATGGGTGTCCTGGCCGTGGCTTGGCATTACCCGGACAGCGTGCAACCGATACGACATCTCCATATGGCACTCGGCTGAGCGGAGCTGCTCGCTCTTGTTTACCCCTCCTCCCGACTTCTTCACTCTCCCCTTCTCGCTGTACAGTCCTGACCGCTAATGGATGAAAGCATAATGGAGCGATCTAGTGTTTGATACATTTCGTCGAGTTTGTTTATTTTTTTTTATTCGTTTCTGCTTTCATTTGTTTGTGAGCTTTGATTTGTTGTTGCTTGTTATTTGTTTTGTTTTGTTTTGTTTTTTGTTTTGCTTTTCGTTTTTCTTTGTTTTGTGTTTGTGTTTTTGATTGTTTTGTTTTTGTTTTGCTTTTTTGTTTGTTTTGTGTTTTTGTTTGTTTTGTTTTTTGTTTTGCTTTTAGTTTTTGTTTGTTTTGTGTTTGTGTTTTTGGTTGTTTTGTTTTTTGTTTTGCTTTTTGTTTGTTTTGTGTTTTTGTTTGTTTTTTGTTTTTGTTTGTTTTGTTTTTTTATTTTGCTTTTTGTTTGTGTTTATTTGTTGTTTGGTTTTGTTTTTTGTTTTTTTTTTGGGGGGGGAGGGATATTTATTTATTGACTTGCTGGCTTTAAAAGAAATTCAGTGGTTATAAAACCAGCACCGTAATCACACGTAATAAGTAATCCCACTATACTGTAAGACTTACAAGTAATGACACACTGTAACTGTAAGCCTGGTGTCGCCATAGTGTAATGTTTACAGGCGGGGACAGGATTACACCATTGATCGACTGGCTCCTCAGCATCCCGCCCAGCCAGCAGCTACCTTGGTAAGAACTGTCCCTGACCACGGCGCATCTCCTGTACACTCAGTATAGTTACATTGATTTTTTTTTTTTTCTTTCGTCCTCACATCATGTCACCGCTGGCGGTACTGTGTAGTATTGACTGGCTGGCTGGATGGCTGGATGGCTTTTGCGACTGAGCTCCGAAGAGCGGGCTAAAGCTGCGACTCGCGTTGTCTCCCCTTCTCCCACGCCGTCTAGACCGATGACGAATGCCCGGATGTATAGGTACTTCGACTGTAGCTCATAGATTCCTTTACTCCACCTCCCTCTCCTGTTCTTCCGACCTAACGGTGAGAGGACCTACATGGCTTTCGTAAAGTGGAAAGAGAAGCTGCTGAATAGGTAGAGGACATATAGAAGCAAACTTTTTGTTAATTTGCTTTTTGTTTTGTTTTGTTTTTTTTGTTTTTTTTTTTTTTTTTTTCATGGCAATGATGGTGGAAGGCTCAGAGTCATATGTGTTTACTTGTTCGAAGTAAAGAACTTTTTCTGCTGAAAGGAGTAACTGAGCTCATTATTGGATCATTTACATTGTCGTGTTATCCTCTTGTTTGACACTTCATGCCTCCCCTCCACACACTCACATCCATATTAGAAGTGTGAATGCGTGCATGCTTATATTATGCAGTTTCTAAGTAAGTGTTGTTGGCTGTAGTTTTGCGTTCACAAGTCTTTGTGAGGCGAGGAAGGAGAAGTACACACTTCAGATGCGCACACATGTTGACCAGAAAGTGTCACGAGGAACTTAGCTAAAACAAAAACACAATTACTACACAGTCCATGTTTTTTTAACACAAACAGCTTTCCTCATTGTCTAGCCCACCCCCTGGCTAACCCACACCAGCTTTACGGATTGTTTGAAGTGAAGGAACCAGAAAAATGAAAGGTCAGTCGGAGCACCCCTTGCAGTTTATCGACGTCGATTGTTTTTAGACTATTCTTCTTTGTTTTGCTTCCCTGTATCGATTCCACACACTCGTGCCTCGTTCCTGCTTCCTAGTGAGCAGGACTGTCTCACCATCTCCAATACAAGGATGATGGGCTGTCCTGGGTTCAAATCTCGCATGTGGCATACTATTCTTTACTTTTTTTAAAAACAAGTATTTACACCAGGAGTAGTCAACAAGGTGCCCAGAGAAACACCCCTGCCACTCCGGGTTTGTTTTTACTTCTTAGTATCCATGTCCCTAGAAAGCTTCTGTTCCAGACCTATCCCTAGACAGTAAAGTTACTTCATGATGATGATGATGATGATGATGATGATGATGATGATTAACTCTAGGGGTAAAGTTACTTCCGCGTCAAGACTACCGCCCCAGTTGTTTCCCTGCACACATCGGGAAGCTTACCTCCCTCACCTGTCCAGTGGAGACTAAATGAAGTCGTGATGACGTGTTAGCGTGTGGCTGTGAATGCACGTGCAAGGTCTTAAGGTCTCGCACCGCCACGCAGGACATGCACGTGGCGCGAAGACCGCAATGGCGTTGTGTATGCGTGTGACAATCACGGCTTCCACAGGGCGGCGCGCGCACTGTCACCAGCTTCGTTTCGTGATCAATACCGTTTAGGCAGGAAGGCAAGCGAGGCACTAGCTAGGCGCATGCGCCAACCTTCCCCTTCCCTCTTCCCCCTCTCATCCCTTCCCCCATCCTCCCTTCCCCTCTCCTCGTCCTAACCAAGGCAGTGCGCGTGCAGCGCTCAGGACCTCCACTTGGCTACAGTTGCCTGCCGTCCTCCAGTCCTTCGTCAATCGATGTCCACACGGAGGCCGGAGACACGAGTCTCACCAGTTGAAGCCTGTGTGGATTTTTTTCTAAAATATTGTTTTTGTGCTAGCGGAACCTTACACTGTAGCTGCAATCATGGTCTGTGAGGTGTGGATAGTGGATGGTTGAGGAGGACCTGTGTGTGACAAGGTAACACCGAAGGGAGTCTTTCAGGTAAGACACATGTGTAATAATTTTTTTTTATTTATTTAGTTGCCTGGGAGAGACTCACAAAACAACAGCAGTTGTAACTCTTGACGGACGCGAGGGTTTAATCGTTCTGATGGCGGTGGGAGTCGGTTGTTGTGGTTTTTCTTGTCTGTTGTTGTTAGTCCCTCCACAACCTCTAGTCACAGGTAAAGCTGTGCAGGTAGGATGATGACACACCATCATGGACCGAGTGTTGTGTACTAAGGTCGGTACACAAACATCGACTGTGTGATACAGTTTACGACACGTGTCACTGTGCGGGGCGGCGACGATAATAACGGTTCCACGAGGTCGAGCAAAGCGGACCACTTGGAAACCATAGAAACAGATGGACAGCAGCTCCACGCGCACGCAATGGAGTGATGTCGCGTCTAGCGTGTGCAACTGTCGACCTGCGCACAAGCAACTTCCGCTTTCTCTGCTTCTCTAAACGGAAGCGAAATTTCTTTACATCAACGACTCTCATTGCTGTGGTACATCTGTTTATATTAATAGAGAGGAATCGGACAGATTTTTGTAAATTTGTATATTCTTGAATAGTTGTTTATTCTTTATATTTTTAATCAACCACTAGCGTTTATATTTAATTATTGGCTTCACTCTAATCCTATAATCTGGATTAACCCTGTAATCTGTCTTTCACAAAGAGAGTATCTCAGTCCAGCACATGCGCGTCGTATGTAATCTGTTTCCGTTTCCGGTTTGTGGAACTGGTTTGTCACCGCTACCTTGCCGGCCAGAGTGACCAAACGTTGCTGTCAGGTTCCCTCGTGTATCGCTCAGTTCCTCGCGTCAGGCAGGAACGCGCCAAGCACCAGACTTGGATAATCTCCCCTAACGCCTAGCCGCCGCGATAGCGATCGCTAGAGGGCGTTGGCGGCGTGTGGCGCCAGTTGGCTGGAGGAGCTCGTTTAACTTAATTCTTCCCCAAAGGCGCTGGGCTGCGAGGCATAACGACTGAAAATCTAGCTACGAGAGCACCCGAAGCTTCTTTTGAATTTGAATTTTTCTTTTTTAAAGATGGTTACCGAAGACGAGACGGTTAGAGAAATACACGGGGAGACGATTGCGCGGATAATCAGCGCGAAGAAAACGAGCTTTTTGTGGAGTTTACGGTCGATGCAAGATGACTGAGAAGCTTTTCTTGAAGAGCGTGGCAGGCGTATATTCCCTCCTCCCCCCATTTTTTTAAAAAGAAAATAATTGAGGGTAGAATTTTCCAGACATTGCGTAACTGTTGTCTCACCTTTGATGAAGTCGAACGGGAAATAAGAACTCGGCTTTCTTGGAAAGAGGGAGTAGAAGAGGGATCTTTTATCAGCGCAACAGCAGGAGACGATGATGATGGTGAACGATAATACTGATGATAACAATGACGCACGAACCTAATGATTCTAACTTTATGTATCCTCCCTCATCTCCAGTCTCACACAGACACGTACACACAATTTTTTCTTTTCTCCATTAATTTTTTTTTCTCTCTCTCCCTCCTTCTTTGTCGAGTGCTGTGCTGTTAGTCTCATTACCTCCCGTGTTATTTGTCAGACATTATGGTGTGTTGCAATATCGCTTAATCCTTTCTGGAATGTTTTAATATCTTGCTTTTCGTGCTACATCGCCTGCTATAACCTTTTCTGATTGCTGCTGATTTAGTGGTAATTTGAAGATTTTATGCTTGTCGCCCTCTTATGTTGCTCGGCTCTGAACTCAAACGAAAAAAGGATAAAATTTCGAGATAATATGAACAAAGAAGGAAGTTGGTTGATAATCTTTGCGACGACGCGTTGTGGGCTCAGGTTGTCGCAGTTTTAATGATGTCCGGTGGGAGGTTACATTGTGGATGTCATGAGGGTGGTTATGATGGTGGTCATGAGGTGGTCATGAGGGTGGTTGTCTGCTTTCTCGGGGAGAGCCAACGGTCAGTGGAGACTCCACCCTGCTTGTGTTCATCGACCAGTGTTTCTGTTTACAGTAAACTCTGTGGGTGTCGGTTGGACTGACGACAGAGAAATTAATAGCTAAACACACCCACACGTCTACCAGACTGATTTTTTTTTCTAGAAATGACTATGCTTAGCTCGGACAAAATTTCATTAGGAAAATATTAGATGGCTACACGTGAGCATATTCGGGTATACCAGATACGTCTTTTGGGGAGGTGGGTAAGGTTAGTGCAAGATATTATTATGTAAGCATTACTATTGTACAATCTAGACTCAATCATTGGGAGAGAATGGACAATATTCTACAAGATATTGTGTTAATAGTACTACTGTACTTATATACATACACCTTGTTCGTGAGAGAACTGCATTTATTATTTAGGCGTAGTCATATATTTTCGTCTTAACATAAAGAAAGGCACAAATAATGGACATAGCCCCTGGTCACAGAAAGGAAACAGTAAACAGAATCATAAGCCTCGTCAGCCATGCAAGTAAAGTGATGCTGAAAGTAACACAGAGCTGCATCAGCACCACCGTGGAGGAACTGCTGTCAGATGAACAAGCAAAACTCACACTCGAGCAGGTCTTCAACTGTCGCATCCTGATAGAGAGACATCTCTAACATCTATCACAACTTCATCGACTTTAAAAAGGCTTTAAAAGGAGATCATCGCTGCTGGGGTCAAAGGTGAACTGGCTTACCAACGTGAAGGAGTGGACTTGTCCCGGGCAGCACGTGCTCACCATCGCTCAACACAAGACTGAGTGGTGCGCCTTGTCAGCTGCAGCCTCCATCCATTTGCTTCTCTCCAGCGACCGATGCCAGTCGAGGGGCAGATGAATGAACGTGCTTTCATGACGTCATGTCTATGATTTCTAGTTCGAGAACACACCGAGATTAGTTGCTCAGAAGGCGCGCGCTGGTACGAACTCACGCACGCGCGAGATTTCGCGAGAACACACACGGGACACAGAGAGAAAGAAAGAGAGTACACTAACCTTCTAAGGAATATCGAATGTACTTAGCTGCCTGTGGAATGTAAGTTTGAGGCCAAGTCAATAAAATCCTGTTCACACGGGTCAAAGGTCGAGCTGCCAGCGCGTCAGATGGGGCGGAGTGCAAGGACGGCTACTGTCTCGCACATCTGTTGCCGTTTGAAACGATTCCACTCGACAAATCCATCCTTGATGGTCGTGGAGAAGGACTAGGTTGACTCGGTTTGCCTTACCTCATGTTGTTAAGTAAGACGGTATTTGCTCGCCGCGTGTTCGATTTTTCAAACAGTTCATCGAGCAGGCAACATGTAGAGTGATGACACTGGATCCTTCACGGTCACGTGGTCTTTCTGTCTCCAGTGTGTGCATGCGCATGCGTGATAAATGTCATTAGTATCATTACATGTTCGCAGACATCGAGGATAGTGGAATCTTCTGGAAAATCTTTTTCTCTTTCTGAAGTTTTTCGTTTTCTTGGTTTCAAATTTACTGGGTACAGACTGCTGCTATGGAAACGAAACAGGATTTGGCTAAGTAATATTAACCATTTACTGCAGTACTAATTAATTTTAACAGTTGACTGCTGTTCTGATTAACAGTAACAGTTGACTGTTATAATAATAAGAGTTTACTGTCAGGCCAATCAATAATCAGTTGATTTGCTCGCCCCCACCACCACCACCACCACCACCACCACCACCACTGGGATTAGTGTATCATTATTGTTTTCCTACCTGGGAAGAGGTAAACGAATATTTAAGTTTTTATACTGCTTTTCTCGGTCAGTATTTTTTTAACCGAGTTTTCCGGTCAGTTTAAGTATTCGTATCGCATAATGTTTAAGACATTTTTCTCGGGTTGTAGTTATGAAACGAGGGGTAAAATCGAGAATTCTTTAAAAAAAAGTCTTATCTCCAAAATGATGAAGCAGTGTCCAGACCCGCTGACATGGCTTCGTGTTTCTGTACCTCAGGGCACCTTTACCACTACTTTGTAATCACGGATTCAGGGGTTAAACAGCATCGGCGGGGTCTGGACACCGCTTGACAAATTAGGAAACAAGACGCCTGTCCTTCTTAGTTCCCCATCTTGCCCCAGGGCAACGATTTACCCCTCGCTTCATGATGCCGCCCAGCAGTTAACTTACTCGGTTTGCTGAAAACACAATGAAACAGTTTAAGTTTCCAAGACGGTTACTCAAAAGAAAAAAAAAAAAAAGAAAAATGGCATGATTGAGTGATGAAGTGGTAAATTGGGTGTGGGCTGTTAGATGTTTTGTAGTCACGTGGCCCAGAGACACACCGCTCTCTTTCCCTACTTTCCTCCCACATCGTGAATAAATTGTATGGCTGTCAATCGCAGCTTGGCGAGCAGTAGAAAAAAAATGTTTGTTTGTTGAAAGGAGAGAGGGAGGGAAAGAAGATTGACTGATACAATAGCTGAGCAGTAGAAAAAAATGTTTGCTGAAAGGAGAGAGGGAGGGAAAGAAGATTGATTGATACAAGAGCTTAGCTCCCACAGCATTGTCTCCTGAAAGTCATTATTCATCAGTTAAACAACGTAGCTGAACTGCTGTAGACATAATCTTATTATTAATAAAACCAGTTAAAATCGACTTCCATATAGATATGTTAGTTGAGAGACCTTTTTTTCTTCTTCTTCCTTTCTCTCGCCATAATCTCGAAACTAAACCTCTTTCCCCAGAAACCACATACGTGTGTAACGTGTGCGTCTGTTTACCTCTTTATATTGTACATAACCCTCCAACTCTCTCAAGCCACGCCCGCGTACTTCCGTTTTAACCGGGGTGGAGGCTAGCTCCGACCTCAAAACGTGGAACAGGCATGGACGTGCTGACCTCGGCTTACAATCACCGGCAGGTGAAGGACACAGGCATTCTTTTCCTCTGTTTCCCCCAAACCCAGATGACTCTTTTCTACTCCTCTCCTTCCATCCCCACCCAGACACACTCGGAACACTAGGTTTTGATTGGAAAAAGGTCAAAGGTCGGTGCCGATCATGATTCTATTGAGACCGCGCTGTCCGTCGACGGTGGCGCATTAACTAGCATCAGGCATCAGTAAGGTAGACGAAACGCACGCGCACACACACACATAAACAAAAACTATCATTCTTTCATAAAAAAATATATGCGAGTGGCATCATTCCTGTGATATAACCGCGAGAGTTTGTCAAGAAAGAAATGTCGGAATGTGGACAGTCCGGGGCGAGTTGGCTGCTTGACCCACTGAAGCATGCTGGGACGGGCATTGTTGCGGCTTGTGGAACTCGTACACTCTTTTTTTTTCTGTTACCATGGAGACAAAGGATTGTTAATGCTGTTTTGTTTGGTTTTGTTTTTTTCTTTCTTGTCCTCTCAGCTGTATGTGCTGATATGCACCATAAGAACCACACTTAGACATTCACCAACTTTCCCCCATAGTCACGACGCGAAGGGAACGTTCCCTCATGGTTACCTAAGGAGGGAACCCTTGCCAAGTCCTGCAACTGGAAACAGGTGTGAACCTGGGTGTTTGGGTCTTCATACGACCCATGGCTGACTTGAGGGTGGTTTGCTCGTGTAGATATTAAGCGAGGGTGTTGGAACCTCACGGGTCATAGGCCGCTGGGTTTTTTTTTTCAGATTCACATGTATTTTGTGATGAATGTTTGCACGGACTGTCACACACACACCCGTTAATATTTGTGCCTATGCTGGCTTTTTTAAAAAGTCAAATTTATTTGTCAATAATGGTTTAGTTGCTTGTTTACCGAACGCCACCTTCCGAGCTTGTCTCAGTGCTTGTGTGTGAGTGTGCTTATATATAATTATATATATGATTGGTTTGTTTATTTAACTGATTGATTTATTTAACTGATTAATTTGTTTATTTAACTGATTGATTTGTTTATTTAACTGCCTTTTTTCCACATAAGAGGTTTAACATCTCAACGCGATAATTTCATTAGTCTACAATAAAAATTCCGTGTTGCTCCCACGTGAGTGTGTGAAGGGTTAATAAAAGAGAGACTGATAAAACGAGGAGTCAAATAAAATTCTATTTTAAAACTTCTTTTCTTTTCGAAGTCCTCGTACACGCTGCACAGTTTCTCTAAGACCCTGCTCTGTTGTTTATTTATTTCAGATTGAAGACAGAGCCGTTAAGGTGACGCACACGTGACGTTACATTCGCAGCTTCAGCGACAGCGGTGCACCGCGTGTCAGAGAAAGGGTTAAGTGCTGAGACTGCGGCAGACCTCTCCTCCAAACCACCCGAGTGCCAAGTCCCACACACGCCAGGATAAGAAAGGTTAGTTCATTCACCTTTTCTCTGACCTCCTGCATCCATTTTGACATGCGCTGTGTCTGGAAAGCCCAAAATACGAGCGCCGAGGTCTGGAGGAATTTGTGTTCACCTCAGCACTGTGGCTGTTAGTGTGTTTGTTTATTGTTTGCTTCACTCACTTAAAGACAGTTGGAGCGTGCTGCATGCGCGAACGAGAACGAGAGCGCGCGAGGTTAGCTGGCTTGCCAACGTTCTGTCTGTTCCTGTGGGAACTTCAACAACCGGGTGGCTACAAAGTCCTTTCAGCCATAAAACGAGAAACGGGTAAAGAAGCTGGACTTTTATTTTTATTATTCATCAATGACCATCAAAGTTTGAGACGTTGGTTCACCTGGCGATAATGGCAATGATAATTATGATTTTTGTTTATTATAGTTGATAGTTACAATGTAAGAGCAGGAAGTGGGGCAAGGAGGACCTTGTAGCCAACCTGTCCATCTTCATCTCATTGTAAGCAACCCAGAGAAAGGTTTTCGCATCAGGAAGACAGATAAAAGCAGAGAGACGATGGACTGAGCATAGAAATAGAGTCACAGATGAACCCACAGACAGGAAGATGGCGCCAATGCATTCTGTGAGGCCATAAATGTGATAAATTACTCCGTAAATATCTCGGTGGTGTGAAGACTTGTGCCCGCAGGCATACTACAACGACCATTTTTATAATAAAAGCGTTACTTTATTTTGACTTCAGAAGAATTGTCTCCCTTCTCGAGGGCGTTGAGGGAGGGGAAAGGGGAGTTGGGGGTTAATAGAGCTAAAAGGGTTAGGCCTTCGTCTAGACTGCTGCTTCGGGGGTTAGCCCATCAGAAGTTACATGTGATTATGGTTATGTCAGAAAAGGGAGATGTCACTGAGCGCTGCAACTGCTTGGTTGGGTTTTGTTTTAAATGGCACAAGAGGCCATTTTGTTAACACACTTGCTTACAGTATTTTTTTACCCCTGTAAGAATTCACTAGAGAAATTGTATGCATTTGGACTTTTTGTTGGGATTGCCACTCACAGGGAACTGGTTTCTTGAAAGTCTGTCCTCCGACCCACCCACACACACACACAACCACAAAAAGCAAACAACAAAATAAATTATACGGGGTCAAAATTTCGGAGGAATGGCTTTGTCTCTTCATTGGATGAAGAGAGCTCATCTTGTCCACACACTGTTTTGTAATGCCGACAAAGACTTTTATAAAGTATCAAAAATCTCTTCCTGCACGCTAGCCTGATAACAGGACAGCAATACTTGCACATTTTTATTCCCATGATGCAATACAAATTTGACTCCAAACTTCCCCCCATTTTTTTTTCTTTCGCTTTCTCCAAAATTATCAGAGGCTTCGATCGACAATGT
Organism: Pomacea canaliculata; assembly: GCF_003073045.1. Lineage (NCBI taxonomy): Eukaryota > Metazoa > Mollusca > Gastropoda > Architaenioglossa > Ampullariidae > Pomacea > Pomacea canaliculata. Next base: position 10,445,431 of record NC_037591.1, on the reverse strand, counting down.
TTCAGTCTGCCTGCACGCAGAAAGATGCAAGAATCGGTGCTCACCCTCCTCTCCTCCTCCTCTCCCACGCACACACGCATCCTCGTGCCGACCGCCACCATTTTTGCTGGCGGTGCCGGGTGGGTCGGGGTGCGATGGCTTGCCCAGATCTCGCCGTCGCGTGGTTGCTGCAGTTTGTTCGCCAGTCGAAGCAAATTAGTTCGGATTTACTACGACTCTCAACAGCTGTGTTTCTTTGTCGTCGGCGATAAACATCATCATCATATGAAAGATCATCGGAGCCGCCTGCCGCGCTTGTCGCAGCCGTTGTAAACCGCGCTGGTGTCGAGACTACGCGGCAGTGAGTGAGTGATGGAGTTATTTTCAGACTCTGTCTGAGGGCGATAAAAAAATAAGCTTAGTGTACTGGACAAGCCTTTTTCCCTTTGTTGACTTTTCTAGTAGGAAACGGAAGTTTGCGTCGGGTATCTCGGTCACTGTCGTCATACGAGATGCCAAACGAGCTTTCAGCGAGATGAAGTGGATCTGTCCGAGATCATTGTTGAGATGGCTTTTTTTTAAAGTCATTCCAGGTTTTTTTTTTTACCAATAAGCTGCAATAATAAATATTAGAGACACTATGTTTCAATATGAGCTATTTAATATTTTGCTTGTCATTCTGGTTTGATGAACAGGAAGGAGCAAAGGTATTTTTTATTTAATAATGTTATTTTTAAATATTTCGCCTGTATGGGAGACTAGACATGCATATGTGACAGACTCAAGTAAGGTAGATAAAGGTATTGGGGTGTGGGTATACCAGCAGGTGGTAGGAGAGCAGAACGGGTGGTTGTTGTTTTTAGGGTAAGGGAGGTGATGGGTAGATTGAAGCGGGGCTGCAAGAAAAGTAGCTGAAGACAGACTTCAGAAAAAGCCTTTCCGTTTTGTGGATCCCTTGGGCTGCCTGGAGTTTGCTTAGTGCCAGTTGACGGCTCTTCACCAATTTCGCTTCAAGCGCATGCGCATATTTGTCCACGTCTTCAACGCCAGAGCATGGCGCACGTCCGGCCGACTCACCATTAAGCTGCCTTTGCGACCAGAAAAGTGGAATTCTCAACGATGAAGCTGGGTAATGGCCACGTGGTGGTGGTGGTGGTGGTGGTGGGGAGTTAGAAGATGGTGGCGAGGCTACAAGTGTCTCAGCGTTTACGGGAAGTGGTCTGGCGGCGAATTTAAAAGGCGAAGCCTTATCTTAAAACTCTTGATGCATGTTCATTGGCAGAATACGCTTACCACCTTTTGCGACCACCACCACCACCACCGCCGCCAAAACGGACCCTACCACCGCCACTACCATCACAACCACCACCGCGTTGTGTAGAGGGCGCTCTTGTCACAAGCAGTCGACGAAAGGCTGGAAAGGAATGGTGGAGAAAACGCTCTAATGCTTTTCCATTTCGGCCCCTTGGCGAAGGGCAAGGCAGTCTGGCCCTTAATGGAGCACTTGGCGGATGAGAGAAGCGGCCACAAGACAGAAGCGAAACGTGTTTACGATTTTCTTTACGGACCCCGTAACAAGCCTGGATGCCCGCGGAAGAAGACAAGATTGGCTGATGAAGGATTCTGGGCATTGAAAGGAAGTGGAAGAAGAATGGACAGGGCATCCCTGCAGTCCCTGATGCCATTTGCCCGTTAATAAAATAGGCTTGAGGTTTGATGTATCCGCACACACGTAGACTGGGTTTCCTCCCTTGCATCCCCCCTCTCTCTGGTATTTACTTCTCTCTCTCTCACACACACACACGTATGCTACATTTTTTTTGGATAATTGAAACATCCAATATTCTGCTGTAATAAGTTCCAGTAGGATTCCGTTCCCCCTGTCCCTCATCCAACCCCTTTAACGACGGGAACTGTCTTGAAAGAAGTGGATATCTAAATTACTTATGGCGACTGTTCCTCCACAGTCCCACAAACCGCTGCGAGCAGTGCACATGCGCAGTGATGCAGGTTGAAGGCGCGTGCACCTTTGCTATCGTAAAAAGAAGTCGTGCCAGACCCTTGATTCCATTACAACAGCTGAAATTACACGCCCCTGTTGATGGGGTGTTTTTTTCGGTTTTCTTGCATTTTATTATTATAGTATTTGTGTCTGCTATTAGCTTTTTGTGTTTGGTAGTTATATATCTATAATAATTTTACTCCATAGAGAGAAGCTTGTAGAAAGATTGAAGGAGGGAGAGAGGGAAGGTTGCAGACACGCCTCAGCGGGTTAAGGTACATATGTTTTCATCTATTGCGTCGTGAAAAAGCATCCTGGGTGTTAATTAAAGTTATTCTAGTTTTTTTCTTATTCTTTCTTCTGTAGAGACATCACTATAGTAAGAGTTTTAAAGGTCTCGACGCACTAGGAGAAAGAAGATAAGATTACGCAGAGGTGACTAGGTCAGAATGAATATTGTCTATAGAAAAAAAAATTAGAGATAACAATAAGCTCAGTTGTTCGAGGTACCTTTGGATTTAGCAAAGAGCGTACTTTCTCGAACCAACACTAGCCGCAGCGCTTGCTCTCACACATACGTTTACGCTCTTGGCGAGGGCTAGGCATTCCTCTGTATTCTGACTCTGAGCGAATTGAATATCGAATTTATACATGCAATGGACGTAAGTCAAGTATAGAGCACATGATGTGATGTTGCGGAAAATGATGATGATTATTAGTCTTCTTCTGTGAAGATGTGCGGGTTTGAGACTGTTGGGATACTCGTTTTCAAAACAAGCCACAACTGCTATGGTTACCTCACTAACTCTCAGCCGGGCTCCATTTCTGTAAAGATAATGTCTCACGAGAGCGCTCGATAGAAGTTTGTGAGTAAGAGGGGCCTGATCTTAAAAACTAAGGTTAGCCTCCTTGATTTGCCAGGAAGGCGCATTCTATCGAGCCTGTGGGCTGTGCTGATCTGTTAATTACTGTATCATAGTTTTAAGGTACACCACTGTACAGCAATCATATCGCCAACAATTGAGGCACTATACGGTTGAAAGTAGTTTATACATTTTTCATTTAACACGATGATGGATGCAGATGTGGCGAAGGTAAGAGGTTCTTGATAATGAAAAAGAATACACAGTCGGTGTTTATACTCGCTGCGGCTGAGTGTGAACACATCTGCTTCCTGTGAATTGGGCCCTTTGAAGGGATGATTTCTTCTTTTTGATACTTTTCACTTTTTTCTTTCTTTCGCTTCAATTTTTTTTTTTCTTTTTACGTTGCTTTTATTCTTATTTGTACCTTTTCTTCTTACATCTTTATTTTCCTCCTTTTTCTGTTTTTATTTTTCTTCATACTCTTCTTACAAGTATTTAGTACCCGGAACAAGGCCGGGTTATTATGTGGGCTTACAAGGATTTGTTATTCTTCTTACTTTTATTCTTACTCTTACACTTCTTACTTTTCTGAAGTTTCCTTTTTTCATTTTCTATCCACTTCTTAGTCTTCGTACACATTTTTTAAAATTCTTTTTACTCGTGTCTTTTTCATTGTCGTCGTGTTGGTCATCCTTGTTTCGTATGGGTGGTCCGGGAGTGCAACGGTTAGTGGTTGTCACGAAATCAGTAAGGAGTGAAGGTCCTGGGTTCAGATCTCGTCTCAGGCACGCCGTTCTTCTCTGCGATATGACATTTGTTCACAGGACCTGTTGCTTTGCCATTATACAGTTTTAGTTGCTGGCACGGTGTAAAACACCAAGATCCCTCTCTCCACTCCCGCCAACTCATCGTGGTTGTCTCGCTTAAAAACAATCTTTGAATTTATTCTTTTGTATTTCATCTCATTTATTGTTTACCAAACATAACGTTTAGCATTATAACACACACCTGGGGCTTGTCACACTTGATATCTGAAGGCAAGTCATCATGAGATGAAATCCTTATTAAAAAAAAATTCTTCTTGACCTTTGCAGGTATTTTGAGAATAAGTAATCTGTAACAAGAGGTCTAACAGATGTGAGGCTAACTAGCTAGCTTCACTGTGGAAAAGAAAACAAATAAAACAAACAATTAGATAATGAAGAGAATAAAAAATACACGAAAAATTAAATTTAAAATAGAAAAAAGGATCTGATGCCCAAAACTTAATCAACTTTGTGATTTGGCGAAAACTTGAAAGGCGCTTATCAGGGTGGCTGAGTCCAAACCACCCAGATGTAGAAGTTTTTGTTGTGAAATGATTTTATGTGTTTGAAGGTGTGAAGAACTTACACAGGTCACATTAGTTTGAAGAATAAGTGAAGATGGAGGAATAAGAGAAGACCCTCCCTGGACAAGTCTGGTGCACAAGAACATTGGCGAAAGTCGCTTAATATTTTTAAAATCAGGGTCTGCTACACGTGGTTTCTAAACATAGTCCCACCCTGCTGAAGGTTACGTCTTCTGTTTGAGCACCCTCAGCACCCTCAGCACCCTCCTGCAACTGTAAATAACGGGGATCTATTAACACATCTTCTTGGCAGAGATCGAGGGTCAGTCTGGTGCTCCTGTGATCTCCGGCACCAGTTCCTGGGGACGCGTGTCTTAATCATTACCAGCGAAATTATCAACAACAAGTAGCAACAGTTGCATGTGCAGCGCTGGCGCCTGATGGAGCAACCAGACTCTCCACGGCATGGAAACCGCTTGGCGAGATCATCGGACTCTCGGTCCTGGGCGAGAAGAAAAATAAATTTTTAGTCAGTTTTTTCGTAATTACCTAGGACATGCCCGGGGGGGGCTTAAAGCTCCCTGCTTCTGTAGAGGTGGCGGCCGTTAAACGGAGCCCGGTCAAACAGTCCCGAGAGTGCATACATCATGTGCAGTCTGCAAAGGATGGAATTTTGACATGCAAGGGCTTGAGGGAGGGTTCAGGCTGTGGCATCACAATGTTGCAGGTTTTCGCCCCCCTGTGCCGTGGTTTGGGTTCATCGGTCGTTTTTGTTGCAGAGAAAGCAGGAGAATAGAATGTAATTTCGCTTATTTCTCCACATATATGCACCTACATATCTTGCACCTACATACACATTATTTCTCTTTCCCGCTAGCTCTCTCTCTCTCTCACTTTTGTACACTGAAACATTAACTAGAAACTAGACATTGCCCACACATTTCAGAGTCGCCGTCGATGCCATACAATGGCTGGCTTTCTCATTCCTCAGTCCAGATGCTGACGGAGAGACCGAGAAGAACGACAGTTGCCACTTTCAGGTATTTATTCTCTGTCTGTTCTGTATTAGATCACGGAGGATGAAGGTGTTGCAGCCTCCTGCGCCATGCTAAGAGAAAAGACAATACAAGATTGTCGGTCACGAGTTCGGTGACAGTTGCACGTGCAGGTCGGGGAGTGTAGAGGTCGGAGGGAAGAGGAAGTGGGCTCCAAGGCCAGAGTGACATGAGATGTCTGCGATGTGTGGCGAGACCCAACTTCTGTCATGGACACGAGTTTTGTGGTCTGAGAGTTGGAAGCGCCATTTTGAGTGGCTTCTGTGATAGCTTTGTGGCTTGGATCCGTTGTCAGAAGGTCAGATAGAAAAGCAGAATGATGCTCGATCCAGCACCATGGTGTGTAGATGTTGTCTCGGACCGTGTCCTTTTTTATAAGTTCAGACGGAGAGTGATCAGGCATTGGAGAGTGGATCTTGGAGAAGGAATAAATGGCGTCTTCCCCCCAACTATTATCACAAAACTGGGGCTGGAGTTAAGGAAGATGTAACTAGCTGCCTCACATAGAAACCACCGCAAGAAACCATTATCTCCCTGGTCTGTGAATATGTCCTGCTCTACCATTCACAGATAGTAGTGTTTCTCCTCTGCTCAAATGTAGCAGTGCTTTGTAGCTCTGGAGGAATTCACGACCTCCCATAACTGCTAGCCTGCATCGCAAGAGCCATTAAAATTCTCTCTGACACCGTGTACCGAAAGTCGGAAACCTCGCAGTGAATGGAGGTGTTTGAGAGAATAGATCAGGATTCAGGGGTGGTGTCTAAAGGGGTGTAGGTCTACAACTGTTCTGTCGTGTCTCAGGAGTTGACTGTATGGTCCGAACACGACAACGAGTGTTTTATGAGCCTAGCGCGCGACTTGAGGCAGCACGTGACGTCGAGGATGTACATGTACGTGTAGTATGTATGTTCTCGGTGCGCCTGTGCCTCTGTGTGCTTGCGGTGCCTGTTGTTTGTCTCTCGCTGACAGGGTTGCGCACAGCCAAAGGTGAGAGAAAAAGATAGCCTGCAAAACAAAACATGTGCCTGCCCTAATTTTGGGGGCAAGATCTAGGTCAACCTTCCCACAGCCCCCAGCGAGAAGTCGGTCAGAGTTCATTAACTCGGTGCATACTTTTCGAAGACAGCAGGGTACTGACTGAGTACTGACTGACTGTTAAATCCACCCCGCGTCCCCCGCCCCCCCTTTTTTAACCCCCGACTCCCCCACCCCTCCTTTCCCTCACTCCCTTCTCTCACCTTCACGCTGTCGTCGAGGACACGAGGCGTGACGGTTGGTTGTTGTGCGGGAGGGTCATCAGTCTCGCATCCATTTTAGCGAAACACGATCACTTTGTCCTCCGTGAGAGCCAGCGAAGATGAAGTGTTTCACCACCCTGCCATCACATTTGTAATACAGTCACTATCTCTCGACTGTCTGTCTATCCAAAAGCTTTTCGATGCACTGTCCGATGCAACACGGGGGTTAAGTAACCCCTGTCGCCGTATAATCTGACGGTAAAGCGAGGTTTGTTTTTATATACATTAGCCTGCAAAGTGCTCCATGATAATATGGCGTCAGTCCCTGTCAGAGCCTGGGGAGGGGAAGCTTGGCATCATGCAGGAGAGGGGGGAGGGAGCGAATAGCCTAGAAGAGCTATGACAACGATGCTCAAACCCGAAGCCGTTCACACTAGTGGGTTCGACACCCGCATGCCGCACGTGTCTCCCTCTTCTCCATTAAGGTTGAAAATTTTAAAACTACAATTATCTTCTTTTCCTTTCTGTGTTTGATGCTCGATGATCTAAAGATCTGTTCCAGGTTATTCCAGGGTTCATGCACGACTGTTCACGTTCCAGGAGTTTTCCAGTCCCTGTTTAGTTGTAGGAGTGGGTGTGGGTCTAACAGTTTCTAAATTATGCATCGCGTAAATTAATAATTCGTTCAGAATATTTCATTCCAATTCTTTCTGCATCCGATGTTAAATGTGATATCGCAGTAAAGAGAAACCATATTAATAAAATATATTTTCACTCATTCTGCAGACTGATTTATGCAAAATGCATTCTCTCCGTCTGCATTTTGTTTTTCCTCGCACACGCTCTCCTGTCGTTCTTTCTCTCTCATTTCTCTTTCTCCCCTCACCCCTTTTTTCTAAAACATATTTAAAAGCAGCAGATATGAAATGTTACACAATTCCTTCTCTTTCAAAAAAAAATAATTTAACAGCGTGCTTTTACTTCAAATGGAGTAAACAAGCTTGTTTCCCCTCCCTCAAACACCACCACACACACACCAACACAAATATGCACATTTTAAATACTAACCAGTGATGGTAAAGAAACACGAGCTTGCAGAATTTAATATTATTATACCGCCTGGCTGACATCCAACAGCAGTATCCATTTTATTTTCTCTCAGTGTGTTTGTGTGTGTGCTTGCGCCTTTGTGTAAAGATAAGTATCTCATGCTCTATTTATTTGGCACCTTGCCTCCTTTCACTTTTCTTGAGAGAGGAAAGGACGAAGAGAGAGAGAGAAAGAATACAGGGAGTGACGGAAAGAAATCCTTTTTTGGAGGGGTGGAGTCGAGGAAGGATGGAGCGTGTAGCATCTGTGTGGCGGATAATGTTTCAGCACGATTAGTCGACGTGTGCTAGCAGACGACAGAGCTTGTTCATCCGGGCTCCCGTTACATCCTCGGCTCACAACCGCGCGTACCAAGGAGCTTACTGATGCACAATAAGCAAGATTGACTTTGTTGTTTAACCGTCGTGGCCCCTTCTGTCGGATGTACTTATCTTTTTCCCCCGACCCAGTCACCCACTAACCTTGTGTACCTGTGTGCATGCGCATGCGTTCGTGTGCGTGTATGCGCGCGCTTGTGTGTTAGTAGAAGATGAGACAAATTGAAATACAGTTTAGATGTTTTTATGTACATATGTATCTCAAGATACAGGAGGTAAGGAGGAGTTTGGTAGAACGTGGGACATGTCGGGGTTTGGTGCCGGAGGAAGGTTGGCCGTTGGAAGCGACTGATGCATGCAGTACCTGCCGATGGAAGAATAAATTTCACACTGCGTGCAATAGCTTCCAGACCTCGGCAGGTTTTTTTTCCCGGCATTCCTGTGAAGGAGGCTGCACTCTGGTGTTTGCATGCCTCCTGGTCCAGCGTTCCTGCTAAGGAACGTGCAAGGCACCGCGTTACACGACTCGTTCCTGCTTGCGGACAGAGTCACGTGGTGACTGAACCTCGGGATGGTAACGGACAGGTAGCGTCTACTTTTTTTCAATTAACTCGTCTCATTTGTTTATCTCTTTTGTTTATTCTTTTGTCTTCCGTGATGGTAGACACAATTCAGGGGCTTCATTTCCCGCTAAGCGTCAGCATTAGAGGAATATTGCAATAGATCACGTGAAAAAACCGCCATGTCACGTAGAGAATTCGTCTGCGCTTGTGTCTAAAAATACACTTTTCTTCTCCTGTTTTTTTAATCATTATTCTCACTGCTATCGTCTCATAAGACGTCTCTGATTTATTCCTCTTTTGACTGATCGCTCCATTTGTGTTGCCAAGATAATGGAACATTTAGTTCTTTGGTTACGTAACAAGAAAACGTTACTATATTGGTAACGTAACAGCCTGCTGTTGTTATTGTTTTTACAGGATTTTTTCCTCCCTACATCGAAAACAAGCAGCCATGATCATTCTCTCTTTTTTATCCCCTCTTAGCTGGAAAAATAGTGACTGGTTGTTCATCGCCTACGCGATAAAGGGGAATTATCACAACGTATGCCTCTCGTCACTAACCAGCGAAGGGAGATAAGCAGGGTGAGGAAATGAGCAGGCGAATTTAGCAATTCGAGTGAGGGTGAGGTAGGGAGGAGTTGATGGAGAGCAGGAGGGAGGAGAGATAGCAGCCGAGGAGTCACGTGGCTGTCTGTGGTCAGCCTGCGTCTGGTCAGTGCATCCGTCTGCTGCAAGGCGGGACAACTCTTACGGCGTCTGTCCGTCGCAGCGAGTGATCCCCCGTTTGACCTCCTTCCACGCAACCAATAGACCCGCTAGCTGAATCCTGCATTAAAAGAGAAGACTAGACAGCGAGAGAAAGAGAGGGTTTAATAAAGGAGGTTTGCAATGAACAATGGAGGCTCTGAGTCCGTTAGCAGCATCCGCCTCCCGCAAACGCCACTTCACCAGCTCACCACCACACCATCAACCGTCCCTCCTCCACCCACTTAAACCCTTTAGAAGATGTATTTCCATAAAACGATTAACGAAGCTGGGAGTTTCATATTTCACAACTATGAAAGATTTATTGAAAAACAACAGCTGTCTCCTTTTCCCGCATCCCGCGTCCATTTCTTTCCGCTCCTCATTTTTACAAAATACTTTCTTTACTTTTTTTTCTTTTTTGCTCACTCATTAAGCTCACTGCCCAGTGGATAAATGGACCGTGTAACGGATGATAATGATGATGTGTAGTAATAGTATTACATCGAGCTGATGATGGTAGTTCGGTGGACAAAGCGCGGTGTTCCATCTTTCTTTCTAGACTACAATGTCCTTTCCTTGTCAGTGGTAACAAAGGAGGATGTTCATGACAGATTAAAACTCAACCCCAAGAAACAGTCCTTCGTTCATTAGTCAAAACTCGTACTTAGTATACAAAGAGCTCTTGTTGAACGCCTGTCTAGCTGTTTGAACGCCTGCCTGTCTCTCACGCGCTTTAAACAAACTCTTATCAAACGCGTCCCAGGCCAAGTTCTCACGATTCTCGCGCAAGCGCACTTGACACAGTGGAAAAAAAAAAAACAAACACATACACACATTTTTAAAAAGTGGAAAAAACAGCCGCAGATCTTCACTCCATAAAATAAGATCCAAGAGTGAAAGAGATGAGTGACAAGAAGAGTAAAATCACGTGCTCCACAACTATGCGCCAAGACGGAGGGAACACTTCATTTATCAAAGAAGGTTATTTTTTTTTCATTTTCCTACTTTTTAGAAACTTTATGGCAGAGTGCATGTTGGGTTAATGGGTCGGGACGAGGCTATACCCGAGAGTAAAGTGTGGAAAATTGTTAACATGATGGTGTTTGTCCAGCTGGAACATTTGACTTTCTTTCATTATAGTTTTTCCCTCCTTTCTTGCGTTTTGCTAAAAAGGGAGGAGGGATAGATTGTTTTTTCTGTATCTGATTATTTAGAGGTAGCTGCAAACTGTAGGGAATTGAGGACTGGTATTTCAAAGATAGTTTTGGTACTGATTCCTTGGTTGTAGGTTTGGCGTTTCTCAGGCTCGCAAGATAACATGAACTGTCGCCATTGGAAGTTCCCTCAGCTTAGGTGCTACGAGGTGGTTCCTGGTGGTGATGAAGATGTTGAAGAGTTAAGTGATTGTGGGTTTGTGTGGTGTAGCCCCTTCACATACAACCGTGAATCCGTGCATATCGAGTGTCACTGAGAGTTTGTTGTCATCATGGGACGCCCCGGTTGAGTTGTCTTCTTGCCCGAGTCGTTAGCGACATACCAGTGGCATCGTCCTTCTGTAGACACAGGAGGACTGTGAGATTGCTGCTATGCATCTTATTAACACCTGCATTCGTTCTTCGTTTCTTGCCAAAGTGTCGCGTTTTGTCTGTCCTCTCATTTGTATCAATCTTCCGGGCAGTAATTCTGATACATGGCTGCAACTCTTTCGTGGAAAAACACCCGTCGTTTGTTACTTTTCTATGTGGTGTTTTTTTCCCTCCACAACTTTTATTTCCTTCTTTCTTTTTAACCTTCCTTACTGCTCCCCTTCTTCAGCTTCCCATCCTGCCTTAATACAAGTATAAAGAACTTGTAAAGAGCAACATATAACCGAGAAATGGATAACTCTTCACATCAAAAGTCCATGGCTCACCCTGTTGCCCTGTTGTAGTCCTTAGGCTGGGTTGTGTACATCTAAACATATAAAACTGAATCGTTGTGGCTGTCTATACTCCACGTATAATGTAAAGAGCAACAGATTTGATATAAAAACTGCAGGGGACTTGAGATATAAAAAGTAAGTTAAGTGGAGATTTCTAAACATGATGGGAGTGTCATAAAAATTCTGGCAACACAAATAGCGATAATGGTTAAATATAACAGGTCTGTCATTAATGGCAGTATAAAATGTTTTAAAGGGTTTATTCTGTGAATTAAGATGAATTCCCTTTTTTCCCTTCTTTCGTCTCCTTTATTCTTTCTTTTTTCCTCTCTCTTCTTGAAGATAAACTCTCGAGAACGAGATTTTTTCCTAATATTTTCTTTATCTTAAAAAATATAAATTACCCATCTGCCATTAGGTTGCATGCTTGCCGCTACTCTTTGCTTAGAAAGAAAACTGTGGATGCACTCTATGCGCAACTGGTGTTGTAGGTGGCGCTGGCAGCTGCTGACCTTAGCTGTGGCTGCACGAGACTGCACGAGACTTCACGAGACTAGCGCCACTCACACGCGCTTACCTGAGCGAGTTCCCACGTTGCCGCCACGTGCCACGAGTTGTTGATCGCACGGTATACTTACCTTTGCTTACAGACCCTATGAGGCCCTGCGCGTGCTTATGATTTACTCACACAATAATGGGACTGGGGCTGGCCTGAACTAGTTTATTTTATTCGTCCTTTATATCCTCATCTCGTTACTTCATTTTTCTTCTCTCCTTGCTTGATGTCTTTATACATTCTTGTTTTTCTTCCAGGAACAAGTCATAGTTTCTCTTTCTTCTCAATCCTTTTTTTTTTTTTTGTTCTCTCTCTCTCTGGTTGTGGGCTGCCTGCCCCTAGCACGCGAACAACCTACAGACATACAATCACGATCTCTCTGTCTCTGTGAAGGATGTTAGTGAAGGAGAAAATTTGACAGGTTCATAAACCAAAGGTGGAGAATTACAACTGGTTGATTTATTTCGGAAATTGGGGTTTTGGACGATGGGAGGGGAGGTAACAATTTCACCAGGAGTAGTCTGCCGACGATCAGCTTGACAAACAATTAGCGTCGTACAGAGACTGGGAATAACGCGCGCGCACACTCACATACACACGGTCCCTACAATAGTTTGACTAAACGATGGTGTGAAAGTGTACTTTCAGAAAAGGGAAAAACCGTTGATAACGGTCAAATTTGTGATTACCGTATACAATAAATCGCACGAGATATTTAACAAAGTGTTATAGACTAGACTGTGTGTGAGATGATTCTACCCAGCTGTGGGCTAAGTGTTCAGAGAATAACGGCCGCTAAGCTCTCCTTGATGTTCAGTAGTTTATGTGTACAAAATGTATTTTTGATTTACGATATTTTTAACCTCCATGCACTTTGTCTGCTTTCTTCCACAGGAGAGATTTGTAAGTGCTGACAAGCCACTTTTCTTACCAAGATTTTTTTCCAAACTCACTTCTTTTGTAACTCTCGGGTAATGACTGCGATAAATTTAATTACCAGCAGTTTGGCAGTTCAAAAAATTTTATTTATTTTTTTTTGGATTTTTTTTAAGGCACCGACCACCGTAATTGTAATAAAGATATAGGGGAAGGGGGAGTAACTGTGGTGCAGAGTGCTGGAGTTAAACTTCATTGGAATAATAAGTCTGTGTTCGTCGGTGTTGACGGGGGAAAAAAAGGTTGAGTGAGTTATTTCCGTATCACAGGTGTTTCCTTTGAGATTGTGAATGAAGTGGCGCCCACATTCCTTAATCTTTCCATCGTTTTTCGAGTGCGGTGTTTTTGCGGACGTCTGTGAAAGCTAAATTAGATTAAAAATATACTCACACACTTACACTGTGTGTAGAGAGAGAGAAAGGTAAGGAAGTGGAAAACCAGCTAAACTAGGCTCGGCATTTTTCTTTGTATTTGAATAACCATATATGACTGTTCAGTCTTGATCGTGAACACTTGGCTGATCAGTCCGCAGAAATATCCTCGGCCCTCGTTCACCTCCACTTCGGAGAAGCGGATGGACGAACGGCTAGAGCACCCTAGTCCTAGGCGGAAAGTCTTGCAGGTTCGATACCCGTGTACCGCAATTTACTTCACACCACCTCTCCCTACCTACCCAAGCTGACACAGGTGAACAGGGTACACAACTTTTAGAGGTTTGAAAAGAGAAGACAGAGGTGGGAAATTGGAGGTGATCTTCGCCATCCCACTCGCAATGACCCAGAGTTACAGAAATACTTTCTTGTTTAACCAACACGTACAAAAGATTATTTTGTCTGCCTTGGACATGACTGGATTTTTTTTCAGAAACTTGCGGGTAGGAGGGGTAAGAAACGGGATTCTTCGGGTACACAGACAATACCAGCTGTGGTGCGGCTATGTTGACTCGCATCATTTCGAGAATGACTTTGGGGTAGGTTGGGAGGGTGGAGGTTGGGGTAAGAGGAGGAAGCATGGATGGGGGGAAGTGGGGGAAGGTAAGTAGGGCTCTGCCTCAGCAAATCGGATTCGCGTGTGCCGTTTTCCATTTTTCTGCTTGAATGCACTCAAACCCCATGAACCTGATCAGCAACAGATGCCGGCATAGTTTGGCCCGGGCGCCATGCCAGCTTCTGCTGCTCTCCTCTCCCAGCATCGCGCGTTATCTCGCGAGGTCGTGACGTCACCGGCCTGCGTGCTGCCGACTCGCGAGAAGTCAGGTATGTGTCAGAGAGTCGGACAGATTGTTTGCTGCAGCAGTCAAACAGCACGGTGACTTATTAACGGGGTGGACACATTGTTTGCTGTAACAAACAGGAGAGGGACTTATTGACGGACCGAGCGGATTGTTTGTTGTAAGTAACGTCTAGCGGGAGGATGACTTAGTAACGGATTGTTTAAGTAGAGAGTTTGAGGAGAGTGACTTATTCACGGGACAGATTATTTGCTGGAACATCAAACAGGCGAGGTGGTCATAAATCGTTCTCAATAACAATCAGCAAACATAACTTCTCAAGCATATACATGTATACAAACGCAGGTGTGTGTCTGTGTGGGCGCGTGCATACATTCTTCCACTCTCGCAAATAACCCTTAACCTTGTACTTGTTAAGAGATTGTACTACGAACCAAAAACTTTTTTAAAAAAAAAGTTCTCTCTTCCTATTTGTTCTTGTACTTTTCTGTCACTCTTTTCTCCTAATATTTTCACTCTCTCACCCCACCCTTCTTATTCGCTCACTTTCACGAGCTTCACTCTCGGGACCACATACTCACTCCCCCATCCTCATTTCACACCTCTCTTTATTGCTCCGGCAATTATTAGTCATGGATAGCATGCAGACAGACTCTCTTTCACTCCATCTCATGGAATTATTTATCGATATGTCCGCGATTGATACTGAATGTTCCTGGCAGTAACCTGCACCAACCCTCGGAACTAACTGCACCATCTGAAGCCCCGCTAGCCCTCGGTTCAGAGATAAACACGCGCATTATCACTGTTTTTGGAAGAGGGTGGAACTTGTCAGCTATCGCGAGAATATTTTATGGAAAGGATGGTTAATGGTGTTATATATTAGTCTGTATTCCTCCCCCTACATTTATAGAAACCTGTTAATAGCATTTCTCTTTATCACACGATGATGCACAGAGATGATTTAGTCGATGATATTTACGATGCATTCAACGTGGAGGATGCTTTGTAGGAGGGTTGTATTCACTGATAAAAAATCATAGTGAATAGGTAAGAAGCGATCACAGGACCCCACAGGTATAATGCCTGCTAGCGATTCAAATCCTTTTTAACGTTTTGTATTATTTAGAACATCATCGTCGTCAAGCTTGATCCACCTTCTTATCGTGTGAAGACTCTCTTCACTCTGTCCTCGTGTAGTGCACGTGCACTTTACAGACTCACGGCGCTCACCTGCGTGCGGTGCAAAACGAAAATATCGCGAGCTTTGTTATTTATGGAGCGCCTTGAAGACATTACACTCTTTTAAAGGTCTGATCCCTTCACTTCCCTCGCTCACTCCTTCCTGTCTCGCCACAGCTTGAAGCGCGAGTTCGTCACTGGCATCGCGTCATCTTCGCCCCTCCATGTCTTTGTTCATCGCTTGTTCGTCTTCCTGATGTATGTGTGACGTGTGGTCGTTTGATGTATCTGTGACGTGTGGTCTTTTGATGTTATCTGTGACGTGTGCGTCTGATGTATGTTTTATCTTGGTCTCGATGTCGTGTGATGTGTGTGGCTGTACGTTCGTCTGTACCGATTGTCAGGTGTGCTGCGTTCGTTTCGAGTTCCTGTAGCTGATGTCTTTATGGCCTGTTGTGTCCTTCTTGCTCATCGATATGACGTCTTTATGACGGGTTGCGTCACTTGCTCATCAGTATGACGTCTTTATGAAGGTTGCGTCACTTGCTCATCAGTATGACGTCTTTATGACATGTTGATTCACTTCTTCATCTGTATGACGTCTTTATGGAGAGTTGAGTCACGTGCTCATCGCTTTTCTGATGTCTTGATTGTGTGCATCGTTTTTATTTTTCTTTTGATGGTTTTATGGCCGAGTTCTGTCATTTTCGTTCATCCGGGTTTTTCTTTTTAGATATACGTCGGTTGTTCGTCTGTCGGATGTCTTTAAGACGGTGTATCAGCACTTCTTGCGGGTGCGCGCAAAAGTGGCGGCTGGCGAGAGGGGTGGATAAACACCCGCCAAGTGGCGCGCAGCAGCAGATGCGTCTTCTCACCTTCTCTCATCCCTCCTCCCTCCGGCTGCTGTACCTGCGGAGCCATGCCGTACCTGCATCTCAGGTGCAACCAGTCTCGCAGGCACTTGAAATGCATGCAGCGCTATTTTTGTGCGCATTTATTTGTCGTTTGTTGTCTGGACTAAGGTTGTGTGTCGGCTGCAGCGTGTTCTTCAGTTCTAGAAGGTCTTTTTCATGTATACCGTCATATGCACCCTACGTATGTGAAATAAAACAAATTGTCTTTAATTAAGTGAAATATTTTTGGTCGAAGGTTAGCTTGAGCGTCGTCATTTTCATTGTCGTCTTCATCGCCATTAGGCTGCCAGACCTTCATCTGCTCAAGACAGGACCGGGTGGAAAATTCTCGGTCCCCCTACGCCCGGACCGGGCATGTTGACTTTTTTTTTGGCCATAATTAAACATTAATCTAACAAAGAACTTTTTAAGCCGAGCATTAGTGTTGGGGAAAGAATTATTTCTTAAACTAAATTAAATTTCTTTGCAGATTTTTTTTTCAAGCTATAAAATCGTGGCTCGGTGATGCTGTTAGGAGCTGTAGTTGACAAGTAACTTGAGACGAAAATAAAAAAAAAAAAAAACAACTGAAGTTAAAGAATATTAAGTTTAAACAGTTGTGAACACGGAAGCATTTACCCTGAAAATAAACCTATTGTCACAAGTGCATGGCATGCGCTGTGTAACGAACTCCAGTGACGTCACAATAGTATTGTAAACCACACGTGATGCGGTTTTGTTGTCTTCCTCACGTGGAGAGTCAGCAGATCTTGGCAGAGCCCCTTGCCGCTCCTTCCTCGATGACAGAATTTATTTCATTCTTTCTCTCCCTTCACCTCGCTAGTGTAAATTCTCTGTTCAACTCCCACACTCGTCTACTTGCCGCCAATTTCCGTGCAGGCTTCGTTGATTGCTTTCCTGTCCATCAGTTGGATTCTAACCCGCAAATGGCGATCGTCACCCTAAGCAGAACTCATCCCACGTAGGAACCGAGTCGACTCGGTCTTCCTTGAACTTTACACTTTCAACCCTGTTTTAAAAATAATAATAATAACAATAAAACGGCGCAGAAACGAAAGAGAATCACAGACTTTACAGCTGCCAGCTGCAGCCGTGAATTAAGATGTTCTCTGCTCGCAAACAGCTTTTGGCGACTTCTCAACCAGGCTTCCCGGGTGAGTCCTCCCTCCATCTCTCCCACCCCTACCCGGCTAATGCGGATTTCTGTGGTTGGCAGCGCGGTGCTTGTCGGACAGCGTCAAGGAGAGGGCAAGAGAGAGGTTGTGGAGGAGCGGGGGAGGATGATAAACAAGTTCTCCGAGGCGATGAAGATGATGTTATCGGCGCTGTTGTTGATGGTGGATCGCCGCAATGACGTCTTCATTGCCAACGGTTGCTTCCAGGTCCGTTAGTACTGGTTTCTGGTTCTAGGGCATCATTTCTATCAAGATCGTGGATATCCAGCCTTTTATTCTGGTCAGTAGAGCAGAACATCAGATGTCTTGCTCGTGCCACGTGACGTCATAGATGTGTCGTGGACGATAGTGGTCCTCCACTACTCACACCTTTCTTTCTCACCTCCTCCACCCGCTCCAACACACCCCTTCATCAAACAGCTGCGCTTTGATTGTGGTGGAAACATCAGCAACTTAGAACCAACAGCAGAGATTCAGCAATAAATCACTCGTCAGGTGCAAGCACATGAGCTAATTGCTGATGAGTAAAAGCTGACTATAAATAACTTTCAGTGTGAAATAAACCAAAAATTTTCTTCTTTTGAAGCTTCCTGAGTCGCTTCCACTCCTCTGACTGGCTCCATCCCTTCTTCCCTCGCTTACTGCAACTACCTCCGTCTCTCACCTTCCTCTTCTCACTGTCATCAAGTCTTCTTTCGAGCCTAACTAATGTGCATGTTTTTAACATCAAAAGACAGAAATTCCACATCGACACAACATCTGCTCTCTTCACCTAACGTCCATCTCGTAAACTCACCTTAGACTGTTTATATCTGTCGTTAAACTCCTTGGTGCGAGCCGATGACGAAAGAGGCGATCGAGTACCCAACGGGTGACGAGAGGGAGGGATGAAGATGCTCGTGCTTTTGTCACACGCGACACGAGGTTCTACCTCGAATTGCCCTCGCATCAATTACTCGCAGATTTAGCCAACAGGTCTGTGTATGGGGACTTCCAAGACTTGTAGATGAATCGTGATAATGGATGAGCTTTGGCTGGACCGGATGTGCTTAGAAAACTTTGTGTAGAAGACGTGTGAGAGTGAGCGAGCCCAGGTGTTGGAGGATGGGGCGTGGTGGGTTGGGGAGTCTCAGGAAAAGAGGTGAAGTGAGAAGATTGAATACGCTCCTCCAAAAGATGAAGACCTTGATGAAAAACAAGAATTACCGTGAATGATTCGTCTTCGGTCTGGTGCTGCTGATGAGCTAGGCCTCAGAGAGATCACGTGACCAAGAAACTCGGCGTTCCCCCAGCTTGTAATTTCTCACCGAGAGTCTGTGCATCGGTTTTAGTGTCTTGGCTCTCACACATCTACCCCACAAGTCACCCAGCCACCCCCTGCACTCAGAGTATACCTTTTCGTGTATTAATTAGCAGCGCCATCTCTTCCACTGTAGGGGGATATAGTGATGGTTCCACATCGCTGCTTCCTCGTATGATTCGCAGCAAAGTTCCCAAAGTCTGCGATGTTGGCTTCACACCTTTATAGTAAGCTCACCCTACCTGTAGTAGATGCGAACAACACTTTACCTCTACTTTGGGGGAAAATAAAATGTAAGTCTGCCAGCATCAGCTAGGGCGGAGGATAGCATCCAGCTAGAACACAGGATAACATCCAGCAGAATCACATTCTGCAGCCTTTAATGCAACAAAATTGTATTGTGCAGAGTTAAATTCAATACAAAATTGTATTGTGCAGCCTGTATAATTCACCAAATTGTATTCTGCAACGTGTTTAATTCAACCAAATTGTATTCTGTTGAGTTTAATTCAAGCAGGCACCACGTGATTAAGTTGATCAGAACTAAGCCTCTCAGGCCTTTCTGCTGCTGTCGGGTGGTAAATCCTGTTCGGTGAAAAAATTGAAAACAGAAGAGGAGGAACATGGAGATGCAATATCTTTTTTCAGAAAAAAATTTCTCGGAGAAAAGTGGAGTTTAGTCTTGGTTAAACAGTTCCCAGGCCTTTACATATCAGGCATTTAAAGATGCTAAGCAGCGAAGGTGAGGTGGTCTTAGTGTTTCACGCCACGTCAGCAAGTAAGGTTGTATCCCGACAAGCAGTGGGGCCTGTAAATAGATGCCATATGCCCGAGACGAGATCTGAACCCAGGGTAGTCACAACTAACCTCGGACCACCTTGTTATGAAGCAGAACTGGACTTTCAGGGAATATTTTGTATCGCCATTAGACAAGTTTAGCAAAAATGTACAGATGAATACTTCTAGGATTTGCTTCATTTGTGAAGAAAACAATGATAATTCGATATTTCGCTTTTGTACCAAGAGAAGAAATGATTTAATTTTTTTTCCTTTTGAGGGAGCAGAACATTTTGAATGTCAGAGAGAGAGAGAGAGAGTTTGCAAATTGTGTCATCAGGGATTGGAATTAAGTTTTTTTTTCAATTTTTCTGTTGCAGAAAGCTGTGGTTGGGATAATCCTTTCAACAGTCATTTTGTTCTGTGAGTATTAATTTATTTTTCCTTTCTTTATCATTTCTCTCTTCTCTTCCCCCTCTCTTTCTTGCTTCGTTCGCTGACCATTTCTCCTCTATCTTTTCTCTCAATCTTTCTCTGTGTCTCAGTATCTTCCTTTTTGTCATTCTTTCTCTTTTCTAATCTTCAGTCTGTCTCATTTTCTTTCAGGTTATCATTATCCGTGTCCGTCTCTCTCTCTCTTTGCGTGTTCATCTCGGTGAGACAAAGACATAAATGTCTACAAATCTTTCTCACCATTGAGCTGTTAACATACCCGAGTTACCCTAACATTTTCCACCTCGGGTCGCTGCTTACGCAACGCTAGCCGCGGGGTGGAGCCTCCCATCATTTGTATTTTTAAAAGTGCTTGGCGTTCAGGGCTGAACTTCCGGTGCCAGTGCTTATGGTCTTAGACGCCTTCCGGCAGACGGATTACGTGAGCCTGAGAGTAGACATGCGCAGCTTTTAAGTACAGGAAGCTGCGTCATGAGTGTATTTCTAGAGGATGCAGATTTATATTGATGTCATGCTTGTCATAGGGGTGTACATCATTACATTGTGGGGTCATCGAACTTTTTTTTCTTTTTTATTCCTTTTGCTGTCTCTCCCATCCTTCCTCCTCCAGTTCTAATGTCAGTATTGACGGTGTCTTTCTCACTGTAGAAATGGTAGGGCTTTTACATCTACAGTCTAACCTACAAACAATACTTAGTATGTGAGGTTTTTAAACTTTATATTTATTCGTATGTGTGTTTTTGTTCGTTAGTTTAGTAAGATCATCTAGGACTGGTCTAGCTTATTTTCATCAACAACAGAGGGAGTGAGTTGAGTATTTTATTTGATCAAACATAGAATGTAGAAAAACATTTATCATATTGTAGGCATACATTATTCCACCCCTACCAAAAAACAAAAAAAAAAAAGAAAGAAAATCCTGAACCAAACCATTACCATGCAGTTCTTTGAAAATGGCATACAAATGTAGTACTAATCATAGGCATTCAGACCTCGGTAAAACCCGAGGATCAAATCGTAGACACCACAGTCCCTAACAATATGTCTGCTTCGTGGAGGAACTGGCCAACATGCCTTCTTCCCTCAGGACCACGCCACTCCGCCCTCCGAGTGCATTTGCGGACTTCCGGACCATGAAAGCTCTTTGTAGTTCTTCCCAACGCGAGGTGAACGGTCTGTCTGTCCTTTGTGGCCAATCCTGCCAAACGTCGCGGGAGAAGCCAATTAAGCTATGGACTCTTTACAGGCTGGTGGGGCAGATGGGGCCGGATGAAAGGGTATCGAAAGTTTTGCTGGCCAAAGAAATACTTTTGTTAACGAAGCATTGGAAGTTAGCGACCTGGCGTGGATTTTATGGCAGAAATGGGATGCACAGAAGCTGTGGAACCATCGTCTTTTATGGACGAGAGATGGGTTCAGAAGGCCTTTCTCAGCGCTACAAAATCAGAGAGTGTGGCCATCTTGACTTGTTGCGGGCTCTGCGTGTTCCACCGCCATCAGTTTCCAGCATCCACTCACCTTTGATTTCATTGTAAGCAAGTCAAAGAAAACGGAGCTAAACGTTCACGTCTTGCATGCTGTTTTGGTGACTTTGATTTCGTAAATAATTTATTACTTTGGGAAGAGTCCTTCATTCGCATTCCTTAAAGCGATATTTATTGTAATCCCTGCTTTTTGTGGGTCTCCTTTTTAATTATTATTTTGTTGTTGTTTTAGTTTTGTTTTTCTTGTCTTTATTGTACTGGCTGTGTAGGAGTTGGGAGATTAGGAGTTTTTGCGCGTTGGAACCCTCGTCTATCCCTCGTGCACTTAACGTCGAGGTGTCATTTTACTCTGATTAACTCTAATTACCTGCTCTTCCTTTCGTGTGGCTTTTAAATATGTAAGCACTGCCGTGCAAAAACATTAATGTCATAACCGTGTCGTCTAACAATAAGAAAGAAAATACTTTCAAGCTTGCACTTTATTTATAGAAGGAAATCATTCTCTCTCCTGTTTATCTCGTAATGAACTAAACCTAGTTACACAATAAAATCCGTCCAAGCTAGAACAATCCAAACTGTTTCTGCATCATTAGACGCTTACTAAGAAGGGAGACCACTGTAATGTGCGTTGGCATCAAGGGAGGTAAGTGCTAATCGTCACGTCTGAGCACAAAAACACGTGCGGGGGTCAGGGACAGCGTCGGGGGGTCCAGGGGGAGGAGAAGCAGACACAAGGAGGGCTGCCGCTGCATGATGTCCTCGCCAGACTCCCACCCGGTGAGGAGACATTAAGTCCACCCAGGGTGCCTACTTACACTCATCAACTTACACTTCTGATAGGATGCTGACGGTCACGTGACTCTGCAGTCGTCACGCCGGCAGAGAGAGAGAGAGCCACGTCTGGGCATGCGCGGTGGCTGATATGCTCGGCGCAAATCGAATTCTTGATGTAGATAAACACATCATTGAAATTAAATTAGTTTTCTGAAGATTGCTGCATGAAAATAACAATTCGACTTTAATTTTATGTGCATGCAGATTAGCTATCGCGCATGAGCACACAACATTTTATTTAGGGACTTCTTAGTAGGAGAGAGAGAGAGGATGAATAGCTATCCACCCATAACATCAGTGGGGTAGACAGCTATTATTCGACTCTAACTATAACAACAACTCGAGCCTCCATCATAATCATTATTGCTATCATCGTGTTATCTTCTGACGGATACAGTGATGAGTATATCCATGTCGGACCTGCCAAAGTGTGATATACCTGAAGCTAAGGATATCGTGAAAAGAAATTAAGCACGTGCGTCGGTTAATAAGGTCTAACATTTTACATTCGCTCGTAAACCCATGGGAACTACGTTTCCAGGCTGAGAGAAAAAAAATTATCTTGAAATGGTTTCCTGTCTACATTTCACAACTTAAACGGCAGATGAAGTCATTTTGAACCTCGTGTCGTCTCAGACAAGATGGTAGGAGGGAGAGCGAGATTGCAAGCTTCCGGTGTGGCTTTGTCAGGCAAGGATACTGTGATATAATGACGATCGTTACCTGCAAGATATTGTTGTCTTAAGATAACAAGCGTGTTAAGTGCAGGTGGCGGTTGGGATTCCATCATTTCGAGCTCGTGCCAGGTGATGCGCGTGTTTTGAGCTTTTCAAATATTTGAGTGACGTCAGGTGATAGCGAGGTCCTAAAAGATTCAGGTGATATCAGGTAACTGTGGTGGGTCGGACACTAAGAAGAATCCAGAGCAGGGGACTGTTGTTACTGTATGACTTCGAGCAATGTCCGAAGAAATATTTATATGATATTTTATGAGCGATCACAGGTGACCAGCTTCTTTGGCTTCTGTTACATGGATTTTCTCTCTCTCCTTCCGTTTGTCTTTCTCTTCTCAGCAGAGAAATAAACGGCGACTTCTACCTTTTACTCAGAGAATCAGCAGTTATTATTAATCTGACACCACTTAGACTCTTGTTTTTAATGAGTCATTCCTCACTTTCTCCTCCAAACTCCGCCGGCTCACGCGCCAAGATTCGTCTTCTGACTCGCTCGTCCTTCTCTCTCTCTCGTGTCCTCCATGAACGGCGCGAGCCTCTTTGCGGGAAGTGTTGTCAGATGCTTTCGGCGAATAAAAGACGAAGTAGCGCATGCGTACTGCACGGCGGCGGCGAACGGCTTCCGCTCGATGAAAGAGCAACAACACGCGCTTCCGCCGCCGGAAGTCGGGGGCCAACTCGCGGTCATGTCACACACCCGGCGTAAAAAAAAAATATTTAAAAAAAAAAAATCATTGTGTATAGTACTGTCGCACTGATACGACTTCGAGCTGAAAGGTTTGTAAACCCCGCATTTCGTGTACACCTGACCTGACAGGTGAGTTTATGAATCTACACGGAGGGCATGTGAGGATTGGGGTGGGTAGGGTGGTTAAAGGCCTTTCTACTCTTCTGTCCCGACTAAATATTTAAGTAGGTCCTCAGAAAAAAAAAAAACCACTGCGGTGACTTTGCGGTCACGTGTTTCGGAATCCTCGGCGCCGTCTTTTTTATTTGTGCGAAGTTCACAGGTCAGAGGTCACAGCAGGGAAGCAGAGTGCTACTCTCTGTGCAGTGGGTAAAAACCAGAAGTTGACGGACTTTTTTCTCTCTCCCCTGACGAGTGGTTCCTGTTTGACATCACACTGCCGGGTATTTGGATTCTTTGCGTTAAGAACTCGGTGTCCAGAGTTGGTCGTTGTCGGTTTTCTCCATCTCCGCTCTAAAAGCTCGTGCTTTCTCCTGGGAGAGGAAGAGGATCTCTCCTCTTTGATCACTTCGTTGTTGGAGATAGTCGAGGATCATTTTATGGGCGTGCTACTCTGGAGGTCTGTGTCGCTATGGTGACACTGAGAGGCTGGAAGCTCTTTACCGCTCACATTGTCTGGGATAGGCTCACAAATTTAGATGGGAAAGCTTCTATCACACTTCTGTTTTCTCTCTCTCTCTCTCTGTATTACCGCCATATGTACAGATATGCCAAGCCTTCCACGCTCTCTCTCCCCATGTCTTTCTTTACCTTGTTTCCAAGTTTATTCCTTCACACACACACACTATTTCTTCTGTCATTTTACTTAAGCCCCTCCCCAACATTTCTCTCTTTTCCATGTCTTTCTTTCCCTTTTTCTTTCATAGTTTATTTTTCCTCTTCCTACCTCTCTTTCCCACTGCATATATTAAATTCTCTTTTTGTATCTCTTGCTAGTTTGTCCCTAGTATATTCCCGGCTCTTCTGTTCTTTTCTATCCTTCTTTCGGAGTGTACTGTTCTCCAGATTTGCCTTTACTCGCTACCCGCTTATTCGTTCCAGACCCCTTTCCCCATCCACCCCGTGTGGGTTCACACTGCAGCCCCTCACAGGCCGTTCTCTGCTTCTATTTACTACCTACACCACCACCACTACCACAACCAACATCAAGTAGTCGATGCCTGTGTGGTAGCATTGTGACTTCTCGACCCGTGTGCGAACACACATACACACATACAGACGGATACACACATTCGCGCGCGCACACACTCTTTCATACACACAAGCGATGGTGAAAACATAGACGCTTCCAAGCAGCTTAATGCAAGATTCTCTCCCTCCATCTTTCTCTCTCTCTGTGCGATGCGTATGCAGTCGGCTGCAGCAGCAGCAAGAGAGCAAGCGACCGTGCCGAGCGGAGGGGGAGGCATCGGGTGTTGAGGCGTTTGATGGCCCGCCCGCCAGTCTCGACAAAGCTCGGCGCCTGAGCAAGCGAGAGACACACACACGTGCAAAGCTCCTCCGATCGACAGAAGAGAAAGAGATAGAGGGCGAGAGTACACCCGCCCGTGCCATCTTCCTTCAAGCTGGGTGATCTCTCCTTCACTCCGCGTTCATTCCTCCCCCAAACCCCGTGTCTCCACCGTTAGCGGCTCCTCTTCACCTTCTCGGTACTTCTCCTCCTCAGTGCAGGACGAACGAAAAAAATAACAAACAAACAAAAAATACTGGACAAAGAGGCTAGCCGTGCCTCCGCGATCTTTGGATTAAAGGGCAGGTCAAAGAAGCGCGCTCGCTGCCTGTGTCCACACTGACCGTCAATTGTTTACTCTGGAGGTAAGCCTGCATTTCTTTAATCGTGTTTACTTATTACTTTTTGTTATTTTAACTCTCGGGAGTGTGGAGAGAACTTTTGAAGGTGAGGTGAAATCAGTAATTATCGCCAGCATAACCGTCTTCTTTTTTTATTTTTTTTCTTCGTTTTTCTTTTCGTTAGTGAGAAACATTGTTACGGAAAGCAGCAGCGTATTAATTGCTGCTTGCTGAGCACTACTTTTTTCCGGCGACTCACATGCGGATCTCGTGCTTGTTCCTTCGTTAGAGACGGATCACGAATTTGTGGGTGTGTTTTTGTTTGTTCGATTTTTTTGGTTGCTTTTTTTTCTGTCTGTCTGTCTGTCTTTGTAACGAAAGCTTTTTGGAAACGGTTCATCTCTCACAGCAGCCATCACTCGCTTCGTGATGTCAGGGGTCTCCTCGCTTTCTCCACATCATATCTTCTCTTTCATTTCTCGCTTCTGTCAATCGACGTGGGTGTCTAGATGTCTTCAGGGGGTCTTCACCGCTCAGTAGCTTGTGGGATGGTAGATGTGTATGAGGGAAGAGTGGGGGGACTATCAGTCTAGTCGTCACGTGACGTTTGTTACTGTTGATCGGTTTCTGTTAATGAAATCGCGGCGGTTCGTGTCTCGCTATTCACAACTGTTGACACAACTATGGAGCTAGTTGTGCTCACTACACTACCCCACTACAATCTCGTGTTGGAGGATGAAGACTTCTCACGATCAGTAGGTATTTTCTGACTTGCAGTTGCCATGTGTTTTCAGTTAATCTGTCGGGCAATGTTTGGTGTACGAGAGGTCAGAACTTTCCAAAGTTTTTGAGATTTTTTTACAGGGCAGGACATAGGCGTGCTCACATTTTTTCATGCAGTTCCAGTGTTTTTTGCTGATATTGTGAATGAAAGGATGGATTTCATGTCTGCTTTTTTATTCATTCTTCGTTTATCTCTTGTCTCCTGCTTTTACTTTTACTGACTTGGGATAACAAAACGTTTTCCTCTCGTTAGTCCTCCATCTTTATACCAGTCTGTATGAGAGAGAGAGAATATACGTCCGCGCGCACATTTATGACCTCAGCTTCATATAAGCATGCGCAATCGTCAATGTCGCCAGACAAAAGCTATTTTGGTTTGTTTACCTGTTATTAACAATTTATATTCATTCTAATTTGTGGTATACCTTTGTGTGCATATCAGAGTCAGTGGTGAGGAATTTCTTTTTATGATTCTTTTATTTTTTTAATTCCTGTAACCTTTTTATTTCTGAGCTGTTATTTTTGTCTGGCATATTTGTGCAGCCAGGTTATAGCCAATGTTCCCAGCCCTTTCTTCCCAAGCTTTTATGTGGCTTTGAGAGAAGAAGTGATCCCTGACCTTTCACAGTTTTTACATCTTAGCTTTGAACGTGTATGTACTGCCTGCGGGAACTGCGCTGCCTTTGCAAGAAGTCTTCTCGCCATGCAATTCTTTGCAAAAGCCCTTGCATGTTGTCTCCTAGAAGCCATGATCACGTCTCGCTCGATTCGCCTGGATGCCCTTTGACCTTTAGTTTTCTCCTCTCGCTCGAGTTGCTTAGGTCGCTTTTTATGGCAGTGATGGGCAAAGGTTTGGTTGGTGGTTCGACTCTTCATATGCGCTTTGAGAGCTTTTGAGTTTCGATGCAGTTACAGCAAATTTGTAGTGTTTGCAGTTTTGAAAGAGACCCAAACTTCATCGTCATCGATATCATCATCGTCGCCATCATTATTGTCATCTCATTCATTATCGCTGTACTTTTAACAAAGTCGTCCTTCCAATACGACTATGTGTTTGTGTTTTCGTAATTTTCTTTATTTTTCACGATTTAAAACCGTTTAAAAAAGTGATATTTTCAAAAAAGCTACATAGCTTTAAGCACGACATAGTCCATAAGCTATGCCGCATATTAATAAGAATATTTTTTGCTTCTCGCAAAATGTCCAGTGATTTGCTGACTTTCTATTGTCTCAGTATCACCATACCGCAGTCCCTGTCCAAGCTACCGCGAGATAGACATTGTTCATTTGTAAATGTCGTGAACTATTTTTTTTTTTTTTTTGCTGATTTCTCATTTTATACCGAAAACAGGAAGTTAATTCCTCAAAGCGGCAGACAAGGTCAATACAACATGGCGCTGTTTTAGTTTGTACAAAATACTTGCGTGATTGTTTTTGTGGTTTTTTTTTTTTTTTTTTGGTAAAAACACTCCAGTTGACCTTGTTGTTCACTCCTGACGTCATTGAAACCCGCAGCCAATCAAACGCTTTCAGCTTGTGTAAAACAGCGTTGCCATAACAACAGGGATACTGATGTCTCGGAAAATGAGGTCTGGACGTTTTTTCCAGAACGCAAACAAGAATTGAGGTGTCCAGAGGCTTGTTATAGCAGTCAGAATAAAATTAATCACTCATGATTATGAGCATCAGTATCTTCTATTCAACTAAATGTCATTCATTTGAGAGGCGTTTAACAAAAATCACTCAGGTTAGCTTTTAATCACGTTTGTATCGATTCAGATGTTGGTTTTGACAGTTGATAATTTTACAACTGTCTGTGCTGGTTTCCGATTTAAATAATTCCAGGAATGTGTTAGAAACGCGGAAGAAAAAACTACCGCCAGCAGCTCTAGTAAAAAAAAAAAAATGTATTCATTTCTTTTGTTGTATGTTCTTTCTCTCTTTTTTTTATACCCTGCTCGACATTTTCCTTTTGTACTTGCCCCCACCCTCTCGTAGCCTTTCTCGTTTCCACCCCTTGGAGTGTGGCGCTAGCGCGTGTCCTCAAGGAAGGTGCGAGAAGACTGAAGGGCGGGCTGGAGTGAACTATCGGCCAGCGCCTTGTATTCCTTAATTGGCACCGCCCAGGCCTACAGGGTCCTTGTGTTTGCGTCCAAGAAGGGCGCCATCGTTTGGAAAACATGGCCGGCGGTTGTGCAGTAATAAGGTAGGCAGCGTCTTGGAGACGCTGTTAGGGTCGTCAGGCAGAATCCCGCCAGCGGCGCTGACAGCCACCTTGTCGCCTCTGATCAGAAAATCTTCAAATAACGCCACGTGCCGCGGTAAATGCCAGTGTTTTTCCTGGCCGCGGCTTCATCTTGCACTGCAGGGAATATCGACCTCCGTACATCCGTGCTTTTGGTGAAGGGGACATTTTTTTTTTTTTTTTGGTAACTTTGGCGTGTGACGCCCCTCGTTCATCATTTTTACCGAAGGGGGGGAAAGTGGGAAGTTAGCGAGGGCTACAGATCACGTGTCAAGTGGTGGTCATCGTAGTTAGCGCCTTCAGACCTCCTTCTTCTCTCATTCCTCCTCTTTCCCTCATTCCTCATCCTTCCCTCATTCCTCTTCCTTCTTTCATTCCTCCTCATTGCCCATTTTTTTTTTGTTTTCCTTCGCAGCCAACAATGTATGTCGTTCCTTGCTTTTTTCCTTTAAGGATCATTACATCGCTCTAATATCAGTCGACTAGCAGAAACGTCTCAATCCTCATTTTGTGTCTGTCTTCTACACTCGAAACCATTTAGGCTTGTAGACTAATTGTGTTTCACACATAGAATCCACAAAGCGGGTGTCTGTACCCGTAAATCTTACGCGTATGTCATGTTTCACACCCTGCTCTTTGTATGGTTGAGGTGTTAGTCTGCAGGTTGTGTCGCCATGTCTTTGTACTTTTTTTCAAGTTCTACCAGTACAAAGAGTTTGCTTAGACAGTCTTCTTTGTATCTCATCCGCCTTCTCTGTCCTTCTTTTCCCATTTTTTTCCTAGTCGACGAATGAACTGTCTTTACTGTATGAATGGAATGACTTTATTTGTAATGTGGATTGGTATGTCACACAGTATTCCTTGACATTCTAAAACAGGATTTGTTCATTCAAGGGAGTGTATGCTGAGAAAAGAGTTATTTTCGAGGTTGACATTTCCCGACAGAACATGTTTTAATGATGGCAACCACTTTCTCGACAATCATCAACCCCACACTTCAGTCGCCACTAATACACTGAAACTAAATGCATTATATACACTTTTTAAAAAATTATTAGACCCATCATTATGTCTCCATTTCAACCAATCATCAGCGAGAGAGATTTAAGTTTCGCTCCCAGTCTGAGGAGCCAACAAACACGTTGACAGCGAGAAGACACCCTGTGCTCTTCAATAAAAGTTTAATAAATTAGTTACAAACTACACGAAACACTGATTATTCTACAGGCAGTCTCACAAAGATGTAATGGATGTGTTGAAGATTCCATCGGAATTCCCCAAAAAGTGGCGCAGCCTTCCCTGACATCGTTATTCATCGTGATGAAAAGTTTCTTTATTTTGAGAGTTAAAAAAAATTGCATAAATACGCTTCATTCTCCGGGCTTCTCTACTTGGATGACTTGCTTGATGTTTGTGCAAATAACTGAAGAAATCTGCTGGGCGACTCTGAACCCCTTCCTCCCCCTTAAAAAAAAGAAGAGAAAATTGGAAAAAAATAGAACTGCAATTATGTAGGGTCGTTATTATTTCAGGTTCATCTCATCCTGCAGAGCAGTGTGCTAAAACTCTCTCCCCTTTCACCTCTTCTTTCCTTCCAAGAACGGCCAACCCCAGGGTGGGTTACAGAGACTGAAGAGTTCCATCGGGCCAACAAATTGGGCCTTAGTGTCTTCCTGTGCCGCCCCAAGATTGCGCCTCCTCCCTTGTCTTTGGGAGGATGTTGTTTTTGACAGTTATTGGTGGTGTCATCGCACCCTTAGAAATCGAATCTGGCGGCAGCATCCTGCGCTGGGGCTGAGGTTGCAGGCTGCCACAGCAGTCGTTGAACGCCTCGTCAACCTTTTCATCTGTTGGTTGTTTTTTTTTTCTTTCTTTTTTTTTTTCTTGAGAAGCGTCGGGATGGTGGCAGCAAATAGTGGAAGAAATCAGGTTTGAAGAGACGTGGGATGAAATAGGCAGTTGCTAGTAATTGCAAATTTTAAGCTTGCACATCCATTTATTTTTTAAAATAAAACCAATAGGATAATTTTGTTTTAATTTCTTTATTTTTTTAATGAATGTAGAATGGTGTGTCAATGCGTTTGAAATGCCATTACTGCGTGCCGCCCATCAATTCCCCTTCCTCACAAGATGTCTCCCCCAATACTTTGGCACCAGTCGGTACTTGAAACATCTCAGTGCGCGGTCGGAGGATCTAGAAAGTTCCTCTTAATGGTCGTCCCTCCAGCATCTGGTCATTACTGTCATCCGATGCCCTGTGGCGGTTGGCGGTTGGCGAAGCGTCGGTGCTGCCAGAGATTGGGTGGGATTAGTACCTCGCGGGGTAACCGTGGGATCCGAGTTCCTGTACCTGCTTCTTTGTCGACAAGTAACTACCACAGCGGAGCTGGCCTGCCAGACAGCCAGCCAACCATCCATCTGGTCCGCCTTCTGCATTTCGGATTCGCTAACCATGAGAACATACACAAAATTATCTTTATCCTTTCTTCATCCTTTCTCCCTCTCTAAACACATTGTGAAGAGAATGTCTTTCATCTTTCCTACTCTCTTTTCTCATCGATATTTCATTCGTTCCGCTCTTTCTTTCTCTTACTTTACATTTCGAAATGATTATATTTATATATATATGAGAGGTTTCTGCGATCTGTCAACGATAGTCTCACCATTGTGTAAAAGTTTCTTTAACCTCTTCTGCTTTGCGTGCATCGGTGTTTAGATAGTGTCGCCCGCCTTCCTTTGTTGTGCGTCATTGCTTGATGATATCGGCTCTTTTATTTTAAAAAAAGCAGGAAAAGTTGTAAACAACAAGAGAGGAAAACGCGCATCTGGTTCCCAGAAGACACCTCGCACGTCTTTAAAGATGCTAATGGCTGGGCGTGCGCTGCTCACGTGCAGCACGTGGTGCATTAGCCGCGTATACAAGAAAGTGGAGAGAAGAGGGACTCGCACCCTGGTGTAATCCTCGGACGGTTAGATGTGTGCTGGGATGACAAAACATCTTTTTAATGATGCTCTTAAGAGAGCTGCGAAGTCATAATACAATAAATGCTTGCTTTCATTTAGTTCCTCGCCCTCTCATCTCTAGTCGCTTCTTTCGTGTCATTTCCAGCAATAACCAGCTGGCTGATGACACAGGCAGAAAGCCATTGCTTCTTCATTCATTTCTGTCATGTCATTGCGATTATTAACCTGTTGGCTGATGGTAAACTCGTAAATGCATCGCCTTCTCATTCATTTTTAGTTACTCGCTTTTTTATGTTTTTTCAAACAACAACCTGTTGGCTGATGGTACACGCAGAGCGGCATTGCCCCCTGTTTCTTTCTTGGAGTTTAAACATTAACCTCTTGTGGATGGTAGGAAAAAAAAAAAAAAAAAAAACCTTCTAAGTCGTTATATTGTAATCGAATGTTGTCTGTCATTGTGAACAGTGAAACCTGTTGGCTGAAGGTACACGCAGAGCGCCATTGCCTTCTCATTCATCTTTGGTTGCTGGATTCTTTCTCGACAAATCGAACCGTCAACCTTTTGCCTGTTGGTAGAAGCAAAACATCATTGCCTTCTCATTCATCTGTAGTTCGTCGCTTCTTTCATGACATTTCGAACCTTGACTTGTTGACTGAAAGATGCAGCGTGCGGCATCAAAACATCAATCGGAAAGGACCAGGAAGTCGGAATTAACTCCGAGAAATATCCGGAATGGTGGATGGTCCCACAGCTAACACGTTTGTGGTCCTCCTTTTTACCGTCATTGTCCAAAGGAAGAGGGGTTGATAGGTGGGAGGAGGATGTGAGCCGTACCGAGCGAGCACCCATGTCCTCTGGCGGTAGTAGTCCTAGTCCGTCGCCAAGCAACCTCAACTTATGGATCATCTCTTTGGCGACGTCCTTTTCCATCGTCACTGTAGCCCAGCGCTTTGGTTCGAAGTTTGGTCTCTGATTGGCGGAAAGTGGCCCTTGGGAAGAAGCCATACTCTAGTCACCTCCTAACGAAGGTCTGGCGGGCCACGGACAAGCGAACTGTGACGCCTGGGCAAGTCAATCGCCATCAGATACCAGGGGAGTTAACTGGCCATTTCCTCTTCCTGTTTTCAGTCCTCGGGCTCACCTTTAATGAGTCAAGGGCGATGATGACTGTCCATAGCACTGTCATTTAGATGAGAAGATATTATAATAATGATAATGAACATGTTTATGGCGTTTCGACACCACGTTAGTCACCATCTGAAATGTCCAAGGCAAGTGGTCTAAATAAATTGTTTCTTGGTCGTGTGCCGACAAAGTTTGCGGGACCCTACTTCAACCGTTCAACAGTTCACTCTAGCGAGTGGTTTACTGTTGGCGATCGGCCATGGCAACCATGTTTTGAAGCTGAAAACCGACACCAAATTTTACAAGAAACGGTATGCACCCGCCTAAATAGGTTTGCCGCACTGTTCAGGAGAAGTTTGCAAAGTAAGTGTAGGTCACACGGCAGACAAGAAAAATGCAGCTGGTTGTAAAAAAAAAAAACTTCGAGTATTTTTTTTTGTTTTTGTTTTTTGTTTGGGTTTGTTTTTGCGTTTCTCGTGTGTCTAAAGCTTCGGTCCTGTCTTGAGCAGCGATAAATCTTGCTGTTATGCCAATAACACTCCTCCTCACTCACAACTCTTCAACTCCCCGAATGAACAAGTGAGGAGGGGAGGTACTGATGACAAAATCAAAACCACAAACAAATCCCCTTCCATAGCAGTCTATGGATGATGGGTAATAAATGCAAAGAGTCCTGCTGGTGGTGTGACCATAGCGATGCTGAGAGCCTGGCAGAGGTGGCGATTATTGTTGTTGTTGTTGTTGTTGTTGTTGTTGTTGTTGTTGTTGTTGTTGCTGCTGCAGTAAGCTGCTAGCCATGGGTCTGTCAAGCAGAAACCGACCACTTTGACCGTTACACTTCGTTAACCCTCCTGCTTTCCCCTCCTCCAATCCTGATTGCAAACAAATGGTTCAAGCGCTTGCCATGTACGAGTGAGTGGTCGCACCTTGCAACTGCTTTGGCTTCCAACCGCGCAGTATGCTAATGACGGCGGTTGATGGCCTCGCGCATGCCTAAACTAACCAGCACTCAGGTATGGAAATCAGGCTTGTCCCGCTTTCCTCCTCGCTTTTGATTCGAGTGGCTCGCTGGGCTTTGATGTCGAGAGTGCCTCGAGGGTCACTGGAGGTTTTCGCTGGAGCTTCGCTTCAGTTCTCCGAAAGCTGGCAGCTCCAGCTGGAACTTGCCGCCAGCAGCTGGCGCTCCGATGGCCTTGGGTACAGGGTACAAAGGTGACGTCACAGACTCCACAGGTGTGCGCGTACTGTTAAATCCAAAATCGAAACTTGTGAAGATTAAAGGAGGAATTTAATTTAATTTGTGGAGGATATGCTCAGTTTGCATACAGTAGTAGTCTATATGCAGGTATAGTAGGTACACAAGTATCGTCAGGAGGAATGCAGTGCACTGTAATCAGCGAAAATAATTCTTCCACACCTAAGTCCGTGGTACTTGTGTGTATAAAGAGGCAAAGTAGCGAGGAGAGGACTAAAATATGTGGCACCGAAAATAGTGTCTCTAACCCTCGCCTACTCCTTAACAACCTAGAAAATGAGAACGTTTACCTTTGTAACGAGAGATGCATGGAGAGCATGACTGGATTGGTTATTCTGAATGTACTTTCTGCACAGTCCACAGAGAGAGAGAGAAGATTTTATTTGCCAAGGATGTATTTTAATGAGCAGGAAATACCAATTACACACTTGCAGACGCCACTTTATTTGCAACTAAAAAAATAGAAAACAAAAAAGAAAATAGAAACTGAAAGACTGTTTTACTGTTTTGCCTCTCTTTTCCTCCCGTCTTTTGGCCCCTCTATCCTCTGTCTTCTCTCTTATTATGCGGCTTCCCTTTGATTCTTCCCGTCTACACTCTTTATCTGTCCTCCCTCTTTCATTCTGTCTCTCCACACTCTTTTTTTCTGATCACCGTCAAAAGACATTACGAAGTGCACAAAGGTCTTGGTGTAATCAGAGCTTACCGGAAGTGCCTGTCAAATACTCGCTGTTTAGGATCATTTCATTGGTCGATTTGAAACAAAAGAAACAGCGAAACGTGCAAAACAACAGTAAAAATCAGCCTGGTCTAAAAAGGGTCAAGGTCTTATGGTAAAATCGGAAAACCTGGTATTTGGAAAAACAACTCGAAAAAAACAAACAACAGCTACGCACGGGTGTTTTTTTGTTTGTTTGTTTTTTTTAAATGAACACGAACCGAATGCATACAGGAAGAAATATGGAAGTGAAAGGCATTCAGTTTACGAAGAAAATTTTATATTACAAACTAGTCATTTTAGGAAAGTTCTCGGCCATGTGGCGAAAACATGCGAGTTGTCGTTGATACAAGCAGAAGTACAGAGCGAGTCGAGTTTGTGTTTTTAAGCTGTTGCTCATTTTTATCTTCTGATGAATAATCTGTTTGTCGGGCAAAATGAAGGAGTTAGTTTTATGCAATAGTTTCTTGCTCTTCGTGATATTTGATGAAATGGTTCTACTTTCCATCTCGTTCATTCTACACCACCAACCACACCCCGCCCCTACTCAGCCTCACCGCGCGGAACGGTTAACAGATCGGCAGCGGTCCTGACGTCACGGTTGTGCAGCTGGAGAAAGTGAAGCTGTGCGGACAACAGTTGTCATCCAATCCTAATAATATTTTTCCCTCTGCTGCAGTGGGACCCAGCGGAGTACTCTCCACCCCACGTTCCTTAACTCAACACCTCGGGTGAGGGAGGGCGGCTTCATTTCATTTGTCTCCGCAGGAAGCGAAATGAAACTTGCTTTTCGCCGTCAACAGCATCATAACTGTAGCGACATACACAAGGCACCAGAAACAGAAAGAGAAATAATAAGACAAGGTTTGCACAACGGTTCATGTCTCCATTCCCCAGACAGAAATGTTTTTGTTGGATACGTCCAGAATTTTGTGGTCGTGTTTTTGCGGATCAAATATGCCGAGAGTTCGAATGATTGGGGGTTTCGATGCATTATTGATGATGAGTAAAAGTCTTGTTAAATTGATAGTTCAATAAATAATAACATGAAAATTCAAAAAAGTGAAGTAATTAGACACCTTGGGTTTCTAGTCAGGCTTGCCTCCTTTGCGTTTGTTGGCAGCGGCGTCAGATCGTCCCTCAGATTCTAGAAAAGTCGAGGAAATTGAAAGTCATCGTTCTTGTCTACCCTGGCAATGTCACAGGAAAAGTCTACTACGATAGACCCATCAGCTAGCCTTAGACTCTTTTGTGTCGCTGGCCTTCATGTTGTACATCTCTGTCACCTCGTCGGGTAAGCCCTCGCTCCGTGACAGTCGCCATGACAACGAACGGTGCCACTCGTGATGCCGCCAGCGAAGAAGCTTTGGCACAGCGGTCACGCCAGATGTGAGTCAGATTTGTGAGGTGATGATGGCAGCCTGTGTAAAGTGAGAGTTGTTGTCCACAGTCATGCTTTACAGACGTGGGAGAACAGGTCGTTGTCGCTCGGGTGTATGTCCTGTGACGCCATACCCGGATGTTACAAGGCCGGCGGCTTTATTGATGTCCGGCGCGTGGGTCGATACTTCGTTATCGAAAATTCTCCCAGGCTTCAGCTGCGGGCCGGTGACTGATTTTTTGCCTCGGTTCCTGACGTTCCATAAACACCGAGAATGGCATTGTGGGAAAGGTCTTTAGACACTCGTAGGTGGCATACCTGTAGGACAGGTGGATGGCGGTGACCCCCTTGGGGAGGTTACCATGATCACGCATAGTATCACGGCTTAGTGCTTTAGTCACATCATCTGCTATTGACATCTGTCTGATGTTCTTGCATTTTTTATTTAAAATATTTTTTCCTCTTGCCGCTGATCAGACTCCAGAATATCCTTCAAGCTGCTGAGTTGAATGCCTTACTTTCTTTCCATCTCCGGTCAGAGTTTTAAAACACATCCAGACCAAAACCGTTCTTTCTCGTTCCCCACCACTACTTTTTTGTTTTGTTTATTAGCTTAGGTTGAATTTACTATTAGATAAATATATTGAGTTACATTAAACGGATCCCTAACAGCCAATTTTATTAAAATTCGATTAACGTGTCTTTTCATGCCCTCGATCTCCTTGCTTCAGCAGTTAATTGTTCCGTTGACCTGGTGATGTAAAACTGCTTCCATCTTCTTCTTTTAAAGGTGGAAGGAACTTTCGAGAATTGCTTGTGAAAGTTTTTTCCGAAGTCTTTTTCTTTCCTAAACACGAAGTTAAAAATCACGTTTTATGTATCTTTTTCCCCTGGTCTGTTCTCTCTCTCTTTTTGTCTCTTTATCTATGTTCACGTCTTAGCAAGTCTGTTAAGTTGTTAAATTTCCTTTCACTTACACTTCTGTCCAACTTATTTTTCTTTCCCATTTTTTCGTAAACTTTTTTTTCACTGGCAGCGTCCTTTAATCTTCTCTGAACGTTGTTTCTTATCTCCAGCCGATCATGGCGCGGATGTCTTGTGTGTGTTTTTAGACAAAACGACTTTTCCCTCACCTTCCTGAACCTCCCCCCTCCCATAATATACATATATGTGTGAAGTAAAAATGGTAAACCATCGTAGAAAGCATCCTGACCGCACGATATAAAATGTCGCGGGTCAAGAAAAGCGAGAACACGTTGTAATGCCGGAGCGAGACTTTTTTGTCGACATCCTTCATTCACACTTTCCTCCCATCATCAGCGAGTTTCTGACCTTTTCTTTGAATCATCATGTCCTGGCACGTCCCATCCAGTTGAAGAGATGATGTTCTCGGCTTGTGGGTGGGGCTTCTGTATGGAGCCCACATCACCTTTACAAACACGTGACTTGCGCATGCGTGTCTGCGCACGTACCTGCACGCACATGCACCCGCACTGCTGACCGATTTGTAGAATTATTTTATGTAAATGTACGTGTGTGATTTGGTTCACCTGTAGCAGATACCGTGTCAAAGATAGGGTTAAAGGGCAAGTCGATATCGGGTTTTAGTGAACCTCATGCACTCGACGATTTTCATCTGGGATGTGATTGGTGAAGAGGACAGCAGTCCTCCCGACATATTGGGAGTCGAAGGAGGGATAGTAAGTTGCTGTCCTCATGATTTAGATAGCTTTATTCGTGGAAAATTGTTGGTTGGTTCTCAGGTAATTCACTGCTGCTTATAATAAGGAGAAATAATCTACTAGTGGATGAAGTTCTCAGTCTGTTCCTCCCTCAGCCTGTATTAAAGATAACATATCACATAGAATGGAAGTAGCTTCCATACTGATGGACCTTATCGTGGGTGTTGAGTGGACTTGACAGGATTACAGGATCGCGACTGTCATAACATGAATGAGACAGGATTACAGGATCGTGTTACATGGATATGACGATACAGGATCCCATGCACGCGCGCAAACTCAAAAAAGGAAAGAGAGAGAGAGAAAGAGAAAACTCCCTTCTACTATCTAATTTTTTTTCCCGATGCTGTTTATGTCCAAAACTTTAAAGCAACATGCTACAATCAGATGACTTTCAGGAAACATGATGAAGGTGCACTTTCGCGTGACATTTCTTTCTCGGGAAAAAACAAGCCCGAACTATCCTATTGTGTTTCAGGACATCTTGCTCTTTTTTTTTTTTCAATGTTCCTTCCATTCACCATGCCATCGTCATGCTTTTTTTTTCAGTTACTCAGCAGCAGGAACCGAAATCGTGCCTTTATTTTTCATTAATAGCTGTCAGGAGCGACAGGCAGTCGAGTTCTGTAATCAGATGTAATGTTACAGGCACTCAGGCGGAATAGTTTTTTTATTATTTTTATTATAATCCGTCACGACTGGCGACTAGTAATGGGAAAGTCTCTTCTGTTTTTCTTGTTTTTTTTTTAATTAGACATTCTCTCTCTCAAATGAGGTATACTGTAAAGACATATGATTAGAACAGAGCAAATTCCTGTATGCAGGCGCATGTTCTTTTTTTCTCTGAAATGGTTTATGCATAATTTTTATAGGTATATATATATAAGCAGTTATTTCTTGTTAGACTTTTGGTTTGCAACTATCAGAGTGAAGGTTTTCCGGTTTTATTTTTAATATTAACTCTTTTTTTTTCCCTCTTTCTCTGTTAAATGAGGTTTATTATAAATAATATGATTAGTTCAGGCAAAAGTTTATTTCCGAACTCTGAAGTAGTTGTTTATACAAGAATGCGTATACAGTATATATATACCTGGGTAGTTTCTTTGTTAGACAGTGATTGTTTACTTACGTTTGCTCATTTCAGTACTTATTACTATGTGTTAGGGTGTGTGTTTGCTTTTTTTTTACCTCCCTTTAGTCACGTGCTTCATCCTAGATTAAAAAAAAAGTCGGTCTGTCCCTACCTCTGTAGAGACGGCGTTTCTCTTTCCTTTTTATTTGAAGTAAAAGCCCACAGGGTCATGCCCCCGCAACTTTAGGTGGGTTTGGTGTTTGGTCGTAAAAACAAAAACAACCTTTGTAAGCAGTTTAGTTCACCATCACAACCCCCGCCTCCAATAAACACAGAAACCTGGATCCGAGGTCTGTGTGACAGCGTGTTAGTCCATCTTGTCCTGTCAAGAAGGATCAGAGGTCTCGCCATGAGTCGATTGTTTTGTCGAGAAGGACTCGCCACCCTTGTCGAAAGAGGACCAAGGCTCACAATCTGTCGGTCATGTCATGTCGAGCTGTTTGTACACATCCCCTCGTAAGTAATGGAAATGGAGCAGGGGAACGCCCCCAGCCATCGGGTCAGCGACACATGGGTCTGCGCTCAAGACAATCGTTTCATGCGCTCTAATCGGACATCGGCGCGTATCTGGCTACACGCGATGACTTTGACCCGGCGATAAGCGGCGCTCCTCCTGATAATGCATCCTCTTGCCTTTCGACCGTTATCTCGCTTTACTTGGCAAGTCCGCCCCCTCGGGACAGTCGTAAGGTTTCTGTCCTTACACACTCCTCCTAACCCCAGGCCCCTCGTAAGTGCCAGCCCTCGTCTTGGCTGTCGCTGGCGACAACGACCCATTGTTTGCTAATGAGACCTTGTTGGCGCCAGGCACAATGGCTGTTTTTATTTTCTAACTCTCCACTCGCGAGAGTCTGCGGATTGCAATCTTGTCTCTCAACTAAAGTAATTGCACGGGAGCCCTTGACTGGGGACAGTCCAGGCAGTGTAGTCTTATTCTTTTTTTGTGTCAAATTATCTAACGTCTACGCCGTTGGTTTGACTTTGGTGAGACCGAGCTTAGACGCTAGGTCGATGTGATGCAGCCGGGTACATGAACCCAGGCCCAGGGCGATGCGAGCTGTCCGCGATAAGCCTGGACTTGACGCTGGGGTCTCCCTAGCCCCTGACCCCGCTTTGTGATGAGAACATCATGTGGTTTGTGCGGTCAGGAAAAGAACTCACATGTGGTGTGTTGGAAGATTACGGGTGGCTGTCGTGAGTGTGACAAGTGTCGTCCTTTGTTAGAAGACCTTTAACTTCTTCCAGCCATGACAGTGTGTGTATGACCGCAGTCTTACTTACCCCAGCTGAGTTTCACTTGGACAAGTTAATTCCTCCAATAATTTTTATTTTGTTGGTTCCATCTTAAACGCCAAACTGTGGGTGTATCCCGTTTACAGGTAAGGGTACATCGGTTATCATAGTCTTTACATGTGTCTCCAAAACGCTGGATAATATTGTTGCGTGTGATGTCTGGATGTTACATTGATGTTACAGAGGATAGTTGAGGTCTGGCCATTAAGATCATTGTTTTTGTGGGAGTACCAGTGGTGTGTAGTGTCGAGAAAGACATAACAGTGATGCCTGTGAGCTTTTCACTTGTAGGCAGACAAAAAGACCAAAAGGTTTATTTAAAGTCGATTAACAGTCGTTCTCTCGGATATCGTTTGATGGAATCAAAAAAGATAATTCTCCCACCAGGTCGTCTACATGTGCGAGACACCATAACCCTCCTGCTCCTGTCGTCCCTGTTGTTATTAGAATGATATTACACGTGTTGTGTGTAGGGGCGTGACAACAAACTATAAATGTCAAATTTATTATCTGTTTTACTGAAGCTGACCTCTTAAAGCATTTATATTTGTCCTTATGTCGTTATAGGTAATCATTCTTACCAGTGTTGATTGGTTCAGCATGTGAGAGAAAGAATGAATGAACATTTTTATTGGATGAACATGGTTCACAGCAAACTGTTCGGTTTTTCCAAGCGCTCTGTTGTTATATTGATTAATTGCAGTTATTTTGTGTTTAAATTGATCAGCCTCCAGCTAAGTTTTATTTGTATACTAGAGCAGAGTGCGCAGATTCTTGTGGTTCAACAAAACTTGGGATGTTATTTGACCATGCTAGTTCACAGATGTTTGTTTTCGTGGCCTCGTACCTTTTCTGTTGTGGTGATATAGAAAGTAATCCAGGACCCCTGAATAATACTGATTCTCACGAAATACACCGAAATGTATATATGATGCAGCTTTGTCATCGTATCAACGTTTCTTGTATATCCAGGGGCATAATCATTACATAGAAAATATTCTCTTGTCGTACTAGTTACATTTGCACTTTGAAAAGAAATTAGACTAAATATTAAACGAGCTTTTAAATTAATTCTAGCAGGTTTGTAAACTGGGCTAAATATGAGAAAGATGAGTTTTTAAAGTGAAGAAGGTTGCTGGAGAGCGCGAGGCGTCAAGGTTGGATTGTTGTATTTAAAAAAAAAAAATAGTTATATGTAGATGCATTTCGGAGAATTTTTTTTTCTCTCGTAACCACAACTATTGGACAACATTCCGATCAGAAAACTTTCTAATAACTTAACAACATGACACTCAGGTCAAGGCTGTCTTCGGTGACCCTGCGATTACTCGAAGACGATATTGGGGAAGAAGAATGTTTTTTTTTAAAGAAAAAAAAACTTGCGCTGAGATGGACGCTTTTTTCTGTGTTATCACAAACCAAAAACGGATCACGAGATCCAGGTTCAGTTTGCTCGATATCGCTGTCACTTTTTTCCCGAAAAAAGACGAGGCAGAAGGTTGCTGAGCAAGTACAAATATTGCGAAGGAGAGCATGATGGGAAGGTGGGGTGCGTGGGAATAACTGCAGCCAGTCGTTGACATGACTCGAGCTTTCCTCGTTTTTCTCTAGTTTCTTAATTCAGAGACACACTGTACATTGTATGTGATCTTTAGCAGACGACAGTCCTGATGAAAGCTGTTGTTACAACGAACATTTATGTAGGTCATCAATCCTGAAATCAGACCCACTTTTTTTCAGGGTAGGCATCCAATGAACCCTCACGCGCACAGACCTTTGACCGTGGGCTCAATTACAAAAACCCTTTACATCACACACTACAACTTCGTTGCAAAATAATGGTTGCAGACAAAATTTTGAATTATGAATTTTTTTTGTTTTGTTTTTGCAGTTGTGGCTGGGTGAAGCCGCAGCCACGGCGAGGCCTCCAGCATCCGGGCATCTCAGAGGCCGGGACTGAGGCAGGGACTCTAGGTCAGGGTGACACGGGTATGGCCACAGACATCAAGGGCAACATGGTGCAGACCGATACAGCAGCCAACAACTCCACCACATCCACCACTTCCGGCACCACGGCCCCTTCCATCCTCACTATCAGGATGATCATGCAGGGCAAGGTGAGTGACAGGATTCGAACCCTGGAGAGATGCTAAACAGAATAATCTCCTCTTTGTATAGTGTTTGGTCTGTCTGTACTCTTTCTTTCTTTTTCTGCTTCTCTCTCTCTAGCTTGTATTCTGGTCTGTTTGTTCTTTATTTATTTGGTGTTTTTCTTTCTTTCGTCTGTTTGAGTTGTTGTTTATTTTTTGGGTTGTTTTCGGTTTTTGTAAGTTCTTTCTTTGGTTTTTTAAATTTTATTTTTATTTTTTTAATCATTCCTTTGTTTTCTTTTACTTTCTTTTTGCTTATTTGTTAATATTTTTGTTTGTTTTTGTTTAGTTTTGTCGTTTATATGTTTTTGATTTGTTGTTGGTTTTTGTTTTTTTTATAATTTTGGGTTTTTTTCCTTATTTCTTTGGGTCTGTCGTTCACGAGTGTTTGTTTTTTGAGTGTTTAATTATTTGTAGGTTTTTTATTTCTTTGATGCTTTTGTTTTTTGTTTGTTTGTTTTTTTCGTTTGGTGTGTCTGTGTGTGTGCAGGAATGTGTACATCCTCTCTATCATCTGTCTACATACCTGTGTGTGCATCTCTGTTTCTTGTTTTGTCGTCGCTGTCTCTCTGGTTCGCTTGCTGCTGGTGTCTGAGCTCGATAAGGAGCTCCATGTTTTTCTCCCTGCGTTCTCGCGGTCCATTTAGTATCATCTGTATCAGCCCAGCGTGCTTATCAAGATCACTTGCAACTTGCATCGAAAGACGATATGTAGCAGACACAAACAAGAGACTCATAACGATGCTTGAAGATTTTTCGCTCAATTTTGTTTAATTTTAGGTGCAAGAACATCGTGCAACCAATGTAAGAAAAAAAACCGAGCAAAATGAGTCGGCTGTGCTTGATGTTTTAAGAATAAGAACATCGTCCCGCCCTCGTACAGCTCCAGTTTCAGCTGTTTTAAAAATTCACGTGCTCTGCCTCAGAAGTGTGTGAGTGCGTCGAACTGACGTCATTTTAACCCAAACGAACCCGCTGTCCGTGACATCACCAACGTTTTGTGACGTCATCGACAACGCTGTGCGCTAGCGTCAGCAGCCCTGCCGAGCCTCCAGAGGATCACTCCGGAGGGTTTGTTAGCCTCGACGAAAGCGTCTTCTCGTCT
The DNA here is from genome assembly GCF_003073045.1 of Pomacea canaliculata. NCBI lineage: Eukaryota > Metazoa > Mollusca > Gastropoda > Architaenioglossa > Ampullariidae > Pomacea > Pomacea canaliculata. The sequence goes on along the minus strand of NC_037591.1, from coordinate 10,402,294 downwards.
TGTTTTGCTGCAACATGTGCGGACCACGTTCGGACCCCGAGCGTTCGCAATAGGCACTTGCTTATGTTTGTGGAGGCAACCGTGCTGCTGAAAATAGCGGGCGACGATGCTCGCCTTTGACCTTCGCAACGAGGTTTGAACCACGTGACATTTGGCGTCTATTAGCCCGAAGCGCAGCGTGAAACTTTCGTCGCTATGCACCCGTACCCGCTAACAACCCCTCGTCTCCCCCGTGACGCGTGAAGAGACTGCTTCGGTCGCTTCCTCCCCCTGATAGAGTCTCTTCTTTATTTGTTTACATCATTAGATTACGCTTGCCTTGTCGGTTTGTCGTTTGTTTTCTCACAAGTCTTGATTTGATTAGTCAGAATAAGGTGTGTGTGGGGAGGGAAGCTTTGTTTTATTTTAATTCTAAAAATAGAGACTGGAGGTCAGTAGGCGGTTAACCTTGTTTCTTATCTTTGTACCTCGACTGAAAATACACCAGCTTTTTTTTTAAATGTCAAGGTTTTGATTTGTTAAATTATGTCATTAATGGGAATCGTTTCCACTGAATGGTAGTTTCACGTTTGGGGCGAGGGAGGAAACAAGCAAGTCCTTTAACTACATCGGTCCCTGGGTTCGAATCTTGTCCCTGAATGCATTACGCTTGGAGTATGTTATCTGCTCCCAGGGCAGGGCAGGGTTATTGGGGTCAGGGGAGGTATCTCTTTCGTTATAAACCAAGTGGCAAAGATGGCCTGAGGTCAAGTAACATCCAAAAAATATCTGCAGGGTAGCTAAGGAAACGGCATTTTTCCTCGATTTTCCCTTTCTTCCTTCCTTACCTTGTCTTCATGAATATGGCCTCTGACTTGTAAAGCCAATGGCACAAACCGTTGGCATGCAATCCGCTGCGCCCAGTGGCAAGAGACGGACGGACTGCGGCTCGTCTGCTAGCGCCTCTCCTCCTCGTAACGAGGAGTGACGTGAGCGTCTGGTACTTTGAAGCCCCAGACACACCCGTTATGTCACAAACACCCTTTAACACACTGTTTTCTTTACCCTCGAAACACTCTTTCACGATGTTTTTTTCTCTCTCTCTCCTGGTGGCAAGGTCTAGTCAATACCTCGTGTTTCCTCCGAACAGCCGATCCCCATCTCCTCCAATAGTGATGGATTTTCCTACTGCGAGAGGGATGAGGAGGCTGGTGTTTCAGCCTGTGAGATGTCTCTAATGAGATGGAACGAAGGAGTGCACGAGCGACCCGGTCTTTCCTGCATCTCCTCCCTTCTCAAAAACTTATTCGCTTTTGGTGTCTTAAGACTCTTGTTTATCGCCCCTTTGTGTGGGTATGCGCCCCTGTCCGCCAACGTCTGCCGTTATCGTGTTCATTTAAGCCATTAAAAGATTTCCCAGCAGATATTATAATCTTTCAGAATCTAAAAAGAAACCCTTTCAGAAAATAATAGTAAATCTAAGATTCGTCTGTTAGAAAAACCGTTTCTTAAAGGACAGATTATTCTTTATCATATTTTTTTTTAATATTTACCCTTTCTCGGCATCAGAAAGCCAAAGGAAACAGAAAAACAACAAATAGATGGAGCTTGCAGTTCTTCTAACGTCGGTATCTCTTTATTTTATTTTTTTTTTTATTTTTTCGTTCTGTCTGCTGTTCTCGTTTTAATTTCGCCGTATCTGTCATGTTGGAGATAACAGCCTGTTCCAGTGAACACAGCTCCTGCAGGGCAGCATGTCGATAAACCATGCACAGGGTGATTTATCGCCTCCTTGGCTAAACTACTGTTGGCAGTTCCTCCTTGCTCGATAGGAGTAAATTATTTAGTAGGTCCACCTCTTGCACCTCCTTTTTCAGCTTCACCAGAAGGGTGCAGAAGGTCTGCGGATGATTGTACCCTACCCGCCGTATAACTCTCAGAATCCATCGGTTGTGGTGGCTCTCCCGAAGTTTCCAGCATCGCAATCACAGTTGCTGAAGGTGGACCCTGACTGGAGTCTTGCCGGGAACCCAAGACTTTCGCCGTTTCGCGGTAGACAAGAGCTCATTAAGGGGAAAGTAAATTAGGCCAAGGGTCTTGGGTGGCATCGTTGCCGACGAGGCGCAAGAGGTAGAAGAGGGGAGGCAAGCCAAACAGACGTCTATTCCGGGGTGGGGACTGGGTGGGGAGGTGCTGCTGGGTTGTCGCGTATTGATTGGGAGGTTTAGCGGTTATTGAGTCAATTCTCGGTAATTTGTCAGAGCTGACGGAAGTTTTGAAACTGGGTCGTTATTTTCGAGGGATTTCCTTCGGGTGTGTACAGGGAAGATAACACCGAAGGTTAAAACGGCTGTTTGCGCATCGATCTTAAAATAAGATGGATAGGCTTGGAGAAGGAGGACGCACGCACCACCACCACCCTCACACACACACATATTGTTGGTACACATATACGTACCCCTCCCACTACACCCGTACACACATAGACACTTCTTAAGAGATACATTGGAAAGAGTATGATACCAGCAGTCTACCAACCTTCCCCGGTCTTCTCTCTTCTACCATTAACAAGCTGGTGGTGCAGACACCATAGAACAACAAAAATCGTGCATTCAAATAAAATTTTTCTCTGGTCGCACATTTTACTAGCTCACCTGAAATGTAGTCTCAGTTGCCGAAGCCAGCCAGAAATGTATTTTCCATTGTCTATAAGCCAATGAACCAACCCATCGTGTCTGCATCAGTTCATTTTTCATGACAGGACAGCTTATTTTGTCAGTTACTCTTTTTACTGCGCTCTGACCATCCCTGTTCAGGTGTGAATAAAATAACTTGCTGCATCAATTCCTAATAGGAAGGTAGTTTTCTCCGCTCCATCCATTCCCAATGAAAGTATCGCTTCCACTAGTTGCCTTTAGTCTCAGCTGCTGATAAACCAGCCAATCAGCGTGGCCGTATCATTTCACAAAACAGACCCTTCAACCCGTTGGTCTGTCGCTTTTTATGCCACAAATAACCTTTATTTTCTAATGTCAGGCACTTCAGTGCACTTTTGTTTTTTAATTAAAAGGTTTTCATAAAATCGAAACTTCAGACGTCCAGACCGTGTAGAAACATCTTGGCACGGCGGTAAATGTAACTTGGCAAAGAATCAAAGGATCAGTCTTAACACCGAGAGATGAGGACAGGTGGTGTTCGCCAGAAAGCAGCTTAAGAGGAATGATGATGAAGGTGATGATGAAGATTTTATGGCCTGTACCTTTAGACTACCCACTCGTCGTTGGTGAGCTGAGATCATGTAGCGACCGCCGGCGGTGCCTGTCTCTGGATGTCTTCCCTACTCTTACACCCGTCAGTAAATCCGACACCTTGCTTGGGGTGTACACGGGTAGTATCGCTTTACCCAGCCCCTGCTGCAAGTACCATGAGACCAGGTTACCACCATGCGGTCCAGAAGATCATCCAGCCAGCCGACGAATCCTTGGCGGTAGATTCTCGCTTTGAACTCTTGCCGCGCGAGACGTCAACGAGAGTGAGTCGCGAACTGCTCAGCCCCTCCCCCACTGCCTCCACCACCACCACCACGGCATTCTGGGAGCTTGTTGATGCAGCGGAGTTTGCTTACCTTCTTACCATGTGATAGCAGTTACTCCGAACTCTGGTAGGTGTCCGGAGTACCGGGCCGTGATTTAGTGTGGACTTTGGTGACTCGTCCTGTTTATGTTGGCCAACGGCGTTGAGAATCAGTTGCTTTCTACGTCATGACCTAAAAAAAAAGAACCAACAAAATAAAATAAATAGCGAAATGTTGTTGTAGTAGTATGTGGTGTAAGAGAGCTTAGACGGGCTGAAACTTTACTTGAGGACATGGCAACGCAGAAGATGGATGTGTGGCAGAATTTTAGCATGATCGTGCTTTCATAGCTCTTTTCTTTCTTTCCACGTGGCTGTTTTTATTGTTCCTTTCACATTTTTTGGAGGAAAAGGGGTGGGATTGGTGGGTAGGCGTCCTGCATCAGGAATTGTGTTAGCTCTTTCTGTCTTGACACAACGCAGTGCAGCAATAACCTAAAAGGTGGCAAGGAGGTGGCAAGAAAAACATTCCTCTCAAACAGCTTGTGTCAACATCTCTTTGGAAAGCTGGAGAGTGAAACTCCTCGGTCTGTAGAAATATAAATATAACTATGGCTTACATCACCTCCCACGCCGCCTGCCACCCCCAGGGACCAGGACGGTTGCTCCTTCCAGTAGACCTCCATAGATTGAAAAGTGTTAACCCTTTTGTTTTCCAACAATTTCTGTTATCACCAGGTCTGAACCTTGTGTCAGACATTTCACACCAGGCATTTGTCTCTGTCTCTCATTTTCAAATCGTCGCTGATGACGGATTTCTTTCGTCGCTAGTTTCGTTAACTCTTGTTTGTAGGATGATAGAGATCATTTAGCTTGTTAATAATATTCCAAGAACTGAAACTCTACGAAATAAGATGATATTTTGCAGCGACGAATTTGTATCATAATGTTTTCAAAAATATATTTCGTAAACAAAATTCTTACGTTTGAGTGTTAGTATGTTAAATAACTGAAGAAATGGACCAGAGAAAGGGTTAATAAAGTGCTGGCACTGCAGGCGAAAATCTTGAGCAGACTTTCTAGAGAACCCTCCATCATGTCTTATTTGATGTGCATGTGTGTCTTCTTGTCCGTGTGTGTGTGTGTGCTGTAATAAATCACACACCATGAACTTTGAATGACACTAGATTGTCTCTCTCTGAGGAATCATTTGACACCAAACTATTATTAACTGCAAAATTAACTGTCAGAGGTGCAGCTATATGATTAATTTTCCAGCAATTTTGCAAGTTCTTATAATTTTCTGTCGCATTCGGTGTTTGTTTACTGTCTGACATATTGTTATGGATGTTTTATGGCTTCGCACTCCTGTCGGAATGAATGATTGGACGAGAAAGAGAAATGTCTAAAGGTTTCTTGTGTAAAATTCCTTCACTAGTCTCTTGTCATCACATCGCTAACCAGGTGTCTGTCAGTAATTATGTTTCTTATACAATTTGTAGCAAGTGATGTGCTTCCTTTTTGTGCTTCTATGTTTGTCCTTTTTTCTGCCTAGTATGTTTTTCTCTCCTTCCGTCCTTCGTATTCTGTCCATCTCTTGTTACTTGTATCCTCTTTATGTGTTATATTTGTCTTTTATTCGTCATCAGTACTTTTATTTATCTTTTCGTCCGTTCATATGTCGTTTGTTTGTTTGTTTTTCTGTCCCTCGTATGTTGCCCATGTCTCGTTCTTGCTCTTAAGCGCTAAGAGCTGCGTCTTCCTAGGAGTATGAGTATGCGCTATACAAATTTTATTATTATTATCTCTCTTTATTATTATTATCTCTCCTACTTGTATTAAGTGCTGAGAGCATGCTCATTCGTGACTATCTCACGTTTATTATTATTTTGGCACAAACATTTAAAGGTCCACGACGACCAGACTGAACAGTGTTTAAGTTTCTCGTTGTTTTATATGTTTCAGGAAGTGGGCAGCATCATCGGAAAGGTAAGAATATTCTCACATTTTAACTTTTTCATAGACTTGTGCCATTTGCAAATAACAAAGTTTCTAAATAGTACATCTTTTCTTGCTCCCAACCTAAGTAAGTTTAGTCAAGACTTCGTCTCACAAGTTTAGAATCTGATGCATGACAATAGTTGAAGAGTAGAAACCGTAAATGTAGGTTGTGTCTTGACCGTGTTTTCTCTGGAAAAGGGATGAAAAATTCCCTGTACTGTACAGTTTGGGAAATTCTTCGTGAAACAGGCAGAGTCGAACCTGCGAGTTCATGGTATACGGTTATATCTCATTTTCGAACTAGTCTTGTCCGTTCTTTTGGTTTCTTGCAATTTTCACCGCACATACAACAGCAAAACCTGTCAGTCGAATTGAGGTATAGATAGGCAACATTTTGCTTTAATGGGAGGAACATTATTTATAGAATCAGGGCTTATCTGAACTCTGTGTTCATAGTGATTCTACACAGCACAATACTTGTTACATTGATAAGGATCTTCAAAAATATATGTACAACGAATATAAGGAGTCTGTTATGTTTATTTATCTTTGAAAATTGCTCTCGAGGATGAGAGGAGGAGTAAAAAGCCTCAGGAATACATGTATATAATGGATGTGGTGGAGGTGGAAGAGAGAGGGAGGGTGAGCGCGAACATTTGCTTCTCTAACACTGAAGAGCACCTCCCGTCGACATTTATGAATCAGCTGGGGAAAAGAAGCAGAAATGGATAAAAAGTCTGCCATTCAAGTGTAGTTGTTGCCATTAGGCAGAACTTTTAACGACAGTTGCTGTTAATGTGGTAGTTGGATACTCTTCCTTTGGCCCGACTTCCTTTTTAACTTCTTACGACCCTAACAGGTGATGGTGTACAACATGCGCCGGAATGTTCCAGATGCCTGTTCTCTTTAGCTTGGACATGGACTAGGTTCAGGGAATGTCTGGCCAATGCTTTTACTCCAGGGATCTTCAATTTGTTGTTAACCGGATGCACACTCTTCGGAATTCTCAAATAAACATTTAGGGAGGAATGAAACAAACTTCAAAGACGAGTAAAGTATACACATGAAAAGTTGTCAGTATTCCCAACCCACTTTATTACTTGAATCCAGGAGGAAGGGTCGGGTTGTAAAATGAACGGTTAGATGAAGATAGACATAGTAGATAGACCCATGTCAGAAGAATAATATTGCTAACATAATGAGTTGTCATACTTAGAAATGGGATTAAAATTGCTGGATACCATCCCATTAACAGCTGATTAATCTGTATTATTTAGGTGAGATGGGGTTTTAATGATTAGAATGCAGGGATGCTACATAATGCTAGATGCAGAAAGTCAAACGGAGAAGTGGTTTTGTCTTACATGATATGAGGAATGGAAAGGTTTTGCAGATTTGTATGATGTTTGATACCCTGGTATCAGGAAATGATTTGCTTCTGATCTTCAGTCCCATGTGTGCCTGCTGACATTTGTGCAAGACATGTTGAGAGACTGGCTGGCTGTCTTCAAAACGGAAAACAGATGGAATGAAAGGGAGGCAGAGATAGTCTGGCATAGTACCTCAAACAGAGAATACACAACTTCTATTGTGTTTAGTATTCAAGATAGATAACCTGTGCTGGGGACAACCCCCTTCCTACCCGGCATCTTTTTTCCCGTTACACTGCGGTGGAACACACAGACAGCTCCTCATGGTCTTATCAGCACTCGACAAGCTTGTTGAGGTTGAGGTTGTCGTAGGCGAGCAGCCAGCAAGCCAGGCCTACACCGCCCCTCGTCTGTGTCGGGCCGAGTAACCTCCCTGTCTTATCAGGACACGCTTTTTGGAAGACGAGAAGAGTGAATGTGTCAGGCTGGGGAAGGTGGACGCAGATTGTATTCCTTGCTATCAGCAGGCTCCTGGCACAATGAATGTCAGTTAAAATGTAGATATCGTTGTACCTTTGTTAAAAGATAATAACAATATAATACAAAATGTGCTTGCTGTCTTTATTTCATCGCTTTAAGAAAAACAACAGCAAAAACTTGTTTTTAACCTTTGGTATTGGCACAGTCAGCAGATTGCGGATTGTAAACAGTTGACAAAATATTAGAAAGAATTTGCTTACTGTGTTTCTTTTTCTTTAAGGGAATCAGTCTGGTGAGATATTCATGTCAGATGGCTACGCGAGTAACCTTTAAAAAATAATTCAGTTCACGAAAATATTTTTTAAAGCTGCGAAACATGGATGCAATCAGCTTGTATGTGATTCCCGTTTCCCATTTTTGTTTTTCCTTCGTGGATCGAAATTGAGGAATCGGTCTTAAAGTTAAATTTTCCATCACATGGTCCCTTATCTCGCATGTCCGCTGTTCCTGAAGTCGGTGTGTGTGTATGTGTGTGTGTCCGTCCGCGAAGAACACTTTATATTGAACTTTAAACGTGTTTAGACCAACACAAACCGCGTTTAGTGGCCTGATGTGCAAGAAGCTCATAATAATGTCACAGTATCACAAGACTTGAACCCTGCTTGGTATGAACTGGATTCCGTAGAGTCACCATGTTAAGTTTTCTTATCTGGACAAGTGATGGCTCAGTTATATTTGCTCGATGGTAGCCTCACTGCAGTTATCCTACCCTCTGGCCGCTAGATGAACTCCCCTTCACAACAAAGGGCAAATAAAGACAGAAAAAATAAAAGGGTGGAAAGAATGCTTTTGCATCTCGCGGTGGAGAGGATGCCACACAGATGGAGGAAAACTGTTCTTGCAAGAGCATTAATGGCTTTTTAAAAAAGATTATCTCCTCTTCCTCTCTGTACCTTGTATAATGACATTGTATTTAGCTGCACGTTTCTTAATTAAGTCAGAAAGGTTGCTCAAGAATAAAGTTGGTGTTTGGTTAAAAAAAAATATTTTTTTCTTTCTTTCACAACAGAAAGGTGATAATATCAAGAAATTCAGAGAAGAGGTAAGTATGGAAAATGAGATGCATTAGCTTACTCAGTTATGATCATGCAATCAGTGGCCCTGTAGTGAAAGTCAAGTTATATGAAGTGCCACGTGGGTTCTAGTAATTGTGTGTGGCATGAATAAATATCAAGCTAGAATCATCATCATTTTCTTACGACTGTTTCCTTTTGTCAGCAGAAATCACTTTTATGTTATTGTCATCATTTATTATAAGTGATGGTATTCATGATCTGCTGTGTAGGGTTGCCCGGGATGTACAAAACTCAGAGATGAGATTTAGTTATGGCTGAGACCGGAAATGATGACCTGTTTGTTTATGTGGGTTTTTTTAAAATTTGTTTTTGTTGCTTTCATCGTTGGCTGGTTACGGCATGACAAGGAGTTATGTATGTCTTTTACAGAGTGGAGCCAAAATCAACATATCAGATGGTTCTTGTCCCGAGCGAATTGTCACAGTCACTGGTTCCATAGAAACCATCTTCAAGGCCTTCACGCTCATATCAAAGAAATTCGAAGAGGTAAAAGAAGTCTTTCATGCTGCAGTAGTTGTCACTAACACTGATAAAGCAATCAATTAAGTTCAAATTAATCTCTTCATTAATCAACCCTAGTACCCGTTTAACAGGGACCGGTTGCTTTGCTGTGATGTGTTTACCCTAGATGCTGGCACGGCATGTACCACTCTCCCCACATACACACACCATCAGCACAATCACCATTATCACCACCTTTACCCAAACCTCAACGCTCAACAATCATCCTGTCCGTTGTTCAGTCCATCTCATCCCATCCCTACACCCCATCATTTCCTTCCGTCCGTATTTTACCATTCCACCTAGTATTTACCATGAGACTGTCTCAGTAAGATAGGATACAGAGACGCAATCAAGCCAACACAAGTAAGTCTTACTGCTGACATGATGGTAATAATCACAGATGATATCTTACGATAGGAAGAGAGGGTTAAGAAGAAAAAAGTACACAAATAACATCGATAACCGTCTTTCTTCTTCAGCTAAACAACCCGCCATGCTAGTAAGTTCCAGAAGACTTGGACGTGTTTTTGTTTACAGTTGTTCTCCTTCCAGTGTAAACCTCCTTCATCGTCTGCCACTCACTTTAACACCCCTACCTCACTCTATTTCCACATCTTCACCTCCTACTACTGCTTGCAAAGAGGACAAACATGCCCACCGGATCTTGTTTTGCTGGAGTATTTCTGAGGTCATCTCTGAATGACCAGTGATGACAGGAATGGAAGATAATTTTGTAGGTGGCGAAACCATAGGCAGGTTGTTGTACCGACTAACCGCTGGCTGGTGTGACTGGAAAGAGGGAGAATGTTTGACAGGTGTGGTGACAGCGTCCAACAGGTGTAAGACAAGAACCTCACCCAGGTCGTCTGCTGTATGTTGCAGGATCTTCAGAACATCCCCACAGTCCCCAAGCCCCCGGTGACACTGCGCTTGGTCATGCCGGCCAGTCAGTGTGGCTCGCTCATCGGCAAGCAAGGCTGCAAGATCAAAGAGATCAGGGAGGTGAGTGGTGCTCAGTGTCTAGGACCTCACTACAAAGAAGAGATGCGGTACAACTATAAACACCTAAACACCTTTCTTTTGGGCTTAGATGCGGGTCGAGAGGGGGTTAAAAGTGTCATAATTTTTTGCAATCAACTAAAAAAAGTATCTAGTCCTCCCCTTGTTCTCCAGTTTAAGAAAGCTGTGTGTGTGTGTTTTTTTGGTGGGGTTTTTTTTGTTTGTTTGATTTTTGTTTTGTTTTTGTTTGTTTTTTTTTTGTTGTTGTTTGTTGTTTTTTTTCATTGGGTTGTTTTTTGTTGTTGTTGTTTTGTATTTTGGTTTGTTTGGGGTTTTTTGGGGGTTTTTGTTTTTTGTTTTTTTGTGTTTGTTTGTTGGTTGTTTGTTTTTTGGAGGGGGGATGTCTTACACGTGTTTTGTCCAATTTACTGTGTTCTCGTCCTTACATATCCTCCCCTCTCCCCCAATCACATTTCCAATAGGTGGTCGTTAGTGTGTCTTGCCAGGTGCCACGTCAGAATTTTGAAACGCCAGTTCTGCAGAATCTCCTTGATTTGGGAACGAGGGTGAAAGCACGTGCTGACGCAAGCATGCACTGGAAGCTGAAGATATCGGAGATGTTGTCTGTTGAGATCTCGGTGATACAGCCTCATATCTACCCACGGGTTCAGTGGCCGCCCAGCTTGTTATCCTTGCCGAAGAGGTTGCGCGCGCACTTTTCCATTGTTTCTCGTTTGCTTACTTTTATTTCTGTGCCATCCATCCCCTCTAACCTCCTCAAACTCTTCTCGTCGTTTCGTCCTTCTCCCAGACTGCATGCCGAGCCCTCCTCTCGTGCAGGTGTTGAGCTGATGGTGCTGAGCCGACTGTTGAGGCACACCCAGGCAGCTCTTCTCCGAAGGTGCAGCCAGACCGACTGTTGACGATACAAAGCGAGAAAAAATAAATATTTTCTTTCCGAGAATACCCCTCATCATCTGCCAGTCTCGACCTTTCATCGGCGGCATCGAGAGCTTTGGTTACCGACCGTCGCGGGCGATGTAATAAGCTTTAACCGCCTCCCACCCCTCGGGATTGTTTCAGTTTAGTGCGACACATGCCTGGGTAATCTTCCATGACCTTTGGAGGTGACGGCAAGCTACCCAAAACGGTCCACTGCATTTTTTTTTAAGTTTTCTATTGTTAAAAAATGCAAACTAAAAGGAGAATGGATGAAAAAGAATTTCGCAAAGGAATGACTATGAATGCGTTTTTATTTCAAGCTTGTTTACGATGTGTCTAGTTGTACAAGAAAAACAATAGGAGGTATCACATTATTTTTTGAAAAAATCTTGTCCTGATCTTTTTTTCATGAACGAGAGTTTTTGACGCTAACTGTTGTTGTCGAAGGATGCCATCGGTATGTGCAAAGCTTGTTCTTTCTCTGCTCAGCTCCTTTGCATCCTGTGAAAACAAAAATGGTAGCCCCATAACCTTTTTGTTTGTTGGGGACTGAGATGCTAGAGATCCACAATTTTCTGGAGGTTAACTGTTTACGTGAGGACTGTTTGTTCCGATCTTCTCGCCCTCCGTGTGGAGTCTGGTGGAGGTATCTCTTTAACTGCTGAGTCAACTAGGAGTTAGCTGTGCCACACGGGTATCGAACCCACAGTGTGCGATTCCGGATTGTGGTACTGAAACCTTGCGGCTACCTGATGCCTCTTCACACCGTACAACTGCTTTACTCTCTGTACAAATATCTCGCATTCTATACAACTGCCTCACAATATGTACAATTGTTTTATTGTACTCTTGCTTCACACTGTACAAAGTCACGTGCTTTCCTCGTTCACTGCAGAACTTCATACTGTTCAGTTGTTCACTGTATACAATCACAGCATTTTCGCTTGAACACGTGGAGGAGAACGTCTCTGACAGTCTGGCCACGAAGAAGGCAAGCTTTAAAAAACCGTTTGTGCCCGATGTGCCTGCTTGAATGATAGCTCGGATGGCGAATAGCCCCTGGCACATGGTGCCGTCAGCATTTTTTTTAAAGTGGACGGAGTGGAATGGATAGATGATGCGGGGGATGGCATGGAAGTTGCAGAAAAATGCGCAAAGCCCCCACAACCCTCACTCCTCCTCCCAGTCCCCCATCTCACCTGCATGGCACATTTTTTTTTTTTTTTTTTTACATTGTAACAGAAAATGTTAAGCTGGCGGCGAAATGTCACTTGAAGTCACCGAATATCTCGCGGTCTTCTCGCAGGAGGGCGCGTCTCTGAGGGGTCTGAGCCAAGGGAAGTAACCTGCAGAGTTGGCTTTATCAGGACATCGCAACTAGAACTCAGGTGGCGCCGACAGTCCATGTCGATGAAAGAATGATAGAGAATGGGTGAGGGAGAGAAAGGAAGATGTCGGATCGATGTTCAGCACCTGCTCCGCTGACAGATGTTGCCATTAGGAGTGTGATGACCACACAGGTCGTCAGGTCCGTGTTGTGTAATCAACATACGGGTACAAATTCGTCGTTACGTGTACTCTTATACTGACTCCGTAGCCTGGGGATTAGTCCTGTAGAAAGGCACTAGTTTGAGGCCTGCCCACCCAGTACCTGTCTAGATGATTATAATGACGACGGAAGAAGGTTGGGCTTCGTTTCTACCATTCCATGTTCTAGACACAGTGGACCACTCACGTTCATTGCCCTAACGATCACTTAGGAATTCTTTGCCTACAAAAAGGTGATGGGGTAAGCCAATCTCCCCTCCTGTCCCCACCCATGTTTGAGAACCGAACATTAGCCTCGCTGTTAGTCGTTGACGGGATCCCTCGTTGGCTCGGTGAACGTTGTTCCGCAAGAAACCCTAATCCCTGAATCTCCTTCACGACCGTTCAGGGCTTCCTGCGCTTGAAGACAGTTGGACTGGCGTGTCGTCATTACACAGATATAGGGATGGAGAGATGCTGCGTTAAACACGTTTACTGATAGAGCACGGGGGACCGGGGAGAGCCTGGGTTGGCGGGTGGATGGAGGAATTTATTGTTTTCTTGCGGTTTTGGCGAAGAGTCGCAGATTTTTCGGACGGTTTTAGAGGTAAGTAGAAGGCTGGATAGATGAGCTTGGTCGAAAAACGAGAAGGACGCTTTCCAGCCAGACTCACGCCTGTGCTGTCCGGACGAGATGGAATCTCGAGGGTGGCAGGAAAAGATGGAGATGAATGCATTGTCTCCCCCTATCCACCCCTCTATTTTTCTGGTTATGAAGCGCGAAGGCTTGTAACGGATTAGGGGCTGAGTGAGAGGAAGCGGGTGGAGGGAGGGGGAGAAGGTTAAAGAAAAATTTTCGAAGGGTAGATAAAAAGATGCATTTGCGTTCAAAAACAATTTCGCGCGAACACACTCGAGAGCTTGATTACGTCAACACAGTCACACACAAGCCATCGCACTTGCGCATGCATAGATGCACGTGCGCTCTGTCTCTCTCGACGCGGGGCCTTATTCGCCTATGACAGACTAACTTCCAAGTCTGCACAATTTTACCCTCAAAACAAAATAACCTCTGGCCTGCACCCTGCCTTCCATCTCCTCCTCACCCTCCATGCCCTCACCCTTTTGTTTAGACTAGCACGCAGTACGGCAACGCTGCAACCGGAAGACGGGCGGGACACCTCGATGACGTAAACACTGGAACGCTCGCGCCTAGATGACCACTGCTGATAACGGCCAACCGGTGGGGAGAGACACTGGACTGAGGAAGAGGGGGTGGGTAGGAAGGGGTTACAGGGGGTGGATGGAAGGAAGAAAGCGTGAAAGGTCATGGGCTGCACCCCAGGGAAGGAGCGTGCAGGCTGCACCCAGCTGTCACGGTTACCGGCGCAAGACGAGGGCGGCTGCAAGGCGTTTTGCTGGCTTCGTCTTACCTGGCCTCCGAGCAAATAGCATCAGTCGGGGTAGGAGGGAAACTGTACAGGGGAGGGAGGGAAAGGGCTTAGCCTGCTGGGTAACTGGCCGCACGAGCGACGTTTGTGTCGGCTCTTTGGGTGGCGGGGATCGAGACATCTTCCTTGCGATGAAATAAAAACAGAAAACGAAAAGGAAAAGGAAAAAAATCAAGTGACCAAGCGGCTGAAGGGTAGATGGGTGAGAGTTTGTAGGTGATATCGGGTACAATTCGCGAGACATACCCGAGTGTATTGATTCCCCACTAACCTTTCATGCACATGCTCTGTCTCTCTCTCCGCCCACTTTTCTTCCAATTAGCTGTGTGTTTTCTTTGTTTTTGCAAGCAGCACTCGCGTCGACCCTGCATTGTACTTATTAACCTGCCATGTTTTAATAAACACCTGTGTAACTCTTGCCAGCTTCAGTTATTTCCCCTTCCTCTCCCCCTCCCTCCGCCTTTATACATGTGAATTTTGAGTTCAGGTGAGATATTCGGCTGATTTCAACCCCGGTACAAAGATATGAAGGGGCCAAGCTTGTCTTGCATTATCCCCCTTAGGCTTCCAAACCGTTGCGTTCTTAAAACTAGATTACGCCCCTTGTGTCTCCTCTGATAACCGATACCAGAAAGTTTTAATGGTATCTATGGTAAAATTTAGATGAATTATTACAATAGAGACGATGAGATGAGTTGAACATAGAGTCCAGAGTGTGAGCTCATATGAATGTTCGTTTCTATGGTGTTCATATACGTATCCAGTGTTCATAGACTTGTTCACAGTACTTGGTGGGAAGCAGGCGGCTGTGTTAACACCAAGTTTATCTTTCTTTTTGTTCAGTCGACGGGTGCGTCCATCCAGGTGGCCAGTGAAATGCTGCCCAACTCCACAGAACGCGCTGTCACAGTCTCGGGAACAGCAGACGCCATCACGCAGTGCATCAAGTACATCTGTGGCATCATGCAGGAGGTAAGCCTGGACATTCCCATCTTGACCCCACGCCTTGACTTGTCTGCCCTTCTGTGACCCCTGTGTCTGTGTGTGTGTGTGTGTGGAGTCGAGTACATGAGCTGTGTGAAGATGGACAGGTAAACTTCTTGTAGTTGATCACCTGAGGATTCCAGCCATCACAACAAACATAACAATGCCAGAAGCGCACAATGCATTTCGGGATATAATAACAAATGCCTCGCTTATCTCCCCTTTGATACTCATCTTGACGTCATGTAAACGAAAGAAAAATGTTTTTTAAAAAAAATGTTCTACAGATAGTCATCCTGTTGCCGTTTTCTTGGTGTAAGATCATGAGATCACTTCAAAATAAGTAACAGTTCAGGTTACTTAGGCAACAGGCGTGTTTCTGTTCATTTTTAAATGTAACACCATTGACAGAGAAAGGGAGATAGGGTGGACGGGAGATTGGGGAGGAAAAGAATGTAATATTTTTATGAGTCTTATAAGGGTTATAAAATTGAAATAATGAACAAAAATTAAATTAAAAAATTGTACAGCATACTGAGCTCTGATCTCACGTGATTCACGTTTCCAGTAACGCGAAGCAAATCACAGCAGACAAGAGTTTGGTGTTACTACAGGCTGTAAGTCTTTGCCAATGGCTTCTACGAGGTTCTGTAGATAAACACCAGTAGACGACCAGACGCAGGTTTTATGGAGCGAAAAACAGAGACACAGTCGGCGTCACGGCTTTGATATGTAGATAAACATAGATCGCTTTTCCCCACCTCGTTTGTTGCTCCACTCTTTCTTTCTTTTACTTCTCCGTACACTACCTTCCCTATTTTCTCCAGGGGAGGCGACTATCGCGTTTCATCGCAGCTCAAACGTCTTCGCGAGAAATTCTTATTATTCCCGTTATCCTTGTTTTATTTATGTTTTCTTCTTTGGCGTCGGAGTTAACAGGAAGGACGTAAACCTGCTGCACCATCAGTCGCCCGCCATCAGCGAGATGAGGCAGTTATGTCTTAAGATTTCCCGTGAAAATCTCGTTGTCTGTAGGGTGGGGTGAGGATGATAAAGGGGAGGAAGTTAGAGGAGAGCTTGTTAAGGTTATGTCCACTTGCCCGGTATTTGACATCCGAGGGGATCGATGAGTAATTTGCGAGAGGAGGAGCTTCAAAGCTTCTGGCTTCAAAGAGCACAAAACAGTTCTGCTCGCCTTGTTTTTTGGTGAGCACAGCTGGTCATTTGTTCTTCATTTCTCCGTGAGCTGCTCCGGCTTTGCCCCGCCTCCACTCCAAGATGGCCATGACTTCTGTTGTTTACTTTGTGGCCTCACTCAGAACTTAAAGCCCACCCAGCCGGTCGTTCGAGTCTCCTTGGGTGGACACAGAAATGTTAGCCACACACACATACATGCACACAGGGATAGAGGGAGACAACCACATAGAACTAGGTTTCAAGGTATGTAACTCTTCATTCTACTTTTTGAACGCACAAGAACCTTTCTAGACATAGTTCTCGAGTGAAAAAATTAGACTGAGATCCCAGTCATTGGTCTACAATTCTAAACTCGACATTTTACTACCTCCGGGTAGTCAAGTTAACCAGGATCTGACCTAAAGTGTCGGGTGGATACCCCTTCAGGCAAGGTGCGTTTCCGTAAAGTCTGCCATGGATGCTAACCGTCGTCTCATATTTGTTCTCTCGCAGTTGGCTTGGCGCCTGCATGCAGCACGTGACCTGCTGCTTGTGTGAACCGTTACTCGCACGCGCATGTACACCACGTCTGTGCCTGGCTGTGACGAGAAACTCCTTTCTCTTATCGTGGGTGGACGTGTGGAGGGGTAGGGAGGGAGTGGGAGAAGAACATTACTAGGGGCGGGGTAGGGTTGAAAGGATGGGTGGGTGGATGAGTTACTATCTTCGCCGCTCTCTCTCTCTCTCGTCCTGTGCTACTGCCCTATATTATTAGTTCGTGGTACCCGCTGTCTGTGTGCCTTGCTCATTTCGTGAGCATTTCGCATCCACCCGATGACGCAGAACGCGCGCAGCTGCGCGAGACGCTCGTGTGCAAGAATTGGTTCTCAGCCAGGAATGTCGCTGAAGTCGAGTTTGACGTCATCGCAACGCGCCTCAATTCCACTCGTGAGTTCCTCGACAGCTCGAGGTGATAAGCACGGGTAGAGGTGGGGTGGATTTTTTTTTTATATATATACCTTCAATCTTTCCAGGCGATTGCTTCTAGTGGTTCGTCGGTCGTTGCTCTTTGCCTCTCTCCTCTCTCTCCAGTTTCCACAGACATACAAGAAGAGATTTTCTTATTTTTTGAAACTATGCGACGTATAGCAAAATCTTAATTTCCTGTACGCGAAGAATGAAGCCATTCAGGTAACTGACCGAATCTTTTTTCTTTCCCTGTCAAAAATTGTTGCCCTTTCCATTTGAACCACGTGGCAGTTAGCAACCCTCGTGTACTTTCACCTGAAAGTATGTCTACCAATGAAACAAGCCATTTCAGTGTTTAAAATCAGTACCACGATCTAAGAACCGTTTTGATTGGTTACCTATAAGGCCATTTTTTTCAATATTTTTTCGCTCCAACAAGATAAGCTTTCTGAAGAAAGAATATAAAACATTTGATCCTTTGTTAATTGTAGGACTGACCGACCACGTGCAACCGGTCACGTGCCATGAGGTGGACGTTCGTGGTCTGTTTATTCGTTCTTTAGCATCGCAGACATTGTAGTTATCGGTTCATCGTTATTCTCTCGCTTGCTCTATCTTCAACGAGGATAGTGGCCAAAATGAAATTTAGAGACAGATTAATTGTTTTGCCAGTATTTGTCAAATTCGTACATTCGAGTTTTGAAAGTATTATTTATTTCAGTTGTTAAATGCATCATGTTTTACCGTTTGATATGCGGTGTACACCTGTGCAGGTAAAACGAGACCACGTGCTTTATCATGACCGATAACAGAAAAACATTGTTGTAATGTTCTAATGTTTTTGGTCATTTGTTCATTTGATGGATTGCTGCAAGGTTTTTTTTTTCCCCTTACAGTCTGATTTTTTTTTTTTAATCAGAATTCTCATACCCGGGGCGTTTCGAGTTTCAGTAGCAGTTCTTCAGCTCTAGCCTGTTGATCGTCTCTCTTTGTCATGTCGCGCTCAGCGTAATGTCAAGAGAAAGATGGGGATGTAAAAAGAGAGGTTGAAGAGATTCTATTAGCTTTATCGGGACTATATCACATCACAGATGAGTGAAGTCCTGAAGCAGGGACAAAACACTCTAGAGACTGTTTTTATTTTGGGAAGGGAGGGGTTGGGGTTGTCCACCGATAACTCGGGAACGGTTTCGTCAAAGCTGGGAGAGTATAAGCGTATTCGTCTGAAAATTGATGACGAGCTTCGCCGAGTTAAGCTTCATCCTCCTTATTCTCTTTGCCCCACCCCCTTACTTCACCCCGTCATATCCTCCCGCACTCAGGAGGATCGGAGGGCTTAGAGAACAAAGCCAGTGTTTCTGGCAGTGGCAGCCCTCCTGCTGTGGATCTCGCTGCTAAAAAATTAGTCCGGGTACATACGTGCACCCTACGAGGTGATAACAGAGCAAGCAAAGATCCATGTGACGTCAGAGGAAGACGTTTCGGGGAAGTGTCAAGTCTTTATGGAACCGTAGGACTTCTCGTGACCTTTAACCTTTCACCGAGGGGGATAGTTTTTGGGAGGTTTCTTGCGCGGGATTGGTTGGGAGGGGGGGAAAGGCTTGCCACCTTGCCTACGAATTGTCTCCCTTGCAGCTTTTGTTTCCCGCTGCATGAATGGCGCAAGGGTACGCGCTCACTAGCTTTGGTTTCTAATTTAGTTACCAGGCTTACTCCCCACTTCGTGTGTGGGTGTGTGTTTCTCACCTTTTATTTTTCATGTCTGCGTTGCTGGCACATTCTGTCCGGCCCATTCTGCCTCGTGGAAGTGGTGAAACGTGTCGAGGGAGTTTGCGGTCTTAAAAGTCATTTTCCAGCCACGACCTTTAGAAATAAAAATCACAGTTCTTTAAACTTTAGGTCATTGGGGGGTGAGTTGTTCGCACTTTCCTAAAGGCAAAATGTTTGTGACTGCTGAGCTCATCTCCTCTCCATTAGTGTTTTCTTTTTCCCAATCATCAACGATCCATTCGACAGCTTGGTCGACCTCAGGAAGTTCACTGCACCCCACGGGCATCGAACCGGCTCATCTTTGGATTTACATTCCAGTGCAGTAACCACTCGGTTGTCCGCTTCCTCACACACAGATGCGTGAAGGGCAGCTGGCTGCACACAGCTGTTGCAAGCTGCGGTTTCCTCCGCACACGCGTCTGCACCCACCTGTTCCTGGCCACTGCAGCTGCTCCCTCTGTAGTTGCACATCGCCCCCCAAAAGCCTGTCAGATTCTAAAGTCATGACAGCAGCAGAAAAAAAAATTCGGGCAGCTCTCCAACGACTCTCTGACGCTCCTTTACGATCGTGCTGCTCACCAGGACTTTAATGTTAAGTCCACAAGGTCGCATCCCCGACGGGCGCAGCTTGAAAGACTAGTCGGATGCAGCCTTGCATATAGGTTGATGATGTTGGTAGCCTTGTAGATGTGGTAGGTAGATGAGGGTACTTGTAGCCTTTCTCTTCCTCGGGTGTTTTTGTTTTTTTCTCATTTTCCCCCCTCTGTGATTTTCTTAGGTCGTCTGCTACTTAATTTTGTCGTCGCTCACCCGTCGCCAATCTTCACTGCTCTGGCGCTTGGCCCGAAGGGTTTACTTGTGTACGGTTTACGATTCGGTCTTTCAAGTTTATAGCAGCGTTTGGTTTATTGAAATCTTTGGAGGAGAGAGCTATGCCTGCAGGTGTTGTTGCATCCGAGCCTTTTGAAGTCCCGACATCGTCTCTGTTCTTACCTCCTTCCCTGTTCGCCATCATCCACCGAAAGTCTAGTTTCTCTTTCTGTAGAAGTGTTTGCGTGTTCTGGCAGAGAAGCCCCCTTTTGGCGCAGTAGATGTTTTGGTGATATTTAAAAGGTATATTACAACCTCTGTCTTTCAGGTTTATGCGTGGGATATGGGCGAGAAAAGTAAATCTTGCAGCTTAGCAACGCTTTTCGCCAGAGCTTTTAATTTTGCACCCGCTCTTTGAAAGATTTACAAGGCTAGCAATATTCCTTATAAACCTCCCCTCGAATAAATCACCCCTACAGAAAATTTAAAAAATAACAAACAAGAGCTTCCACCCATTTTTTTTTTTACTCGGTGAAGTTGCCTGGCCCCACACAGTCAGAGAGACAAGTCCTGAAGATCATTCTTACCGCTCGTTTTTCCCCTTGTTGAGAACGTATCTCTAACGGTTTTTTCATGACAGATAGGCCGGTTCTTGCTTTTAATTACTCTGTACTTTAGTACTGATCATTCGTAGCCGTCTCTTCGTCGACCATTCACCCGTCTTTTGTCTTCAGGCTTTAAAAAAAAAAAGGAAAGGACTTGCGATGTAGACAGAACGAAATTTTTTTTATTGATTTTACACTCTGGGAAAGGAGGTGATAGCGGGAAGGAAACAGTCCAAAAGAGAGATAAACGACCACCGGCATGACCAGGTGTCATGTCTTGAGAGAAATAGATATCCCTCCCCTCAAAAAAGACAAGATCACCGCTGACCTTACGACCTTACACTTCATTCAAGACAGAGGCTTTATCACTGTAGGACCAGACTGCCCCAGATGTGGTCCCAGAAGGCCCAAGCACACGATGGAGGGAGGCCTGCAGTCAGCCTACAGATGAACTTAACCCTAAGGATAACACGCGTCCTGGGCCTGGTCACACAACTACGGCTTTGAACCGGAAGGTCTGGAGGCATCTTTGTACCTCCTGTCCATAGCTACGAACCCCCCTTAAGACGCCAGGTGACGCCACAGCACTGCTTCGCGCCAAGTGGCTTGGTCCCAAGAAGATCTTCCCGTTTGGTAACTTCCCACCTTTGTGTACCCAAGCGACAGGAAAGGCAAGCCTGCTAGAGATACACACTTACCCAAAGTTTTCGACCATATGCTATGATGTGCTTACACTCACTTGCATGCATGCCAACGGCAGAAGATGTACGGAGTGAGGGAAGAGCGAAAAGGAGGGAGGCTGCGGAAAGAAAAAGCATCGTCTGCAGGAACAGTGGCTTCAGGAACCGGCTCGGATTTTCTCCATCGGGGAGCTAATCAAGCTTGGCGCGAGGGCAACTGCGAGACGGCAGATGGCGGTTACGTCACGAGGTCGGTTACGTCACGGGGGGAATGCTACGTTACCAGTCCCTGCGTGCCGATGGATACACTTGACCCGAACTTTACCTCACCGGTGATTTTTTATTTTTTTAACAGACAGCTTGTGGGAGGGAGGCAGGAAGGTTAGAGAACAAAGCACGAGACGTTTTCATGCCAAAAAAAGTTTTTACTGCATCGAAACAATGTAGATTTTTACGTTTGGTTTTTGCTGCAATTAGAGAGTAAAGCTGTTTCGGGTTAGATAACGAACACACCTGTCTAGGACCGTACTTCGTGACACTTTCGAATGAGGCTGCAGGAGGAATGGCATAAATTAGTGCAGCGACCTTAGGTCTACTTACCTCTGTGCGACAGTCGTTACAACGCCAGACCTGCTTATGTTCATCAAAGTCCTTTGCGGCGAGCTGGGTCTGTTATAGTATCCGTGGAGCACAGGTAGCAAGGAAGATTTTCATCGCTTCCCCTCATCGACGACCAGATGGTTATTAGACACTAGGTGGATGATTAACTTGTAGTAGTCAGATAAAATGGTCAGAAATTAGCGAACTGCATCTGGGTCTAAGGACCTAGTCAAGGGACTTGGCGACTTCTTCAAAGCTATAGTGAGCTAAAAACTCTTTCTTTCTCTCTCTACCCGTATTTGTTCGTCTACGTGCGTGTTCTACCGTGGATACATACAGTTTTTATTTTCTCCAGTTGTATACAGGTAGTGGAAGATGGGTGTTCTTTCCTTTGTCTCTAGAAGATATAAAGTACGCTGAACTTCTTGGCGAATTTCTCAAAAATATTCATGCATGTTCAGCACGACCCACAAATCTCTTTCCCCAGTTTGCTGTACTTTCCCTACCCCCATTAATCCACCTTCCCATACTCTTTTTTCCCCTGCCCACCCTGTTAATGAGAATGGAAGAGAGCACAGACATTCTATGTATAATAGTACATTCTCGTACACTTTGTTTCTTCTGGACTTCGTGTTGGCATTGGGCTCTCGCCAGAAACTACATACGGGTGTGCTTAGCGCGCGCTGTGAAAGTAGGGATGCAAGAGGCATGTAGAATTACAGTGGGAGGATAAGAAAAAAAGAAAAAGGGAAAAGAAAAAAAAACGACAGACGCTAGCGAAACAAATCTATCCTCTGTTCTTTGTTAGTTTAGCATGATACGCGCTGTTGCGTTTCACCTACCGGACTTGATCAAAAGAACGGCTGATTGCGCTCAACTGTGAAAAACTCGCAACAGTCACCAAGGAGGAGGTGAGGAGGATTGTGAGGGGTGGACGTGTGGGTAAAGGGGGTGGGCGGTGCGAGTTGCGCGCGGTAACCCATATCACGTGACCGAAAACATTCTTGGCACGTGCACACACACTTAAACTTGGGGAGGTCACGAGTCCTGCACCATCTGCAAGTGGCAGGGGAAGATGGAGGTGTGGGAGGAGTTGAGGGAGGGGGTGTTAGCCAGCAAGCGTAACAGAAGGTCGTCCTGGTACAGGTGACGGTTGTCGAAGCGACCGCGCGTGACTGGTCGCCCAGGACTAGCGGAACTGACCTGCTGACCTTACGTTACCTGCCAGGTAAAGGTGGGAGAGCAGCGGGCCGAGGCACGGACCTTCTTACGAAATTGCTTACGGTGGATTTGACCGGCTAAACCCCTTTTACATCTAGTTACATTTAATACCGAAACCGAAATTTTTTTTTTACTCCCACCCCCAGCTTTAAAAAAATATATATACCACACTTTCTTGTTTAGTTTTAACCGTCCGCTACCCACACCCTCCACACGCGACAGTCAAAGAATCAAGGAGCTGCCTTCTTCTGAACCAATTTGTTTCTTACTTTTTCCAAGGCTGTTCGTGTAATGAGTGGAACCAAAGGGAAATGGAGATAATACAACTAATTAGGTAGGCTCTTGTTAAAGTAAAAACTCCTATGGTCTAATGTCTGCAGGAGGCAGTCAGGGGGATCTTCACGTGCACCCTCTTACCTCTCTCCACAATGATGTCTTTTATGTTTGCTGCTTTGCCGCAGGGACTTGGGGTGATGGGTGCATGATTCAAGGAAGACTGCACACTGCATTTGTCCTTGTGATCCGTCGGGGGTCGCCCCAGCAGTGGGTTAATTAAACTCTAGTGTTGCTTGTTGCTTGTTGACATCCGATGAGATAGAGTGGCTTGGATGGTGGAGGGACGACTCAGATACTCGCATGCGCTTATTCACAGGTGGATAAAGGTGGATACGTGTAAGTGAGCTGGGGTGGGAGAGGCGGAGGAAAATGTTTATGGACGATGAAACTTCGGTCAAAAACTTACTCCACACTAGTTTGTATTATGTTTTGCCAGTTCATTGAGATGGTGGTGATGTGACGCTTCGACACTTTGCGTAGTTAGGAACGGTCTTAGCACGATCTTTACTGCGAAAATGAAAGTCAAAATTTATTTTTCCTACCTAGGATAAGAACATGCATCGCTCTTTTACGACGCAGAAACATCGTCGGCATGCCTCGGCATCTTTAGGGGAAACCTCCCATCGTGTTCCTGACAGTCTAAGCATGTCATATGTATATATGCAGACACGAACGCTCAAATACATATTGCTTGGCAGACGCAAGCAGCATTCTTTCAACAAGTTCCTAACCCCGAAGAAAAAAATAAAATCCAAACTCGGTCGTCTTTGAAAATGTCTCTTATTAGCTTTTTCGCACAGAGGAAACAGTGTGAGGACAATTTACTTCTCTCTCGTTCTTTGCTGATAGTTTCATTGTGCGTCTAGTGATGGTTACCGAGAACTATTTCCACGCCTGATTGCGGTTGCCTAGTGCTGGAATGCTGTGCAGCGCTGTGCTGTGCTGTACGCGCCTGCAGCTTCTATCTCCAGCTCATTACCTGTGTATATGGTCCGTCAGGTGTGGCTTGTCTCTTGGCGGCGCTGACGGTTCGTGGCTGATTTGCATCGCCTTGTCGAGAACTGTAGACCTCCCCGATCATGAATGGGATCTTTTAGACCCTCATAACCTCTTTCTCGAAGTCTTGATTTGCTCTGTGTGTGTGTGCGCGCGCGTGCGTGCTCTCGTCTTTGTGACAGTGTATACGAATTTCACTGACAGGTGCAATGTTTCAGGACAGTCGTGTGTCCATGCTAATGGCGCAGATTACTATTTTTTTTTTTTTTTCTTCTTCATTTTCTTCTGTTTTGGATGAACTTCACTACTCTGTACTCGCGCTCAGTTGTCTGTTCCGACGAGTTCTCTAAAGTGGTTTCCCCTTACGACTGGTGTAACCTCCCCTTAACCCCCGAAGATAGCATATGTTGTACTGTCCCTGTTGGTGTAAACAAAACTTTATAGAGGCCAGACTTGGAAAGTTTTTAGTAACCTCTATGCCACGGTGCCAGAATATTCCTACCATCTTAAAAAAAAAAAAACGCAAAAAAAAAAAAAAAAAAAAGAGTAAATTAACAAATTACGCACAGAGGGAGGGACGGAAGAAGGAAGAAGCCAAACAAACAAAAACCTCTTCGGGCGTTCAAACAACATGATCAACAGTTGTCTGTGTTAGCCACGCACCAGGGGGCGCACTCTACAAAGGCGTTACGCCCGCGGCCACAATGCCCTGTCGACGTCACACTGCACGTGCCTCTACGTGCTGCCCACGTGACGTGCTTAACATGCGCCAGCATCGTCGGCATGCTCCGTCATCTTTCGGGGAAAACCTCCCATCGTGTTCCTGACAGTCTAAACATCTTCCTCCGCCAAAACCGCCCGTCTTTATTTTTCTTTCTTTGTTTTCTTTGACCAAAAAGTAAGCACCTGCGTTGCTGTCAGAACTCAAAGCCGCCGCTAATGTCAAAAGCGTGTGACAAAGGTAAACGTAACTACAGTAACAAGATCTCTCGTCCCTATCTCTTTCTTTCTCTGCTTATATCTTCTTGTCTTCCTTTATACAATTCATCGTTATCGTGCTCTTATAATAATTTTTATCAGGCATCTTAGCTGTCAAAAATAACTTTTGCGTAACAGCCAAGAGAAGGAGGAAAGAAAAACCCACCCGTGCACCTGTTCTTAAGAATGGAGGCTGTAACAGTAATGGAAACAGGTGTACGCTGCGGGTCTCGAAAGTCATGTTAGCAAACAGACGGGGAACATCCTGAGTGTTCCGAAGTTCGCCCGAGGCAGCTCTGAAGGGCAAGCCGCCAGTTTCGTCTCAGGAGGTTTTGTACTCTACGAACTATGAGATAGATAAGGAAGATATGTGGGTATATAGAAAGGAACATCTTCCTTCTGAGAAGTAGACAGCTTTAAGTTTTATAAACGAGACTTTGATTTGATTTCAACTAACAAAAGGTGGTAATTGGAGAAAGGGGGTGACTGTGGCTAACAAGCGAGACGTCTCACTGGTATGCACTTGTATTTGAAGCTTCAAGTGAACTCGGGACTTGTTTGTGGCATTGCTGAAGCTCAGCCATGAAAAGGTCTTGGGCCCAGGTGCACCGCATAATAATAATGGGAACTTATAACATGCAGCATCACGACCTAGATAGAAGGCACTCTGTGCAAACTGGGCAAGCTGGAGTAGTTACATGATGGTGAGCATGACAGTATTGCCAGGGAGTTAAGAATAGTAATAATATCACTAGTCTGAAGATGGATGACTATCTGATCGTGGCAGTCAGCTAAAACCACTTTTATATTTACGAGCATTGTAGATGATTATTTCGTGATAACTGTCCAACTATTCTTCAGTTATGTTTCCCCATCCTATGAAATGCATTTCTGATTATCGTCTAAATGCCTCCTACAATAGGTTTTGAAGCAACTTTTTTGTTCTATGACGCCCGAGCTGGGCTCTGAGCTGCTCCTTCACTCTCTTGGCGGGCGTTAAACACGGAAGTGCTGACATTGTAAATGTCTCCGACTCTCCATCCAACATCACCTAGGCCACCCCATCCCCACACCACCCCATCCCCACAAACTGGGGAGGTCCTGTCTTGTAGTGGCTCATATTTTCTCTTTTTTTTTTCATTCATTCCCATCTTCTCTATTCTGCTTGTCAGTCGTGGGATTGTACTGTTGACCGAGTTTCTTGCAGTGACAGAAGATGAGTGTCAAGTATACCACGATATGTGTGGTGCCAGGTTCTTGCCGTTTTCCTTACTCTCCACCCCCACCAATTATTTTTTTTTCTTTTTTGCAACGTTCTTCATATTTTCTGGCGTCTAGCCTCGTCAAAGAGGTATGTCCTCCCCACCTTCTCCCTGAACACAATGCTGTCAGTCTACCCCCGCGCTTTTTCTTGTCATAATTCTTGTTCTCTTAAAGTAGGATAGGAATGCGGGTGCGAGTGACTGTACTCATCTGCATCAACCTTCTCCACTTCTCTCATATCGCTTGCTTCTCCTCACCAACATCTAGTTCGTGCTGTAGATGGCGAGGGAGGGCGGATACCAACTACGCCACGTTTTCTGGTATCCAAACTTCCTTCACCTGTGTTGCACGTGTACGATCGATCTAGTCACTTGGAGGTTGGGATGAACAGTCGGGCCAATCCTGGCGATGAAAAAAAAAATAATCAAACAAAAATTACATCATGATTGTAGTGACCCCCACTCTTCTTTCGGCTTTTGCTTCCACCCACACACAGAGAGCGAACGAGCGGTCGTCTCCCTTTACACACTCTCTAGCGCAGAGGTCGCTGCGAGTAAATCAGTCTTGTCGTCTGCGAGCGGTGTCTTCACCTCATTGTTATTTCTCCCCAATTTCTTTTTTCAAGCCTGTATTCTGTTGTGGAATCTGAATATACAGATATTTCTGTTGTCGTTCAAGCACTGTTAGGGTGGGGATAAGCTTTTTAAAGATCTGGATACTTGCAGTACATTCCTAATAGTTCATGTAATAGTAGGCAGCTTTGTGATGTCGTATACCAAAGTAGTATTTCTCGCAAAAATATTAATCTCAATAATATTAATAAATTTGTGTAGAGAATTTTTTATAAAGTCTGCCACAGTCATTTGTCATTGGGAACAAACATGGTTTCTTCAGAAAGAAAAAAAAAAAGAATAAATATGATAGCAGGAAAACGGCAGCGCACCTCATTCGCTTGAGCGTTTAGACTAGATCGTGTTTTAATTCTGATTATATGGACAAAAAAATGCATGGCTTGTGACCTGGCATAATGTTTAGCACCAAGAGAATACCACTTCATTTCTGCAGAACTAAGAAATAAAAAATGCATTTTCGTAACATTTCTAAGAATGGTTTGTGAGAGGGTGTTGGGGTGGGGAGAGGTAGGGGCAAGTAATTGTTCTGAGAAGATTGCAGCAGGTTCCTTTGCTTAGGCATGTTGATTGAGCCCCTTGACACAGTAATACCACCCTCTTCACATATGTCTGTATGGCTTTTATCCAGAGCTGATTGCATACCTTGCAAGCAGATTGTAGCACTTTGCCATTTTAAAGGATAACATCACAGTCTGCACAGATGAAAGTTCTAATTGTACTTCAAACACAATATGGTAACCTTTTTCAATGCATTTTTCATGCTTTGAATTCTGCAGGTTATACAACATGTGTGTATGATTGTGTGAAACTGTTTTGGAAGATGTCTTGTTTGTCACAAGTGGTTTCCCTGCTCAGCTTGTGGGATGTTGTGTGATATAACCTTGTTTTTAAACGTTGGCAATAATTCTTGTTCACTTTCTTCCATTTTGACAAAAGTTTTGTCTATTTTTGCTGTTAGTGGGGTTGTCATTACAAGTTATTTCAAGATGGGCTTCTTTAACCATGCTGTTTATCATCATAGGGATATTTTGTGTGTGAGAGAGAGCGAAAGTATGTGTGAATAGATGTTTGTACATGTTTCATCCTTCATGTCATTCTGTTGTCTAATGTTGAGACATTGTCATGTACTTTTTAACTTATTATCTTTGTTTTTTATATAAGCTGATTGATATCTACTCACTGAATGCGCAGTGCAAGTCTACACACCCACACATTGGTCCTCATGTGCATGTGTACTCAAGTATGCGAAAGAGTGTGTAAGGTGTAGAGAAAATCATTTTCATTCTGTTTTTAATGTCTGTACATGTTCCTTGGCTGTCACAAAAGTCTGTTTCAGACGACAAAAGAAAGGAATACAAGAGGATGAAGAATTTCAGTTCTGAGTGAGAGTAAATGAATGCATCTGTGGGTGATAGAATAAATACAGCAAAAGAAAAAAATGCATGGTTAATAATAAAAGCCTGATCAAATAGTTTGATTGCTCCGTGTGTATGTGTTTGTGTGTTTGCTTTGGCTTTCAGCAGCCAGGGGCAGGCTAGGTACCTGCGTGCAGATGCTGCTGACATGGGGGTAAAGATCTCAGATCTTTCGCATGATCATTGCCTCCCTCAAGGAGCTCCACCTGTGGAACGTACCACTGTTCTGATTACTTCTGTACCTCATCGCCCGCCATAGCTTACATCTCTTCCCTGCTCATTCAACACCTACTTTAACCCTTAATCCAAAGCTTCTCCCCTTTGTCAAGTCTGGAAACCACTACCCTTCATCATCCTCAACCTGTCTTTTCAGAAGCTGTTTAGGATTGTTTTTGGATTACAGCAAAATACAGTCACATCTTACTGGGCAGACTATGAAGTGCCTTAAAACTTAAATGCTCATAATTGTAAATATAGCTCACGTAGCTTCAAGGATGAAATATAGGAAATGCAGGTAAATT
Source organism: Pomacea canaliculata (assembly GCF_003073045.1). Lineage (NCBI taxonomy): Eukaryota > Metazoa > Mollusca > Gastropoda > Architaenioglossa > Ampullariidae > Pomacea > Pomacea canaliculata. The sequence goes on along the minus strand of NC_037591.1, from coordinate 10,373,376 downwards.
TGTACCGTGGAGCAAAGAAATATGTCACAGTATTATTGACATAGCCATTAAAGTAAGAAGGCCAGAACAAGTGGGCCTTCATTTGTATTGTTAAAGACAGAGGACAACATGAGAAAAAGACTAACCAAAATCTAAAGGAAAACTCTTGCAGTTTATAACTAGGCAGAAATTTCTCATATCCTTGTTTGAGAAAAATGGTTTCTCTGCGTACACATTTTTTTCTTCATCTTTTTTTTTTTTCAATGAAAACTTCGCTTTTAGGCCAAAAATAAAGCTGAATCCATTTTCGAAAACCATTTGAAATACTGTTGTTTTACGAAGCAGCTGATTGAGACTTGGATAGCTAAATTGGAGCAGTTTCGCATTTATTCCTTCAGTTCTGTTCCGGTTGTTACCCTTTGGGATCCAGACTTGGGGCAACCTGGTGAGGGTTAAAGTGAGGTGTGGGCTTTTTTTGTACGTTAAACAGTCGTGCTTTGTTTTTCCTCTTAATACCTTCTTGCTTCCTTCTCTCCTTCCTACAGTCCCCTCCCAAGGGAGCCAACCTCCCGTACCGTCCAAAACCTGTAGTTTCTCCAGTCTTCATTTCCGGCGGGCAAGCCTACAACATCCAGACCCAAATGACCATGCCAAGTCAAGATGTGAGTTACTGTCCTTTGTCTTGTTGGTCCTGTGTGAAATCGTGTCAACTTGTTTGCAGTGAAGAGTGCTGTAGATATAGGGCTACTTTGATTTGTGCTTCCATTCTCAAGGCCATGCACCACAGAAGAAAGATTGTAAGGAATATGTATTTTTAGGGGGTTGGAGTGCAATGAACGATGTAACCACAGTTGTAAGACTTCTATAAGATAAAGAGAATGGAGAAAGCTGCAGCGAACAAAATATTTTGACTAAATGAACAAATCCTTATGATTATTTTTTCCCCTTAAACTAAAGAATGTACAGTGGAACCTCGGTTAGCGAACGCCTCGGATAGCGAATATTTCGGTTAACGAACAAAAATTTCGTTAAAAGTTTGTCTCGGATAGCGAACAAAATTTCGGATAACGAACAGCCACGTGAACCACACGTGACCGACCAGCATGTCATCATTCGCACTCGATACACAGTTACGATCAGTCGTTCTTTATCTATGCGCATCCTTCTTATTTAGTGATTTTTTTGCTTTATCTTAATAAGATAATCCACAATCATGGCTCCAAAGAAGATTAAGAGCAATTAATAGTAGTGAGGTAATGACAAGGAAGTGGCAAACAGTTGAATTGAAAAAGGAAATGATTTCAAAGTATGAAGGTGGCATGCGTCTGTTGGATGTGTGATGTCGTATTACCGAAGATTTTTACAAAAAAGCAGAAGGAACAGACAAGTTTTTTCCTTTAACCTCAAAGCTATAGAAAAGAGAAGTCTCCCACGATTTTATAATGTCACGTGTGTTCATGGAGGGGGAATCAAAGCAGTAATTCCACCCCTTCCTCCCCACACCTGCTTCCACCACGCCGTCAAAACAGAAAGTTTTCTGATTTTTAAATGCTTTCGTTAATGTTTTTATGTTTATTTAACTCCATTTATATTGTATTATAACTGTTCTCATTAAAACAAATACCTATATAGCCTGTAACTTTCAAATATTAGCGAGTCAACAGGGGCTGGGAACCAATTAAATCTATTTCCTTTATTTCTTATGGAAAAAATTGTTTCGGATAACGAACATTTCGGATAACGAACAGCTTTCCAGAACGGATTAAGTTCGTTAACCGAGGTTCCACTGTAAATAAAGAAGAGAAAGTACAATGCATCATGATCAATTTTTGAGGTGGAAAAAAATTAAGTTAATGAGATAGTGGTGCAGACCAGGGGACAAAACTCACAGGACTCATTAAAAATGCAAAAGTTTTATTGTAATGACTCTATGGTTTGGCATTGGGAGATGGACAAAGGCTTGGAGGGCACACCGACATTTTCCATTAAAGAAAACAACTGGAAATGAGACACGGCAGAAGCAAAATATAGTCATCTGTGGGTCCCATAAATGTGACTAACACTTGTGCTTCTTGAAGAATAGTTTCTAATTTTTGTTTTAATTTTTGCTCTCCTGTGTTCATTTTTTAGCATAGAAAAAGATTATAATCAGTGTGCTTAGTAACTGTAGAAAGTTATGATGAGGTTGGCCATTCGTTGATGTGCTGACTGATATTTTCAAAACAATGTTCAGATTAAAACCCTTTTCTTGCAACTGCTCCTGCAAGCAGCAACCACCCCATTTAGTGAACCCTATGTGCAGCTTGCATTTACTTGCCTGGTTGTACCTATAACTCTAACCCTATCACCATACCTTCAATCATACGTACTCTCATGGCTTTGGTTCTTTGGCCAGCATGACTTATCAACCACTTTTGATAAAGGGCCTGTTTTTGACCCTCCCCATCCCCAACTAAATTACACAGAAGCAGAAGGCAGAAGTGGACAATGTCCTCTTTCCCATAATTTTCTATCTGCCCACTCACCAGTATACTATCTCCTGTATTTGTACTCGCCTAGCCCTGCAGAGCCTGTATGGCAGGTTCTGATGTAATCAGAATGACAAAGGCTAGCATGGATGCATTCAGAAGCAACTAGCAATCATAGTATGTCAAAATGATCCTCATCTTGCTTGCATTATTAGAGAAAAACTGCAGTAGATTAAAAACTGGTTTTTGCTCTTCCATATATATAAATGACTGAAATGCTCAGAGATAAAAGATGATATACCTCAATACCTCATTATTAGATGAGTCTTCAAAACTCAAATTTATCTGTAATTTGAATTTTGAAAAAGCATGAGAAACTAGGCATTAATTCTGACGATAACAGAATAATTTATATATATAGGCATTGTTTATGTTGAGTTTTCAGAATTGTCAGCTTTTATTACAATTATTTCAAATCCAGAGACAGAAGAATAGAACTGAACATAATATCTTCTGACGGCCGGTGGTCTAGCTTAAAGGATGCTTGCAAGCAGATACAGTTACTTGCTCTTGCTGATGATGTAAGTCATTTGTTGCAGCCCCTGAAGACTCTCCAACCACACATGACGATGGCACCTCACCCCATGCCTATCATTCCAACAGCCCAGACAATCCTACCTGGAGGCTATGTTCCTGTCAATGGTTAGTTTTGTGTGTGTGTGTTTGTTGTTGTTTTTTTTTTATAAGAGCAGAACATTCGTGCTTTTTGACAACTGTTCTGTTCCAGATCACTTTGGTTCTTTATAACTGTGTCCCGCATAATCCTGTGCTTTCTCAGTCTGAAGTTCTTTTGCTTTTTTTCTTCCCCCCCTCATCTTAAATTCTATTCTATGAATGTTGAATCAGAGTTTGTTTAGCAAACATTCCCTTTTAGTTCATGAAATGCCAAAAAAAAGTCTAGTCACCATCTGGCTGCAGAAAGTGATCAGAAAAGGTTTGTGCTTCTGTTGATAGATGCTTTTTCTGCCAGTATATACCTACTTTATACACTGTTGTTAGTTGCCTGTGTGTCCTCAACATAGGGGAGAAGGTGGATTGGGGGTGTGGAAGAGAGAAAGAGTAAGATGTATATTACTAACTATATTTCAGCAAAGTGTGTGCTGGTACCCATTCTTTCTGTTTTATTGCATATTTTTAAACCCTATTTTTCCTATCCATTTAAGCTCATTGAATGATCTTGGACTTTTAAAAAATAAAAAGTGGAATTATCTTACACTGAACTGCACGCCTTAACTTTTGGTTCTGATAGTGCTGTTTGCTGAGCTTGTTATTTATCATCTAAATTCGTTGTATTGATGAAAGTACTCATGGGAGAGCATCTTCCAGTTACAGACCTTAGTGTTTTAGATGAAGAAAATGTAAAGTTTGGTCTGCTGGATGCATTAGCAAATAACGTCTGAATAATGTATGTGTGTGTGTGTGTGTGCACATATGTGTACTTGAGTGTGTGTGTGTGCGCACGCGTGCACCATGGTAAAGTACAGGTAGCTACCAAAGCATAATTGGTCTTAAGATGTAGGTCAAGGATTAACAAACTTTACATTATTTGCGTGTCTGCACTTGGTGCCCAGTTTCAGTTAACGTAGCATTGGTGCATGAGAATTACCTTAAGTACTGTTCATTAACACACCTGGGATACAGCGCAGTGTTTTGCGTGTGTGTGCAGGTATGACTCGCGTCCTGTACCCGCGGCATGCCACCCCTTTGATCACACCTGGTCAGATAGCAGGCTGGCACTTTTAGATTAACTTTTTTTTCTGTTTGGTTTCTTACAATAACATTACTGCTATGCTCCCCTTATAATCTTTTGTCATAACCTCATAACTGTGCATAAACCCAGCTAAAATCCTCTGTCTCCTTTTACATTCTGTACATAACTTTTCAATGCTTTGTCGTCAAGTGATGTATGTACTGCATATTTTAAGAATTGACTTATTTGATGCTTGTAGCTGTGCTTGATCACTAATTGGTTAATGAAAAGACTCTCAAAATATTTTTTTCTTGAAAATAAATGCTTCATGTTAGATAATTTTACAACCACCCAAAGTTTTATGTCTTTTTTTGTAATAAATTTACCCCAGAATGTGCAGTTTAGAAAATGAAACATACTTATAAATAATAAGACAGCAATGCTAAAGCAGTTTCATGTGTAATTACCTGTCACATTGAAGATTTATGAATGTTGCTAATGGCAACTTGAGAAAATTGTTTCTTAAGAAATGTATTTACAAGATGAAGGTCAGATAGGGCAGAAGTTACCTAGGTGGTAGAAATCTGTTTCTTAGTAGGTTCTGTTCATCAAGAAAGAAAAACTTTACGAGGAAACGAGAACATAATATGAGCCTGGGAACTCATTCACAATTTAAAAAGTTACATTTTACATTTACATACATGCAAATTGATAGTAGAGCCAAACAATAACACAATTTTCTCCTAGTTATCACATTTTTTAATTGGTTTAATGAATTAAGTAGAAAGTTACTTCTGAAAAACTGTTGGAATGTGACAACAGCATTATTTATCAGTTATATAAGTATAATTATTTTGGGTTTGAATGGTGTTTCTTTGGTGGGCAATGATTGCTGCACAACATGGGTGGCTGAGTCAAACAATGAGAAAAGTACAGTTAATGACTTAATATCAGAATCAGCATGCTGTCATGATGCTTTAATGAAAAGGTATAGTCCACATGATTCTGCCTTTCTATGTACAGGCATGGCTCACATCCAGTACCAAAGACACACAAACCCTACAGCAGCTCCAGCGCTGCCTGCTGGCCAGGCCACTCATGAGATGGCTATTCCCAATGACCTCATTGGCTGCATCATTGGGCGAGGTGGTCAGAAAATTAATGAGATTAGGTAAGTTACAGCAAAATATTTCCAGGATTTATCATTTTGTATGTATAGGACAGTTTGGTTAGCTGGTCTAACAGAGTGAGACTGAAGCAGCAAAGGAATTATGCTCTAGAAGCATCAAAATGTTGATCATTAAATAAATGTTGGTCACTAGCAGGTATTACATTTGATGAATATAGCAAGTGATTTGATTTATTCTTACTTCAGTGGATGCATATTGCTTGTGAACAAATATATGCTTACAGCCTACCTTGTATTAATCTGAGTTTATTATTTTTTACCTACTAAGATTCATAGCACTTTGAGTCAACAAGCTGTTTTTAATTAGTGTATATTTTTTGTTTATACTCTTATGTGGGAGGAAAAAAGGACAGATTTTGTGGTTCATGGATCAGTGCTGACAAGTCAGCTGTTTTATTTATGCTTGAGATTTTTTGGGACTGCTTCACAGGCAAGTGTCAGGTGCAAACATCAAGATCTCAAATGCAGAAGATGGATCTGCAGATCGAAAAGTGACCATAACAGGCACACCAGACACCATTGGATTGGCCCAATATCTGATCAGCACCAGGTTAGTACAACAGTCCTACTACGCCTACCCCGTTGCACATAGATGAGTGATTTGTACATCTGCATACAGCACCATCAGAGGTATCTCAAAAAAAAAATACAACTCCTTGCTTGCTACAGATGACACCTGAGAGAGAACGAGAACTCTGTGGGCTGACTTGGGGGTAATGAGAGAAAAACATGCAAACCCAGAGTCCTAACAGATTCTCTAGTCTCTGCATGTGACAGACATCAGCTCATCTGTGTGATGAGTGTGTGTTTGTGTGTGCCAGGACTGTAGCAATCAAGGGGTTAAGTTTAACTGCACAATTTTGCTCGCTGGCTGGCTGGCTCGCTCACAATGTTATATGGGTACATTTAGCTGGGCATTTGTTTTAAGCCTCTTTTCCACCCCTTTCCCCTGTATATTTTTCATCATTGTTTGCTGTGTCATGGCTTGGAAGTCACATATGAACATGGTTTATTGCTGCCGGCAACACTGTGATCTGCAAGAAACAAGGCACAGCCAAGTGGTGAAAGTGGCAAAAAAATTATTTTAAAAAAATGAAGGTTTAAAGTGCTCCAAGGGAAGCAACTGCTTCAGCACATGAATCCTGGACTTTCTTCATTCTTGAAGTACCTTTCTTCAAGCCCCCATCCCATCATGTAAGAAAGAAAAGGCAGCAGCTGGTTCTAAGCAAGCAATATTTCCAGAACATTGAATTTTGATAGTCTTATATTAAATGAATTTTAAGTTGTAGTTTTCTTGTCTTTCTCACTTGATTTTGTTGATAGTGGCAAAGGTTTTAAAAGGATATTGCCACAGGGGAAAACAAAGACTTATCAGAATCATTGTCAAAAAAATGTAGGTGGTGCCATGGGTTTATATCTTTTTAATGTGCTGTTAATAAAAGTGTATATAAATATGTTATTTAATGCAAGGGCACATATTGACTGTTGATGAAGATGCCAAAATCTGCCCTTTCCATTTATATAAAGTATCGGGCCTGCTTTATTGTTACATATAAGTTGAGGAAACACCAACAAAAACAAGATCTGTACAGCTTTGACATTGTGCAAACTATAAATACCATATGTTCCCAGATATATACCTGTAACGCCAGTTGAAGGACACAAAATTTCATTCTAAGTTATTTCAGTTCCCTGGGTTTTCTCCTGATTTAAAATCTTTTGATATTGGAAACTGAACATATTGAATAAAAAGATATGGAAGGGGGGTGGGGGGAGCTGACATCTGAAGAGAAAAGTGATCACCAGGAAGTTTGCACAAATGTGTATATTTTTACTTTTTCGTCGTTTTTATTATTTCTTCTCCTAGAAGATAAAGTATCATTGTTTCCATTGCCTGTTGCTTTATGCTTCTGTTTTTTTAAGTACATGACAGCATTTGCAGATATTTTAGTAAAAATCTAATTATGAAAGGCTTCTATAAATACATTTTTAATTAGGGGCTATGTCAGGCATCACTGAAAAACACTATTTTATAAAAGTTCTTTTACATTTTTTTACATATGCACAGATACAATCATACTCAATTTCTTTCTCTCTTTCACTCTCATATATAGTAGAAATGGTGGTGTTGTTTTGTATTATTGCATATTTGAATAATATGTAGTACATGGATTATTTTTGCATCTCTTGTCACCTTTATTACTAAATAGGACTTGTGTTCTGTGATGGAATAGACCTCTTTTCTTCTTTTTTTTGCATACAGTTGGAATGAAATTCCACTTAGATCACAGAGAAGCTTGTTACAAGATGATGTTTGATGTTTGATGTTGCTGGTCATCACTATGTTAAATTTTTATCCTTATTCAAAAGTCTGACTGTGAGGGAATGGATTTTTTTATGTGGGGTTGTTGGAGAAAGATTATTTTGTGTAGCACTCTGCTACTACTATGAATGTTGTTTATATAAATTCACTCTGTCAAACAAGATATGTGATGAGATTGTATTGTGTACACAGATTTGATTAATAAACCACTTATATTTATTAACAATTTTGTGTAGTTCTTTTGGATACATTTCTTTATATGTACCTCTTTGCACAACTTAAACTTATCATACATTGCACTTGTACATTGTGTTTAACATGTAGATACTTTCAGTGAGCACGGGTGAGCTGTAAAGATATACAAGTGGGCTATATGTTACACATATGTGTGAAAAGAATATGGTGGGTGATTATAGTATCACATTAATAGTTTGTATTGTCCGTACTTGCCTTAATTTATGATGGCCAAAGAATGTAAATTAATTTTCTATTTTATGGCTTTTTTAAGTTGGGGAAAAACTGATCACTTTTTGCTGTATTACAGTCTGATGTTTTTGATGATCTGAGTTTTTAAAAAATAATAATAATAATTGGGTATCCAGAAATATACTTTATATACATATATCAAGAATTTTAAAACATAGAGACTAAGCATGTGATCAGTACTTTCAAGTGCTTAGTCTGTTCAATCTAATCAGGTATTTTTTTTAATATATAAGCACTTGATGTCTCCAGCCTGCTACCTGCTATCTACCATAATAAAGATGCTGGGCATCAATGTGAAAAAAAAACTTGTTGCACACAAGTGGCTTGCTACAGGGTGTGTCACTCCTTGCCTTGTGACGCTAGCACACACACACACAGCTGGAAGACCCTGTGAACAGTCTGGCTGTGAGTCACAAGTTGTCTTGTGGACATTGTCTTCTCTTATCTACACAGATGGTTGTGACATGTTTACTGAAATGCCTCTTGGCAAATTTGCATAAGAGTCTTTTTCATATATTTTTCTTACATTCAACTATTTTATGTGTTTTTCTGTCCTGGAATTTGCTGTTGGAAGTCCTTCATTTTTCATTAGCTTGTGAGCATCAACTTTAGTATAATATGCCAAGGTTCTTCCATAAACAATTTTTGTTTCAATCCTAGAATGATGAGTAGCAATTTCCATATTCATGCAAAGGGAACGATAGAATTATGTCAGAAATGTATGTAGTTTCATGTTGACCAAAGTAGCTGTATTTTTGTGTTTTTGTGAAGTTGGATAATGATATGACTCAACCTTAAAAAGGTATTGTGAGTTAAATGCTGACTACGATATCTGGAAAAGAGTGTTTTCTCATTTCTTCCCTTTCCATTTCTTCCCTTCCCATTTCCAACTCAGAGCTGAGGAATCTAGGTGATAGTTCTGGATCTCTGTGATCAAGTGCCAGAAGGGAAAATCAGAAACAGTAGTGTTTTAATTCCTTGTCTTTTAGGATTTATTTTTGAAACTTTTTTTTGTGCGGCACACATTAAACCATAAAGTAACTTGTTGAATTAAGTATGTAAATTGCAGTATTATCAAGTAGCTAAAGAAGGTTTTTTGTGGGGTCTTTTAGGCAACTTTTAGTGTGGAGCTGTATTATAAATGTTGCAAGTGCCATGCATACTGCATGCTTTGTGCATTTTTGTTTTATTGAAACTGAAGACAGAAAAAACATTAGTAAAGGCTATTCACATGTTATGGCACTGATAGAGAAATTTCTACAATTTTCCTACTTCAACACCTTTTTTTGCAACTGAGGAGTTTGTAGTCCATAATTTATCTTAAAGCCCATTTTTCTCTGACTGCTTCCAACATACCACAGTGTACAGACAGCTCAACAAAGCTCTTAGCTAGGCTAAAATCTAGTTCAGGATGTGCAGAACCTTCCAAAGAAGGGAAGAGCTTCTAATGGCAAAGATTTAGTCTTAAATTTTAGAAGATAAGCTGTGACATAAATTGCAGATCTTTTAAATAAAATTTCCAACCTTTGGACAAATTCAAAATCTTCAGCATCTTGTGGAATGCCAAAAGAAATGTTTATTTCTTTCTCCTCATAAAGGGGAGGTAAGTATGGAAGGAGTAAAGAGTGACTTGTCTGATTTAATTAGTGTCTCCAAAATTGATTTTGATATGATTGTCCAATTGAGCTGTTCAGTAGGATTTTTAGGAGTAAAAATGTGTAGCCTGTCAATTTTGTTTTATGCTGACAAACTTGTTTTTAGGTTGAGTAAAGCTTTTAAAAACGATCAGGGACTTTGAGCCACTCTTTAACTGACTACTGGTTTGGCTGATCTAAGTATCTTTTTTAATATTAGCCTTCATGTGGAAGATTTTCAATGAAAGAAACATTAATTATCAAGTGCACATCACAGAACACTGTTTGGCATACTGTAAACACTCTATGCATTCCCATTGTGTAACCTATTTATGGATCCGCTTCAATGGTGTCAACATCCAAGAGAAAACAAATGATAATTAAGTAGAGAAAAATTCTTTAAACCTATGACATCATAAATTCTTCAATCTCTGGATCATCCTTTATTTTGACGAGACTAGCCAGTAAAGAGTAAATCCATCTGTTGGATAGAAGTGCTTTGGCTTGCACTTAATTCAGCTTTTAATTAATTTTTGTTTAATCTCCTGAGTAAAATTTTGTATGTCTTCTTCTGTCCATGCTTTATGAACTCACAGATAGCTTCTTACTGTGGGACAAATTTGTTTGAAAGCTGTTGTTATTTCAGTAGTTGTATGTCTGAAATATGTGAACTTTGGAGTACAATATTATACTCACAGTAAGCCCTTAAAAACACAAAATCAAACTTTACAATACAGCATTCATGTAGCAGACTACTAATAAGGTGTTAGATGAATTTGAAATCAATATATTTTATAGAATTGTAGGAAACAAACTGAAAAGATTTTACAGGTAAATCAGTTTCTTTCAGCCATTGATACAGAAGTGAGCATTCTTCCCACCCTTCACCCAAGATTGACTTTACTGTTATATTATTCAGTATGTCATTATCATTTTTAATACTGTGAAATAATTGAAGACAATTTCAAGAGACATGTTTTTTGGTGCCAGGAAGCATAGTACTTGTAGGTCTTTGAAAAGCCACAATTTCAGGACCTTTCATATGTTTGCCTGAAATACAAATACAGAGGAGAGAGACAAAGAAGGTTGCAAAATAAATTATGAAGACACTGAAGATGAAGCCAGATTTTAGCAGCTAATTAATCATACTGTTATTGTTATCTTGGAGGATTGTTAGGGAAAAAGTGGAAAAGGTTTGGTTTTTTTCCTCTTCTTTTTTTGCAGGAAAGGTAGCCTGATTTTTTTTTTTTAAGTTAACCTACATCGGTATTCTCCAGGCTTTCAGAAAATAAAAAACTATATGACAAAAAGTCTTGGTAGAATTTTTTTAATCAGTTAAATGTATTTAGCCAAAAAGTTTGTAACAAACATTTTTTTTCTGTTAACTAACATGCATTTGGTGGGCTACCTTATCTTTGATACTGGTGTGTTAAACTGTGTAGTCTCATGAGAACCATGTAAAAGTTTTGTTTGGTGTGAAGACAATAGTATTTTTTCCCTTGGATGGATATAAAGGAGTTATGGTTTCATTCAGCAGAGGAGTGTCATAAATCAGATCGCTCTTCAATTCACAACTGCAGACCTTAGGAGGAGGAAGTATTTGATAGCCCATGCACTAAAGTGTGTTTATTCATTGACATAATATTAGAAATTAATATATAGAGGGAGCACCAGCGAGAATGTTAGATAATATGAACTGTGTGCATTCATTAAGTGAACAGTTTTTGGAATGGAAGATCCAGGATCCAATATTTGTATCTTTTTGCCTTTCTCCCTTCTTTTATTTTCACTATCTTTGTCTTCCACTTATATTTTCTATTATTTTTGTATGCAAAGACGTACCATGCTCCTTCATTTTTCTGACTTTTCTATTTACATGCATCCCTTAAACTCTATCACATATTCATGCAGACCATTTTACACATGTATGCACCTGCTTGCACACACACTCTATCTGTCATTTTCAAAAAGACTTTAAACAGTGTTATACTTTGTGGACAAATTAGAATGTTATTGTTATTAGAGAAGTCAGTGCTATTTGTGTTTTTTTGCAATGAGCACAGTGTGGCTACAAGTTTCATCTTTTTTATGCAAGTGTTTTATCAGCTTTTGTTTTGAAATGTTGATTTATGGTTGCTTCCATCTTCAAACATATTCTTCATCCCATCACATTTGCATCAGCAACAATTGTCACTATGTGAGTTTTGCATTTATTTTGGAAAGGAGCAAGAAAAATTGTAAAAGCTAGTCACTAATAACTGATTAAGCAATATCATATTTATTTTTGATGATGTGAATGACCTATAACCTGTTTTTGTATGCATTTCACATATTGCTGTTTCTAGTCTACTTGTTCAGATTTTTTTTCATTCTGTTTATTTCTGTCTCTTCACTTCCTCTTTCTTTCTTTTATTCTCTTGCACCTGTACACATGCAATTTTTTTTTCAAACAGTAATTCTTTACTAAGAGTGTAACAGAGTAAAACTGCCTGTGAGGAGGCTTGTATTTGGGTGGAGGTGTCTGCAGCACTGAGGCTTGTACCACTGTTGGCAAAATAGCTTGCTCCTCCCAGCTGCTGAAATTGTGCAGGTGCAGATACTAGGTCCTTATCATGATCCTCAGAAACAATCACTCAACAACTATTCTATCAGCTAGAAATGCTCTATAAAATTACACCTTCATGCTTGAGTTCCAGCTTTGTAACAAGACAGTGCTTTCATCATGACACTTCTCATAAATGAAGTAATTTTCTAGTCTTTTGGAAAGGCATACAAACTATTCTTCAAAAGAATTAGCTTCATGGATAGACTTATTCATTTTCCCATTGCAAAAGCATTTTAGGTAAAAGGACTTAATTGAATCATTTGCCATTCCTGAAAGATGAAGATTTAAAAAAAAATTCTTGGAATATCTTGCTCTATTTCTCCATATTCTTATATGCGGTATTGTCCACATTAAGCATATCATAGTGCAATAAAATATTGATATCATTAAAGATCTCAGCATAAAATTTGTTGTATGTTTTGAAGAAAATGATCCAGTATTTCTTGTTTATTTGCCCTTCTATTTTTTCTGTTTCTAGCTTACCTACACTTGTCTTGTATAGATAAGTCATTTTGCATGAATTTTCTGCATGGGAAAATATAAACATTTTGAGAGTGTGTGTGTGCAACTTATATAAATTCAATATATTTCTTTTCTGACAACATTTTAAAAATATTCTCAGTGTTTTTATTATGCATTTTCATTACCTCAGTAGATTTTACTATATTAATTCACTGGAGCCAGTGTGCAAAATTAATGGCACACAGAAACAAATGTGATTTTTTTTTTCCAAAAATGTATAGCATGGAGCATTTAAACAAACTAAGGAACATAAACACGACTTTTGGAAATACAAAATAAATCAGGAAGAAATTCAAATTGTAGGGTTAATCATATTGTGAGGGCAAAAGTAATTCTGTTGGCATGGTGATGGCAGTTGATGTCCACAACCATGTTTGAAGTTCCCAAATGTATGTTGCTTTGGCTAACTACTGCCATACCGTTGTTTCGTGCTTTTGCTGTTGGTTTGGCCGTACTTAGTTTCCTTCCTTTATAACTTTATCTCCCCTTTTTTTCTGATGATCTCTATACACACACAGAGCTGTACAGCTGTCTTCAGCTGCCTGGCTACCTCCATTGACAGTACTTGCCAGCCCATCATGTAGTGCTGTTTGTTGCTTTCTTCTCACAGACATACTGGTGTTTTTTATTTGTTTTTCTTATTTTTTTCTTCTTTTTGGTGTTGGATTGTGTTTCTTTTATAATGCCTTTATAATCACAGTTTTGTTGAGTGCTGACTACTATACACTGAAGTATTGTGAACCTGTGGAATGTTTCATGAAGAAACGAGAACTACATGAGGTTGACTAAACATTATTCAATCCTTTTTGAAATTTGCTTTTTAAATGTATTAAGGGAGGAGAGAAGATCAGGAAACAGGCAGCAAAAAAAGTGAAGAATAAATGCAATCTTTTGTCCATTGCAGAATGAAACTATAGATAAGTTGTGCAGAACAACAGTAAATGTCATTGAGATGATGTGTACATCCGTACTTCAGCTAGGTGTTTGAAGCCATTTTGACATTGCCCTACTCTTCCATTGACATTGATTAAAGAAATTCTCTCATTCACCCACCCAGCCCCTGGATGCTATTTACTGTAAAACTCTTTAAATCTTTAACATGTGTTGTACAAACACTTGTAATAAGGTTATGTATCGGGCTGCATGATTTACTTAGGAGCAGCACCAGCCAGTAACAGCAGCAACTTTCAGACATGATAAAGTTCAGTTTGCAAAACTATGTTGACGGCAGACTTTGCGTGTAACATTGTGTGTGCAAAGCAGACAAGCAAAGGGATCTTATTTCAGTTTAAGTCATGAGCGAATGTATGTTTGTAATTTCATCTGGGATTTTTTTATAACAGCATCAACAGTTGGCTCACAACAGGTGGGGCAGTCATAATGGTTTTACACTATGCACTGCTTACAACAGGCCCAAAGAATGGCCAGTGGGATTTCTGAAAATGAATTCTTTATAGTTATCAGTATTTAGAGGTATTTTTTTAAAGCATGGCAGAAAATCTTATTGAATTCACTTTCTGGCTTGGGAGTCTTATACTGAAGACAATGTTGAAATTTAGGGAAAAATTAAAGAAAAGGAAATAAAGTAAGAATACGGTGCCATAGATTTTTGCTGTTGTGAGCCATCTGTATAGAAGGATTGAATGTTTTCTAAGTTTAGTAGATTTGCTTGAGCTTCAGGCAGAACTGGTATGAGGCTCAACTGTTTTTTTGAAAATCTATTTGTATTGTGTGCTGATAGCAATGAATACTCATATGCAGATTAGTGTGTATTTTCATGCATTTATGTATGGTGGTTTTTTATTATCAGATTAACAGAGCTCTATACTTTTATAATGGTGATGATTATCATTATGATTAAAGAGGAGTTGATGAGGTATGTGTATCTTGGTTTTCAACGAAAGACAGATCATGTTCATACAATAACTGGAGACGCATAAAATTTTGCTCAGTAAACCAAAGTTATTCAAATCCAGCCATCAGAAATTCAAAAGTTCAGTACCTCCTTTTTTTCAAAGCATTTTCAAGTACAGTCCCTTGTGACCCAGTCGTTTTGAGAGGGTGGGGTTAGAAATAGATTTTTAAACTTTATGCAGCAGTGTCCAGTCCTGAGGCCCATTTCCCCTCCCACTACCTGTAGCATTTTGAGATGTTTCTTTTTTTTCAAGTGAAAGAGACATATCAAGCAGGTGTATCATTTAAGTCCTAGAAAAGCATTCAAAAGTTACTAGCATCAGAGAATAATGCCCACTTCAGTGTTTTGTGTCTTGAATTGTAACAGTTCCTGCCATCCACTGCAGTCCCTATTGCTTTCTATGTGCGTCCTAACACACCGTGTCTTGTTCTCCTGCCTCATTCCCTCTGTAACGTGGAATTTTTGCACTTATTCCCTTATTAATTGCCCTACAATGAATGTCCAGTGCTCCTTGTGTCTTGGGTTTAGCCGTGGAAGCATTTGAAGCTATTTTTGCACTGTGCCTCCATAAGTTTATGTTACCCGTATCCCTCACTACTGGACCTGCCAGTCTGCCCTTTTTCTCCCTACACCGCCACTACAACCATTTTGTCACGGCATGATCTGTCTTTGGTTGGTTGTTTTTTTTTTTTAACTTTCCATAGCAAGGTCTTTTTCCTTTTTTTTAATTTTATTTTTTTTTTTTTTTTGTACTGTGGATTGTGTTTGGTCTAATACTTGTTTCTTCCTTGTTTCTCTCCCTTTTTTTTCTCTTCTTCAGCATGGAATTGCATAAAGCCTTGACCCTTGTTGACCCGACCCTGACCCCACCAGTTACATCCACACCTCTGACCTCTGTCCACCCCACTCACCATCACCATCCGCACCACCAACAGCAACACCATCACACTTCTCTGGCCATACCCCTGCAGTCGCTGGCGATGAAACCTGGTGGCACACCAATGCCCTACATAAGCTATAGCCTGGTGGATCCTACTTCGTCAGTTGCTGCTGCTGCTGCAGGCGCCATGGCTGTGGACCGCAAGGCGTTGACCACCAAGCTGCGGGTCGGGGTAACAGCCAGTGCACTGAAGGCAGCCGAGCGGCCCAAATTTGCGCCGTACTAAATTTACTGCTTACTATGTACATGTTGGTATATTACAAGGTTGTGAGGAGGAGCTATTTAGCAAAGCAGGCTGGATGAGAGGGAACTGTAAAATTTCACAGGGTGGTCAACTCGCTTCAGACAGCTCTTGCAGTAAACCTGTGAAATTATCGGAGACAGAGAGTTACACAGAAATGGTGATGGCATTCTGGCATTCTGCTTTCTTTGGTAGTGGGTAGCAAGTAGCAGTGCAAGAGAAGCATACTATATTGATGAGAGACTGAAGAGTAGCTTAGCACTCTTAGAATCTTCTACTCCAGCCTGCTTTGCCATCATACCTTTGCTAACGAATTGGTCTTAGTAAGATGTGGAAGACAGTTCCCCTCCTACTTTATCTTTAAGTCATAGAGAGGAGATTAAGAATGAGTAGATAATGGCCTTTGAAGACTAATCCATGATGCTTTATTATATCAGCTTTGGGTTTTTTTGATGATAAACAGAAAAGAGTGGATTGCACCCAGTTGAAATCAGCCCTACTATGACATTCTCTGCCTTCCCCATTTTATCATTTCCAATTTTATCGGTACCAATGTTATGTTCCTCTTAACCATAACAGTCTTTTGTTTGAATTGTTCTCAATATTTACCTCCCCACCCCCCAACATTGTCTCACCACTCCCAAACCCATTTCTTTTCCTCGTTTGATATGCCATTCATTGATGTTTAATGAGATCCATTTATTGGATGAGAAACAGTGTTCACCTTGTAAACAATACCTCGTTTCTCTTTAATCAGCACACTCCACAAAATGCCCTTCAGCCAGTCACAGCCACATCATCATACACCTGCAATGGCAGCAGTTGGCTGCTACAGTCTTATGAACTACAGTATTAACTAAAATGCACTCAGTCACCACTTTGTTTTCCTGAGAAGTTTGCTCCCATTTTCTAACCCTACAAAGTATTTTCCAGAGAGTGATAAAGTGTGAACGGTCTTACACAGAATCATCTAACACTTGAAATCTTGCCATTTTTTGATGTGGAGTGTGTTGAATGCCCTTGTAAATTAAATGTATTTCTGGTCTAGCTGAAGCTGTAGTGTGCTAGAGGGAAGACAAACTGGTCTGGCCTCTTGGTGTGCATATGTGTGTTCCTGTTCTGTCTCTTACACACACATACACACACACTCTTTTCACAGATTGTTGCTCTATCGGTATTCATTTCACATCAGCAGTTATAAAATATGGGAAATGGTGTGGTTTAGGAATGATTCATTTTTGTGTACTTTTTGCTGTTTATATGCTACCTCCAATCTGTTATTTCTGCTTTTTAACTGAAAAGTAGAAAAATGCATTTCTGAGAGAGTACTTACATCTAAATCACATATTGCATGTCATAAAAGATGATTCTTCCATTTAAAAAATATTTTTTAAAAAGAGCTGCATTCATGGGTTTTTCATTTTAAGTATTCGGATCCATAACACACATTAAATTGTATACGAAGTGTGGGGTGGGGTGGGGGGCTAAGCTAGAGGGAGGAGCATTTCTGGAACTATGAAATGAACTAGAGAAGAGTCTGGTGCCGGGACTTGAACTCTGCTATGCATTTGTCTACCTTCAGTTGAAAACAGAAATGAATGGATGCTTGCATGCCCACTTCCGTTTAGGATTATGTTTCTACAGTAGACTACAGCATTCACCTGCACTTTTTTATTTCTCTCCATTATCCTGAATTTTTTTTTTTTTTTTTTTTTGAAAATTTGAATGCTGCTTCTGATGACATTGTGCTCTTTTTATACTGTTCATTGAGACCAAATTCTTTATAACAAAAGTAGCTTAGTTGCTGATCAATCCTGTGGTATCCGTCAGCACGAGAAAAATGTTTCAGAACTGTATGGAATTGACAGTTTCATTATAATATGAAGATGGTCTGTTAAACACCTCAAAAATGAATTTCCTTTTTATAAGATTTTGTTGTTGCATGTGGCATTTTTATATGCAGAAATGCATCAAACATTCTGTCATTTATAGCAAAAGGAGGCAGATAAATATTTTAAAATTAAAAAAAGGCTCCATGTGAACAGTTAGAAAATAAAAGTAGCATTCAGTGCTTACTACGTGCATTTACTATCTGGACTAATATCAGTTTTATCGTGATTCCATTACAAAAATTGTATGCATAAAGGAGCTGTTCACAGGCTTATAGATACATGCAAAAACTTCAGTTACCAAAAGTATGCACATTCACTTTTTTTAAAAATTTATCTGGAGGGATAGTCAGGTTTCATGCAATAACATTCCAGCAGTGGAGGCTTCCTATTGTGTACAAGACAGGGTATGTGCAAACTAACCACCCACAAGGACAATGTGCATAGTAATCTTGATATTTGGACTTCACATTTATGTGTCTATGTCTGTCAAAGAAAAGTGTTTTCATAACTCATTTGCCTTTTTCATGTATGGATAATGAGATTAATGTAAAGTGGCAGGATTTTTTTTCAAAGCATAATTTAGTGCATGAACCCTATTTCAAAGGGCAGTTACACACAGCAAAAATGTGCTGTAGTCTTTTTTTTTCCAAAGATGTGAAAAGATGAGAAAACAATGGCTGTTCTGTGCTGGTGTTAGCAAATGTATTTATTTCAGGGGTAAAATAGTATTTTGGTTTGGTTTAGAAAGCAAAAACTTCGCATAATTAGTACATGCAATATTTTAAAAGGTGTTTTGCCCCATTTTTTTAAAAACTTTATTGATATTTGAATGTTACCTGTTGTTATCTAGTATTAATCTGCTGCATATCCCAGAATGTGATTATGTCTCAAAGCATGTGTTTTGTGTGTGCACTTGTTTGACAATAAGTAACCACCAGAAAGCAGTGAAAGACAGCTCAGTTTTCCACTTCCAGTTTGCTGATTTTGGACACAATATTTTGTTATTCAATCATTATCTTGTGTTCACATCATAACAAAATGTGTAGCATATGGGGATCTCAGGTAATCTGAATGGCAATCGAGGACTCATTTTCTTTTTTCATTGGCCAATTCTATCCCTAGTGCGAGCTCATTACCACACCAATAGATCCATTGCACAAAATTAACAAACAAAACAAAAGCAATTAGAAATTCAGGAGGGAAGACTGTGGTAAAATGTGATACTGTTTTGAGGGTAATTTCCCTTTTGTTAGAGAAAAAGTAAAGCAAGATATTACAAGCAGACCAGACATTTTCCCTGGCAATAGTAAGTAATAAAACATTATTTGTTCTACACTGCATGCTTGACTGAGAATGCGTGGGGAAGAAAATTATAATCAATTTCCCAAAAGTTGTTCATGGGGTTGTGATTTTAGCATTTACAGCAGACTATTTTCAGTGCATCCTTCAGTGATGCTAACATTGTGACTAATTGACTGTCCTTGCCAATATATATTTATATATTTCTTGTACCACTGTTGATGCATGGATGATTGGTTCAGTAAAGTCACTTCTTCACCACCTCATTAATATCCTACTCCATGTTTGTCTTTGCTCGCAGACTGCATCCCTTGTCATTACCATTGGCCGAAAACTTGCTGCATGTGAGCATGTTGTGCAGCAAACACTTTTTCTAAAGAGGGGGTGGGGTCTTCACAAGTGGTTATCTTCGTAGCTCTGTTTGTTTACAGCTTTTATGCTTGGGCAGGAAAAAGAAAATCACCAATGTGGCATAGTAAGCCTGGCTCTTTCAAAGAGCATTTCAAAATGTCTACAGGAATAGTTGATCACTTAAAATGGAAAACGATATGCTGATGATGGATCAAGAAAAAGAAGCCAGTAATAAAATATATATAAGTTTGCGTTAATAATGGTAAATAGAGCTCATTTGTGTTTGAATTTCCAATGACTGGACTGCTGTTGTTGTTAAAGGGAGTGATCTTCCCTTTCATCTTTCACTTTGCTGAAAATGTGATAGGTCTCCAGGTATTGTTTTAATGATGCTGATTTTTTGAGTATTTGTTTAGAATGATGCTGTGTTAACTGTGCAATAGCTCAGAGAGCAACATACCACAAAGTTTTTGGGAGAACCCGCAATTTCATCAGTGGATTTTGAAGCTTGCCTGTTCTTGCAAATTAACTTGCAATCATTTCTTTGTATTGTCGAATCAAGCATTATTTTTTAATCATCACTAAGCATTAATAAACAGTACCAAATTTCAGATCTATTGCTGAAAATATTGTTGATGTATTTTTTTTAAATTGGGACTAGTCTTTTGTTTCTTCTTTTCCTGTGGATGCAAGTATTGATGGGAAAGACTGGTTTTAATCACCGTAGTGTAAAGATAAATATTCTGTACAGGTCACAGCTGCAGTCATGGTGGAGATGGGGTAGTTCCTTGATCATTTTTTTTATTGATTGCTTGACCATGTTCAAATTACTTGCATCCAGTCATGTTGTGCTCCTGTAAGTGAGCCTAGAATGGAAAGTCTTGACCCAATGGCCCTCTTCTACCCTGTCCTGCAACCTCCCAACCCTCATTATATATTTTTAGGAGCTATGTGTGCACTAACCATAAATACTTTCCATTTGTCATTTTTTTTTTAAACTCATTCTGAAATGATCTTATTCGTTCACTTAGCATAAAGTATCAGCCAGTTCTTTGTTTCTGAAAGATTTAAACTGTATTCAGTTTGATGTTCTGACTGCGTGTTCTTAGAAAATGTCATTGACCCTTAAGGAATAATTGTTATAAGCTTGATTAGGAAAGAGTATTTTGAACTCATGCAGAACATTTCCGCAGTTACCTCTTCTGCCAGCAGCCTGCTGTTGTAGAAAGTGCTAACAAGGAAGAGTGTTTCAGACCAGGAATCAGATTTTACATGGAAGTAAATCTTTTTTGTGTTCTTTTGTTACTGATGCAGAGATCACCAGCATGTTGTTTGAAAATATACTGTCCCACTGTAGGTGTCTTTATGCTAGTACTTTCAAGGATGTCATGTTTCCTTACTTTCTCTTGTGTCATTGAGAGTATTGCACAGATCAGTGAAATTACTGGTTTGCAGAGAGGCACAATTCCATGTGCAGCTCAAAATCTTGTAATGATCATAGAAAGCAAAATCTGTTAGTCTCTGCATTTTCTTTTTGATGGGATAAACCCCAACCTAGTGTCTGTATCAATAGCTAACTCCCAGATCAACTCTTAAGTCACGTCCTTGTACATAAAGAATATTGGGTGTGCATGTTTGTGCTTTTTTTTTTTGCTCTTGTTTGGATCCAGTTTTTGTTTGCCTTTCCCCTTTGGGACAAACCTTTTCTGTGGTAGTGTGTGTAAATATATAAATATAATCCATACATAAAGTGTGTGCTCGTGTTTTCAAAACTATCAGGTGATTTGACGTTTTGATGTGATTCTCTTTGAATGGTTGTTACAGGCTACAGTGGCATGGTCTTTAATTGTAGCTTCGGTTAACATATCTGTGTTCAAATATGTTGCAAGTCTACAGGTATCCATGAATTCCACCTGTACAGAAAGAATTATCGTATGCAAATCCCAAATAAAGTCAAGGCCAAAATCTCCTGACACTGGTTGGAAGTCACTTCATGGGTTTGATATTAGTTGATAATTATTTGATAATGGTAAGAGGTGTTTGATTTGTATGTTTGAATGCATACTCTCAAAACATGCTTGAATATTCCTGTTCAGTATTTGCCATTTATCTTCCTCCAACAGTAGGCTTATGAATGCATAATGAAGGCACATCAGACTTAAATATATTTAACATAATCAGAAAAAAGGTATGCATTTAAACAAAGATGTGCAATTGTTTGTTGTTTATATCTTACCTTGTTCATAGCAGGTTTGTTGGTGTGCATATATTTATATACATGTATACTTACAACACATGTACAGGTGTTACTGTTTTGTTTCCTCCCTTGTATGAGGCAAAAGTTGGTAAAATCAGTTAAGTCATCAACATTAATATTTGAACATTTCAAAATTTTAGCGTGCATTCTAAAAGATTGTGTTGAAAAATTAGACGGTATGCTGAAAGGGGAGGATTTCTAACCAGGTCGCTGTAGTCTACCTGTGATTCTGTCAGTGTGTGATCAATCATGGGTGTCAAGTCTGTGAAAATATTTTAGCACATTTAATATTTTATAAAAAAATTGCATATTGAAGTTGCCTGTGCAGTTTGTTGTGCTTGTTTTATTAGTTTTTCAGTGCTTGTGATAATCCAGTAGCAAACCTTAGCTTCAGTAATATTCCCATTTTGAACCTGGTCAAGCAAAAGTGACTTCCTGTAAGGTGCCACGTGTTGATACATTACGAGCTATAGCATTACATTGGCATGGTGATGGTCAATGGCAGCTAGGTATTCTGGGATTGATAACCATAGTTCTGTTTCAATGCGTCAGAAAAGATTCTTTCAACAACCCCACTTGGAACCTGAAAGACCCTAGTAGTGCTGTTTTCTCTACGTCTACTGGTACTGTTTTATACCTCTATTTTCAATACAAACAAATGATTACAGAGGAACTGCAGAAATCATGCACATGGGGTTTCTGCCAAGAGTATATTTTTGTTGGAGAGTTGTTTCCGATTGTTCAAGGTCATTTTATTACTGGTTATTTCGGAGTGACTGGTTGGTGACGAGTATACTAGTCTTTTCCCTCAACTCCACCCTAGCCCACAACCTTTCAGAAAAAAATTAAAATGCTGCTAGTTCTGTGTTGGTTTCTGTTTGTTGATAGGATTGTTTGTTCATTTGTTTTCTTCTCATGTTTCATGTCCACTGGATCATATGTTTGACTGTAATGTGGATCAGTTTGAATAACATGCTGTGTTGAGGACAAGCATATTGCTGGATACAATAAAATTGGATTTGTTTTGCCAGAGCTTTAGTTGGGTTTTTTGTTTTGTTTTGTTTTGATATGTGTGCGCGCAAGTGTACTTGACATTACCATCTTGTAAGATAAAAATTAGATGAGTGAAAGATGGTATAGTGTGATAGGACTGGAGTAGATATGACCATACCCAATGGAGAGCTACTTTTCATCATGTTTGCATCCATCTCATTTGTCATCAAAGGTTAGTTGGGATATGACAAGCTTAGATTTTTGTCCTATCAAACTAGATCATTATGTCATCTCAAATCATCCACCATCAATGTTTGGAACCAAGAAAAGTTGACAAGATAAAGACAAATAATGTGCAGTTCAAGACTGCAATGAGTTCCATATTGCTACACGGAAGATGTTTGACATATTTGAGTGGTTCACCGATACAGAAAGATCGAGAATACTGTTGTAAAGAAAGGTCTACCATTTGATGCCATCTGTTATCTGCCCTTGCATAATCCAAGGTTTCCCTGTACTTAATTTTCAGAAGTTAAACATTTCATCATCACTAATGTGCCTTCTCATACAAATACTTAATGAAAATATATATGCATTTATTTTATAGCCCCAAGCACAGAATGCATTAGATGCATTGAGAAAATATGTAACATGACCATTTTAACCCAGTACACATGAAGAGCACCTGTAAATTAACCAGATTTATGGCATTGCTAAAAATCATGCAGAAGCAATGTGAATCTAAGCTGTATACATAAGATGATGGTATATAACATATTGAGGATAAATGGACATTGTAACATTCATTCTTAACCCTTATAGCACCGTGAGCCTAGACGGTGGCTTTGCCAGGGAAGCATGGGGATGGTTATGTTTTATGCCATGCTAGCAATTAAGGCTCTATCATGGTGAGAAGCATGGGAAAGGCAGTTTTCATTACTTTTATTGCAAAGCTCAAGCTTTCTCCTTTACAAAAATACATAGGCTTTCTTGGCCTAATGTTTTACCCAAGAGCAGCAATAATAAAAACAAACATCACTCGCTGTCTTATTCATTGTTGTAATATATATATATGCAGTGCTATAAGGGTTAAAGAGTGGAATGCAAAAAGAAGAGTGAACTGTATGTCAAGACAGGAATCTGTAATGCAGCACCCAACGCCTACCATAGGCATCTGCTGCGTACTTGATCAAACATTCAACATCTGCATCCTGGCAAACAGGTTCACTATTTCAGAAAGACATGGCAACTCCTGATCACAAAGGCAGATAATACCACACTCCCCACAGCTTTCATTCAAACATTTAACATTGTCAACAAATGTATTTAACAACTGCCTCTGTTTACATCCTGAGAGATACACCACTTATCAAGAAAATGAAATATCCTCAAAGAAGAAGAACTGAGTTCACAAGCAGTCTTAGCAAACAGACACAAACTGTTCCATCATTAGAACTAGCTGTAGATATCCATAACAGATTTAACAGACAGGGCACTGCGCAGAGAATGCAAGTCCACGTCTTGCCAAGCATAGAACTGTACAGACACCTTTGGTTGCATCATCAGAAACCCGTTGTCTGAAAAACGACCCATGGTATCCCCTGCTTCCAGCCAGACAAAAGGAGCAATGGAGTTGCTTGCAAGAGTGATTGTAAATTCATGTTCTGATACCTGTGTCACATCAGTTATCTGCAACAATAATGCATCATGTCGCTTGTTCTTTTAAAACAGTAGCTGTCACCGGCACATTCCTTCTATTGATTCATGATCAGAAATCAATGCCTGCTTACATATGCTACTACATTTCACAAAAATGCCACAAAACCATCAGAGTGTGCAGATCTCTAGTCAAATGCACAGCACATAAGTGATGGAAATGGTGTGTGTGAAAGTGACCAAAGAAAAACAAATCATCTTTTTAAATCTTACTGAAAGAGTTATACTTACTGCAATCTGTGCTTTCTGCACACTGGAGTCTTTGATGTCCGCAAAAGATAGCCAGTTATTAGTGCCATCGATTTGGTTGTTGATGTAAACAAAGAGAAAACATTCAGTGTTCTTGCAGCCAGCCTCCGTCAGCATACTGTTTACATCTCTCTCGAACACCACTTCTGCTGTTGTGTTCAGCTGTGTATACACACCATATTTGGTGAGGTTAAGAAACATAAAATGAACAATAATACCAGAACTATCCTTCAGATCTAACCAACAGCTTCAGAACTTAGCAGCAAAATTAGGTACAGTATAAAGAGATTTGTTTTTGCACACATGAAGTGAAAGTAATCTTGCTAAGAGAAAGTCCTGCTGGGTGGTATATAATAAGGCGGCTGTAACTTAAATAGTTTGTTCATCATAAATAAAAACCAATCAGCTACAATATGATACACACCTTGTACGAAACACTCCATGAAGCAAGTGGCTGAAACTTCTTCCATGAATATATCTCCACTGTGAGCAACCCCTCAACTGCATGCACTGTCTTACTCAGGAGGTTAGGAACATCATCACGATCAACCTCTGAGTAAACAAGATCACTGTACAGAGTTACAGGCTCAAACCTCAGCTGATGGGTTGAGGGGTCCTGAACCTCCATGATGGGTATTTCATCTGCCACTATATGGACCTGCAGATTGTTTCCAACCAAAACTGGAGACACTAGCAAGGGGTTGAAGAATTTCAGGGCATAGTAATGCAGCATCTTCCACCGCCCACTGTAGTCTACCAATCAAAAAAACATGCAGAAAGAATGTATTAAGTGTAACAGCTGGGAGTTTTGACAGTTTTTAATTAGGAAAAAAAGACTTAGTTCTATAGTTCTCTTATTTGCTGAAGACTAAGCAAGAAGAATAGCTTTAACTTGAGACTGAGGGAGAAGAATGGCTTAAGTTTTTAAAAAAGACAAGGAAATGGACAAAGCTGTCAGGGTTAGAGGGAGCTTTAGGTTATATGTACCTATGGAGGCCCAGGTTGGAGCTTGCCAGATGTCATTTAGTTGCCAGTAGAGGGCGCCCATTGTGAGGCCGCGCCCATCTGGGAGCAGCTTACTCTGATACCGCCGGTAGTGTTCTGATTGTGTCTTTATAGACATTGCCTGGTTAATCTAGTCAAATAAAAATTACATTGCTAAGTACCTGTTACAGAAAAGTGTTACTTAGCAAATAACAAGTAAATTTTTTCAAACGGAAATGTAGTGTTACCTCTAATCAAGTTTTCTAAAAACGTAACACTGGTTCCAGCAGTCCACTGTGTTAGGCATGCAATCTTCAATCATTGGCTATTGAAATCATAGTAGTTGCTATTTATGCAGCTTAATATTCCTGAGATTCATGGTGTTAATTCTTTCATTACATGCCTGTCATTGCAGTATTGTTATTTGCGGTACTTAGATTTCATGATAAAGGAGCAGACATAACTGTAATGACCTGGGCCATCATATATAAATATAATATTTCTTGCTGCAAAATATATATATGTGTATCTTCTCTATTCTAGATATGTCTGTTTTCTATCCTATATCTGTTATTTTTATGTCTCTGCCTTTCTTGATCTTTTGAGAGGTACCTTTCATGTGTCAACAAATAACTTCTTGATTTAACTGTTAAGTGAGGTTCAAGGACATCAATCATTTCTTAAGTTATCTGATATATTGAATTACCTTTGGCTAATCAAGCAATATGAAATTACTATTGCCTGGAGAATACTTACCTGAGTGAGATAAATATAATTTCTGAAGTATTGCTGTTGATCACCTTGCTTAGGAAGATCCAAATGTAGTAGTATTTCTGCAGACATTTCTACTGAGCCTGAAATGATCAAAATCATTTTCAGTTAAGCAAAATATTTTATAAAGTAATGATTACTGAAAGGTTTGTGTAGGTGTTCTACTGAAACTCTCCTCCTGAATTAACTGACAGAAAATGTCAGAAACACAACCAAGCACCAGACTATAAATCATTACAACTTTTTTAATGCAAATTGTACATGATGGTTAAGAATGCCAGTCTCAAAATATTGGTCAGGTATCTGTCACTTGTCTTATGCAACACCACCATCACCAACAGGAACATATCTTTTTTAAGATTAAAAACAAAAGTTTAAATTACTTTTTTTTTACTTAAAATGTTTGCATTTCCTCACCAAGTAACTGGCGTATAGCTGTAACAAACATAAAGTATCTTTAATATACCATTTTGAGATCATTACAATGGGAAAACAAAATGGTTTTAGACTGGATGCCTCATTCATTTGGTCACACTCTACAGTTTAGCGGTATCTTACCAAAGCTCTGAGGGCTACAGTACAGCAGTTACATAAGCACTCTTCATTAGAAATGTAATCAAAAGCTGAGATTTCTATGTGCCAGGAGAACTAACCCCCACGATGGTGTTGTCTGTGGTCAGCCTGTGCAGAGCAATAGCTCATGTCTGCCTCCTCAAAGACGTCCTGAAGAGTTCTGACATTACACCATGCCTGGATTCCATATTCTGTGGCCATCCGTGGAATGCGGAAATTGTCAGGCTTCCACTGGTTCATCAGGTAGTCGTAAAAATGAACTTGCAATTAAAAGGGAAAAAAAGTCCTTCAAAAACATACCGAAGGAGGCCTACTCTGGTTGTGCCATTACGGATGGAGCAGAATGGCATGATAATAGCACAAATCTGCACCCAAATTAACTCTGTGATATCAAACACCCCCACACACACACAAAACAGACATCTTAAACATGATTAGCTTTAAACAGTTACAGCAGGAAACATTGTTTCTAGAACAAGAAATTCTTTAACACTAATTTTAAGCATGGAGCCAACTGGTTTTAATGGTATGCAAGTTCCATCTTTAGGATCCAGAATACAAAAAGGATTCCTCATCAAACAGCTTTGTGCAAATTTTTGCAAGAAAAAACTGTGGTTGCTGTGGAACAGAAGGTAAACAGTAAGTATGTTATTTATACAGGCTAGGGAGGAGATCCAGATGAAGCTATGATATATCACAGCCAGCTTGCAATCTATTCTGGTTTCAAGAGGCAACTATATTAACTGATGATTTAATATTGAAAAATTCTTTGATTAACATGTTGCAGAATATGTGCAGCCTAAGGTGCTAAAGAGCAAAATTTAGGTTATCATGGTCAGAGATATGTTTTAACCTTAGGAAATGAGGGCACAACATTTTATCTTGTCATGGCTAAAAACCAGGAGCTGTCACAAAGCTGTTTTCAAATGTTCAAACACATGTCAAACACTTACTGTCATCAAAAAGCTTACTGCCAGGACCCTAGTCCATAAAACCTCCCTCTCTCTCACATCAAGTTCATCAAAACCAAAATAACTAGCAGGCATAACAAACATTTACATTTTTAACTGTTGATCTGATAATAAGAAACTTACTGTCACCATACAGCTCACTATCAGGGTCTTGGGCTACAAAACCTTCTCTCTCTGAGTCCAGGCCATTACTGGGACTGGACGACAGGTACTGCCGCCGTGGATTTTCCTGCTGAACTACTGCCATCACCGTTTTAACATAGAGGGTAATGAAATCATTGTAGTATAAGGTGTAGTTAGAACTGGTTCCAAACCTGTGTACAAATGTATCAACGAATATGAGTACTGAGTATGCAAGTGTATGAACACACACACACAATGTATATCATTATACCATATCTTAAATATTGTAAGCATTAAGAGTATGAAAAATATCAAGTGCATGTTGTTGCTAATGCAAACCTGATACGAAATATTAATACTATACCCTTAGCTAAAGTGCCTGTCACCACTACAGTCATCAGTTCAAATCTTGGCTCTGACATAACTTTTCTCTGGATGTGATACATATTTACAGAGTTGTCTACGGATTTCCATTGGTACACTTTCTTCCACCCTAGTTGTGTGCGTGCATACATGTTCATGTATGAAGAGAGTTGCAGTTAACATCTCTCTGTGCATTTATTTTAGCATTAAAACGATAATTTCATAATTATATAAATAATGAATAAAGGAAATGAAATAATTGATAAGAATTAACACAAATATACTTAAACAAAAAATGGTTTACAACGACTGTGTTAAAAATACGCTTCTTACCAGTTTTGCCTTAAAGCCTTTTCATTTTCATTACTTCCAGCCCACAAGAGAATGGAGGGTCTGTGCATCAGTCTCCTTATCTGTAATACAGATACTTTTACAGACTTACCAAAGTAACATAAGTCAGATACACTAAATTGTATCACTATCATCCCCTAGAAGACCTAAACACGATGCTTACACATCCCAAGCTCATCTTACTCAAATTACCAATTTGCTTGATCTATGCTTCATTCATATTTTTGTTGTTGCTGCTGTTGCTGTGGAAAAAGTGCTTCCACCTAAAGGTGATTTCGCACAGTGGGGGTATATAGGGGGTGTGGGGTGAAAGGGAAGAGGAGGGGGTGTTTGGATAGGTGTGGGAAGCTCACTGCTTTGTGACAGGGCATTTGTTGGTTACTTCTGCTGGTGTCCTCTTCTAGTTGTTGTTCCTTTCTCTTAGCATCCAGGAGATCCGCCAACTCAACCATGGTGGTGTACTGTTCTGGTTGCTAGATTGGTTGTGTTGCCCTTTTCCTATAATCTAGACTTCTATTTAGTTCTGTGAGCTATATTTATCGATACTTATTCAAAAATGTGTAGCTTATTATAGTTTTTTTAATTATTTTTATAAAGCTAGCATTTAGATTGTTTGCCACCATCTTTAAGTTTTTTTATAGTTTCTTGGGTTTAAATTTTACTTTATTTATTGTTCCCCCACCTTATGCTTGGTTATAGTTTTGGATTTGTATGAATGAAACCCATATTTACTAATGTTATACTTATTTTTTTCAATATTTTATACTTCTAATTAGGCCATGCTAGCATTGTCATTATTTCATTTATGGTAATATGCATGTTATCTTTGTTTTTCAGGGGATATATTATTCATTTTCTGCCCTTTATCTGTTTGTGTATATGGGTCTAGAATTTAGAAGTCTTGTCCCTGTTGTTACTACTAATGACAATATAGCATACCATAGCTCTTTGGGTGGGTTGAGGCAGCTATTAAAGTTTCATGCATCTACATTTATTCATGATCTGTCTAAAAGTTTACTAGTTAACACCAATGTAAGGGAAACTGTAAAAAGGAAATACCTGATATCTGAGTTCCTGTGTGACAGAGTTGAGGAAGTCAGATGTAGTAGGATACATGGCCACAGAAAACATCATGTCTTGCCAGATCAAGATTCCAAGCTCATCAGCCAGATCATAAAAATCTTCAGATTCAAACACCTGCCAATTTCAAAAAAAGCAATACTCTAGTCTTATGCTACTGGATATTGCTGTAAGACGATCTTAAAAATTGTAAAAAGGTATGTGGCACACAACTATATTTTCTGTGATGTTCGAACAATGACCAATTCACCTGACAATGCTCTTCTCAGAACATATTTACAGGAACATAATGTGTCACTCAATGATGCATGGTTGAATTTCAAAGTCAAGTTCAAAATGGCTGGATAAGTCTGGTTAGTTTTGTTACTTCTTACACATTGACTTATTTGGCAGCAGCTTAAAATGAAGTGAGAAAAACCTGGAAAACTGAAATTCTAAAGAAGGCACACATAGAAAATAAAAGTACCCACCCCTCCACCCCACACCCTCATGGAGTTCATGTGAGCATCTGCAGCTGACTGCAACAGCAGTCGCAATCTCTCCTTAGTGATGCGCTCCTGAAAACTGTCTGCTGGGATCCAGTTAGAGCCCTTGAGAAAGATGGGGATTCCATTGACCCGAACAAAAAACGTAAGACCTGAAAAACATACACCATTACCTTTTATTACAGTACTACACTGCTCTTCAATTATTAAAATGATCAACTTATGCTGATGTATAACTATCAGAAGCCTTGTACAATCATTTTCAAGGGTTTTCAAACTGCAAAAATTAAAAATTTAATCTTAAGTGAAATAATAAATAAACTTTACCGTGATTTGGGTCACTAGAGACATTCTTTTGTATTAACTCAATGGTGCGGAATCCTATCCTACGCTGAACAGAAGAGACTTCTTTGGTGACATCTGCAGTGAAAGTGATGAGCACATCATACAGACTCTGGTTTCCATAGCCATTAGGCCACCATCGCTTGATTCCTACACTCTGAAAATTTGGCACAAAGACATTCCCTTAGTCAGAGCTCACCTGTGAAAATGGCCTCGTACCTTAGAAAGCATTACATAGTGTTTTATGTTTGCATGTAGTTCCCATGCCTAATGTATATATATATATAAGTATAATGTATCAATTAACTGCAATTCTATTAAATAAAAATAAAAAAATGAATTAGACTGTTTAGGAATGTCATGATCATGGCAAATATTAATGGATAAATGGTATATGCTAGGAATGTTATGCTCATGGTTTATCCTTTTGCTCAGAGATCAACATAAAATACGTAATATTTAAAGCAATCAATTAATTTTTGCAAAAAAGAATGAGAAAAAGGAAACATATTTTTTTTTTACAGATGCTTATGCTATAAACTACAGGACAGTGATAGATTTTAGTTAGATATGCCTTCAGTGTCAGGCTGGGAAAATGACAGTTGTAGTCACAGTGATGGGTGTAAAGAATATTAGTCACTATAATAACGCAACATTTGATACAGTCACTGATAATGAAGCATTTGATACAGTCACTGATAATGCAGTATTTAATACCAAAAGAGCTATGACACTGACTTGTGGAATGCTGACAGTGATGCTGGTATCATTGCTTGATGGTGAAAGAGTCACATTCTTGGATACAAGAACATTCGTGTCATTCAAGCGTATATCCAGCTGACCAGTGACAGTGCCACTTGTCACCACATTGAAAAACACATGAACATCCATATTCCAGCTATTTCCATCTGTTCAAAGATTGCATATAAGCCATTAATGCACAACAACAAAGATTTCTTGTAAAGTAACACATAAAGATGCACAAGTTTGAAAAATATCAGTATCAAGGTTGTGTTGGGAGTGACAGACCCCAATCCCACAAGAATGTTTGGTGCATTACATGGCACAGGAAATAGATTGGTAATTTTGTAATTATATTCTTTTGAATAGTATAAATTTTATTACTGGGTTGTTTCATACAGGCTATAAATATATATAAATGCAATGCAAAATGTCAGAAGAAAATGTAGAGGAAACCATATGTGAATGATGAATGCAGCACTCTTTTAAATACAAAAAAGACCACAATTCAAATCAGCAGTCACTACAAACCCTGAAATGCATCCACAGTAGCATCTTCAATAACTGCTGAATTGAAGGCGACCAAATAGATTGGCTTCCTGGAAACAAAGCAAGCTCTATGTTGTCACAGAAAAAATATCGGTATGCATTCCGCTTTATACATTAAAGTTATTAGTGAAAGCATCATATCTCTTCTTCCCCTTACCTGCTGACCTTAAGTTAATGCACCTTTACATGACAAGAAAAAGCATTTGGAGAACCAGGTTATTATTTAATTGTGGATAATTACTATGCTTGCTAAAAAGAATATTAATGCAGTTATCAGTGGTTTCAAAAGTCATATTGTGCTCACACAAAACATGAGACAATGATGCATGGAAATAGGTAAACTTACCAATTAGAGACTAAAGATCAGATTATATATGAGCGTAATAGCATCTTAGGCTTTATCAGGTCATTTTATTTCTGCTGTCTCAAAACTTTCTTCCTGTGAGCTGTTCCTCTACTGAAAGTACTGTTGAAGGCCTGTAATGCTTTATGACATTACCTGTTTAACTCTTATTTGATGGCAGCCATCTGAATACTCACCAGATACCTTGTGTTGGGAATGATGGTCCCCAATCCCATGAGAATGAACACTGCTCTTTGCGTATCAGGTTGACATGACACTGGCCATTTTGTACCTGAGATGGGCATTCTGGGGGAATGGTGTATGGGATTTTCTGAGCTTGTTTTGCAGCGAAGCCCACAGCTGACTCAAAGACAACTTTAATAGAATTATTTCCAGGCTGAAATCAACATTAATATATAGTCAGTTGATACTTGCAAGCTTCAAATGTGATTGAGTAATATACTTAAATTACAATGCTTAGATTTCCAAACACATTTAAACTATGTAAATATCTTATTTTTGTGATGGAGGCAACATTCAAAGATATTTTAGACAAATGCTGATATGCACAACTAAAGTTAGGTTTAAATATGTTATCACTTAGTCATAAATATAACATAACATCAGAACTGTTCAAGTGTTGCAATGTAAAGCCAAGAATTTATGCTACACTTAATAGATCAAGGCTCATTCTGAAAATAAAACCATCAAAATCTAGTTATATTTACCTTAACAGCTGATTTCACATCAAAGGTATTCCTAACAAACATGTTTTCAGATCTTCCTATCTTTATCTCATTGATGTAAACAGTGGCAATGGTGTCCAAACCTTCTGCCACAAGCAAGATGGACTGAGAACTCCACACAGAGTTGTCCACTGCAGATTGAAGCAACAGATACATTGCATTACACTTTCATTAGTTTTTCTTTTTACAATAAAAGCATAGAAATATTATGAAAAAATGTACAGACATTTAAGTGCATCCCAAACAGGCACCCAGGTATGCACACATGCACCTACATACTAAAAGAGAGAGGTTGCATCTTTTCAAAATATAAGTGAGCTAACCATTAAAGTATCTGGTGTAGGTCCAGTTCTCATTTCCAATCCATGCTAGTTTCACATCGTTGTCCCTGTACAGAGGATCCTCTATCACTTTATTGTCCAACAGAGCTGTGTACATGCTACCTGGCACTTGACCTGGTACTGAAATCCCTGAAGACCCAACAGACAAAAACGTCTATATGAATAGACAAAGGTATCATTTGCAAAAATGTTAATCAAAACCTTTGGGGCACAACTTTGCATCACAGGATGGTCTATGTTATTTTATCAGAGGGGAGAGCAGGTATGGTCAATTTTTGAGAAGGGTGCGCGGTAGGGCATGGAGCGGAGCTGTTAATGAACTGACTATAATGATAGGGATATGGTTACGGTTTGGGGTTGTGGTAGGTTGAAGGTTTGGGTTAGGTTTAGGGTTGGCTTTAGGGTTAGGATTGGTGTTAAGCCTACAGTTAAGGGTTAAGCTTAGGGTTGGCGTTTGGTTTACAGTTGGGGTTAGGGTTTGGGTTAAGGTTGGGGTTTAGGGTCAGGGTAAGTATAGGGTATTAACCGCATGATAAAGGCTCACTAAATTATCTGGCCAGGATAAATTTTGCTCATTTTTGGATGTTGTTCCCCGAATTGACTGGAGCGAGCAGACGACAGCGGGCGAGTGCAGCGAGCAGGCGGGAGAGGTCGAGTGAGCTTTTAGAGAAAGCGATCTATCTTGTTCGTGATGCTGCGCGTTATAAGTTCACATTATTATTATAATTTCCGCGCCCCAAGGCCCAACACTACAGCATGGACATTAAACATGTTGGTGACTACAGCATACGATTTTAATCAAAATTTATATTCACCCTGCTATTTTAGGAAGATTGGAAAAAAAACAAGAAAACAGCCAAACAAGCTGTAACTCACCATGTTTTGTATTTGATACGTTCCACAAACCTCTGAGGTCTACAATTTGCATACTTTCGACTTTTACAAACACACATAAACACAGCATCCACCCAAACACACAAGCACCCATCCTTCTCTCTTCAATGAAGAGCTCTCAGTCTGGGAGTAGACTCCCTTGCGTCGTCAGCGTGATCCTCGAAGAAAATCTCTATTGTGTTTATCTTGCCTAAATGCACGCGAAAGAACTCTTTTAAAAACGGGAGACTTCTAGTAAAATACGTTACTACAGTATTAGGAGTACGAAGCCAATCACATCCGGTTTTCTTGTACTTC